>NC_137797.1:1850000-2302500 GCF_963383645.1 Muscardinus avellanarius | reverse complement strand
CTGAGGGCCCCTCTCTTATCTCCAGGCTCTCAGGGCATCTTGGGCTGACACCTTTTCTGCCTCTTGCTGGCCTGAAGCATCCTGCACATGCGTGCCACTGACCTGTCCAGAGACCCGGCGACCCCGGGGCAGGCACCTCGCCCAGCTGCTTTTGTCACCGCCATCCCCAACCCCACAGAACACTACTGAGGGCAGAGACCACGCAAAGAGTATTTGGAGTAAATTAATATAGAAACATATAAGCTAATAAAAACCATGTGAGCATAGGAAATCAATTTAAGACATTAAAAAATCAATACCCAAAGCTGACAAGTCTCTGTCTACCTAAAATAAAGACATTTGGCGCAACTGAAGCATACAGACGTAGGTAAGAAGATGACAATGATGTGAATATTTTGGAATTTGGAAGGACCCATGGACAATGTCACACCAGGGAGCATGCTCGTACCAACGACGCAGAGGACGGCCTGTGGGAGCGTGGATCATGGCCCTCCCGGGAAGCCCGCTAGCCAGGCGATTGTGGGGATGCTGGCTCAGGGAGAGCGGAGCTTCCAGGAGTCAGATGGCTTCAGAAAGCGTCCTGCCAGCTCAGAGGGAAAGAGCATTCCAGGAACTCCTGTGAGTACAAACTGCTCCAGAGCCGGGGAGGCACGCCAGCCCTACTTGGTCTTTCCTACACGCGATGGGACTTTCAAGTTACGATTATTTTATTTACTTATTTATTTTGTGGTACTGGGGTTCCTGGAAACCCTTCTACTTCCGGGCTACACTCCTAGACCTATTTTATACATATATTTTTATTTGGAAACAGGGTCTCTAAGCCAGCGCGGATGGCTTCGAACCGGCGCGATCCTCCTGTCTCCGCCTCCCAAGCGCGGGGATGACAAGCCTGCGCCACCGCGCCCGGCCCAGTTATGATTATTAATGCACATTAATTGTGCAGGTTGATGGCGGCATTTCCGTTAGGCCTATATCACACTCTGATGATGCCCGCCCTCTCCTTCTGCCCCTCTCTCCCTCCCACCGGTCCCCTGCATTTTCTTCTCCGGTACTTCCTCTTTCATGTCCAAACCTTTTAAGTTTCTATGTGAGAGTGTGCATGAAGAGAGAAGACTTTCTATGTGTCTTGTTTTTATTGACATGTCCTCCAGTTCCATCCACTCCCCACAAATGGCATGATGCCATTCTTCTTTATGGCTGAGTAATATTCCACTGTGTATAGACACCGCATTCTCTTTATCCTTTCACCGACTGGGTGGGTATCTAGGCCCATTCCACGTCTTGGCTACTGTGACCAGCACCGTGGTAGTCATGGACATGCAGGCCCCTCTATACTATGTTGACCTCGATTCCTTTGAGTATATACCCAGACGTGGTATGATAGATTGTGTGATAAATTCACTTGGGGATTTCTCTTTCCATTTTGCGGTGCTGGGGATTGAACACGGGGACTTTCGAACATTGAGGTACATCCGCGGGACTTTCTATGTTTTATTTTAAAACAATATTCTGCTAAGTTGGTATGTGCTGGCCTCAAATCTGCCATCCTCCTACCTCAGCCTCCTAAGTGCTAGGATAACGGGCGTGTACCACCACACCCGACTGTTGTGTTTTGAGAAACCTCCACACCGTTTCTCATGGTGGGAAATGTGCTAATTTACATTATCATCGACGGTAGAAGGGCTCCCTCCCACTCTGTGCTTACCACCCTTTTTGAACAATAGCCATTCTGAATGGAGCAAGATGGAATCTCAGTGTAGCTTCAGTTGGTGTTTCCCCGATATCTATTGGTGCTGAGCATTTTTTCACATATTTGGTGGTCACTGGTCCTTCTCCTTTGGAAGAGTGTCAGTTTGCATTATTTCTCCCTTTTTTAGTTGGCTTGCTTGTGCTTTTGTTGTTATATTTTTATATCTTTATATGTTCTGGATATTAATCCTCTGGCAAAGACTTCCCCGCGTCTCTATGCTGTCCCTTCAGTCTGTTGACTGTCTTTGCTGTGAAGAAGTTATTTTTTTACTTTCCTTTTTTTTACTTTGGTGATGATCTAGTTGTCAACCCTTGCTTTTTCTTTGTGAACTGTTGGAGTCCTATTCAGGAAACCATTGCCTGTACCAATATCTTGAGGTGTCTCCCCTGTGCTTTCTTCCAGCAGTTTCAAAGTGTCAGGTCTTACATTAAAGTCTTTGGCCCATTTTCAGTTGATTATTTTTTTTTTACTAAGATGTGTGTGCATATGTTTGTGTATGTGTGTATGTGTGTGTGTGTGTGTGTGTGTGTGTGAGAGAGAGAGAGAGAGAGAGAGAGAGAGAGAGAGAGAGAGAGAGAGAGAGAGAGAGAGAGAGAAGAGGGGAGGGGAGGGGAGAGGAGAAGAGAGAGGAGAGAGAGGGAGAGAGAGAGAGAGAGGAGAGAGAGAGAAGAGAGGAGAGGAGAGGAGAGGAGAGGAGAGGAGAGGAGAGGAGAGGAGAGGAGAGGAGAGGAGAGGAGAGGAGAGGAGAGGAGAGGAGAGGAGAAGAGAGATCTGATTTCAACCTTCTGCATGTGGATACTCAGTTTTCCCAGGACTGTTTGTTGACATCTGTCTTCTGGGGACCTTGTGGAGAGCCAGCTGATCATAGCTGCGTGGGTTCACTTCTGGGGGCTCTATTCTGTTTCATGATCTGCGTGTCTGTTTTGTACCAATACCATGCTCTTTCTGTTATTATACCTCTGTAGTATATTTTGAAATTTGATATCGTGATGCCTCTAAAGCATTGCTCTTTCTGCTCAGAATGACTTCAGTTCTTCTGGGTACTTCCATGTGAATGTCAGAATTCATTTCTCTAGTTCCATTGAAGATGTCATTGGTATTTTGATAAATATCGCAATAAATTCGTACATTGTTTTCAGTAGTGTGGCCATTGTAGCAATATTTATTCTGCCTGTTCATGAACATGGTAGGTGTTTCTATTTGTGGCATCCTCTTCAATATTTTATTCAGTGTTCTAGAATTTTCATTGTAGTCTTCTTTAACTCTGTGGTTGTTTGTTCCTAGGCATGCATTATTTATTTATTTGTTTGTTTATCTATTATTCATTTCCTTTTGAGTCTCTTGTGAATGTGATTTCTTTGTCAGCAAGTTCATTATTGATGTATAGAAAAGCTGCTAACTTTTGAATATTGATTTTTTAATCTTTCTACTTTAGCTAAATTTGTTTATCAGCTCTAAGGATCTTTTGGTCGATGTTTTAGGCTTTCTAGAATTATAATAACATCTTCTGCCAACAGGTATAACTTGACTGCTTCCTTTCGTGTTTACCTCCTTTTTATTTCCTTCCCTGGCCTAACTGCTCTGGCTAAAATCTCAAGTGCCATATTGAATAAGATACGTGGTGATGGTGGCTGCCCTTGTCTCATTCCCAATTTTAGAGAAAATGCTTTCGGTTTGATGTTGTCATTGGGGTTCCCTTATGTAGGCTTTATTATGTGGAGGCAAGCTTCTTGAATACCTAAAGGCTTTTCATCATAAAGGCATGCTGGACTTTATCAAAGGCTTTTTCTGCATCTATTGAGATGGTTGTGTGATTTCTGTCTTTGACTCTATTTATGCGCCATATTGAGGTATCGATTTACATGTGTTGTACCAAACTTGAATCCTTAAAGTGAAACTCACTTGATTATGCTTTGTGATTTTCTTACTGTGCTGTTTCACTAAATTTGCAAGGATTTTATTTAGAATTTTTTTAATCTATATTCAAGGATATTGATCTGTATTTATTTATTTGTTTATATTCATTCATTCATTCATTCATTCATTCATTCATTTTTGGTGGTACTGGGGTTCCTGGAAGCCCTTCTAACTCTGGGCTGCACTCCCAGACCTATTTTATACTTTTTTTTTTTTAAACAGGGTCTCTTAAGCTGGCACGGCTGGCTTCGAACCTGCGCGATCCTCCTGTCTCCGCCTCCCAAGCGCGGGGATTACAAGCGTGCGCCACCACGCCCGGCTTTGTAGTTTTGTTTTTATATTGTGTTTTTATCAGGTTTTGGTGGGAGGGTAATATTTGCTTGGTTGCAGGAGTTTAGAGGCTTCCTTCCCTTTTTTATTTCTGGAGTAGTTAGAGGAGCATTATTAGTTCTTTAAAAGCCTGGTAGAATCCATCTGTGAATCTGCCTGACCCAAGGCTTTTCTCTGTTGGGAAGCTTTCTATTATTGCTTCAACCTATTGTTTATTATTGACCAGTTCAGGTCCTTTATATCCTCTTGGCTCAATTTTGGCAAGTCGTATGTGTCCAGAAATGTTTCTATTTCTTCTAGATTTTCCATTTACTGACATACAACCTTTTCAAATACTCTACTAGTTCTCTGGATTTCAGTGGTATCTATCATAAGGTCTCTTTTAGAATCTAATCATATTTATTTTGATTTCTCCCTGTTCTTTTAGGGTGATTACTAAAGGCTGGTCAATTTTGCTGATTTTTCTAAAAAATGTCTACTCTTTATTTCACTGACCTTTGTAATTTTTAATCTTTATTTCATCTATTACTGCCCTGATTTTATTATTTCTCTCCTTCTACTGATTTGGAATTTAGTTTGTTCTTATTTTTATGAGATCTTCAGATGTATTATTAAGTTATTTATTTGAGATTTCTCTATTTTTAGTGTAAGCACATAAAAAAACTTCCCTTCTAGAACTGCCTTTTCTGTATCCCTCAGGTCTACTATATTGTGCTTTTATTTTCATTTGATTCTAGAAATTTTTTTTAATTTCTACCCAAATTTTTTCAGTGACCCACTGTTCAAAGGTGTATGGTTAAATCATTGATGTGTTTTAGTAACTTCTAGAGTTTCTCTTAGTATTGATTTTTATAATGATCTGATAAGATGCAAGAAATTATTCTAATTTTTAAAATTTTATTAGACTTTGTTTAAGGTCTAATATATCTTCTATTTTGGGAAACATTTATGTGCTGAAGAAAAAAGAATTTATTCTGAAGTTTGTAAATGGAGTATTCTATAGATGGCTCTTAAATCCATTTGACATATCATGTAATTTACTATAATGTTTCTTGATTTTTTTCCCCCTTCCTTGATTTAAAATTGGTAAGAGTGGGGTATTGAGACAGAAGGATCTGGGTTCGCGGACAGCCTCGGCTACTTAGTGAGGTTCTTTGCAACTCAGTGAGACTCTGTTTCAAAACAAAGAATGAGATAAAATATTTCCAAATGCTATATCTGAAGGTATATTAATATTCCAACTAGAAATCCTAAAAATTAACAATAAATGTTATCTTTAAGTTATCAAAATCTTGGTATCAGACAAATGAAACTGTTATGTGAGATTATCATTTTTAATTTTGGATAAATTGCTATAATACTAGATGTCAACCACTAAGCCAAGCATGGGAAGGAGGGATGGGGAGGGAATGGGGTGGGGATTGGGTGGGGGCTGACTGGGTGATGTGTGCATGTATGTCTACAAGTTTTTGTATCCCACTATGATGTATGAATACAGTGCACCAATAAAAAAATAAAAAATAAAAAATAAATAAAAATAAAAATAAAAATAAAAGAATGAAAAATAGGGCTGGGGGTGCAGCTCAGAGGTAGAATGTCTCTGGGTTCCTTCCCTGGTGCTACTAAATAAATAAATAAATAAATAATGACAAAAACAAAATAAATAAAGATAATAGCTCTATAAAATCGAGTCCTCCAGCATCCCGTGCATATATAATTATGCGTAATCGAGATATTTATGATAATCGAGACATTTATGAGAGTCAAGATAATTATATTTTCTTGGTGATTTATTCCCTTTGTCAATATGTAGTAAACTTCTTTTCCTCTTCCAAATGATTTTAGCTCAAAGTCTGTCTTGTCACATACGAGCTTAGCTACCGTCTGCTTTCAGATTCGTTGCCAGTGAGGTGAGCCTCTTGTAGGCAGCGTGTTGTTGGGCTTCGCTCTTAATCCAATCAGCCAGTCTGCGTCTTTCAATTGGAAAGTGAAGACCGCTTTCATTCAGCACTGTAGCTGAAATGCATGTGCCCCTGTCTCTCACTGTGCTGTTTTTCTTACAGTCGTTTTGAATGCTCTACGTCTGTTTCTTCTTCTTTTGTTCACTTAGGATTTTGATGGTTTGCTCGCTATTAATGTTTGATTCTCTTCCTTTTCTCACTTGCCTGTCCACACATGTAGGGGTATTTGTCCTTTCCCATGCTGTTAAATTGTGTTTATGTTTCTTTCTTTTCTGAATATAAGTTTTCTTAAGTGTCTTCTGTAATACTGATTTACTGGCCACAAAACTTCTTCATTTATGTTTGTTATTGAAGTTCTTTATTTCTCCTTCAACTCTAGGCTAACATTGCTGTCTTTAGTAACTATGCTGGCATGTATTTTCTTCAGGGATCAAAATGGATTATTTCATGCCGTCCTGGCCTTTAGAGTTTCTGCTCAGAATTCTGCTGTTTTGCCGGGCGTGGTGGCGCACGCTTGTAATCCCCGCGCTTGGGAGGCAGAGACAGGAGGATCGCGCAGGTTCGAAGCCAGCAGCGTGCGCTGGCTTAGGAGACCCTGTTTCCAAATAAAAAAATGTAAAAATAGGTCTGGGAGTGTAGCCCGGAGGTAGAAGGGCTTCCAGGAACCCTAGTACCACCAAAAAAAAAAAGAATTCTGCTGTTTTTCTGATGAGCTTGCCTTTAAAGATGACTTGGTACTTCTTGTAGCTTTTAATTTTCTCTCTTGTTCTGTAGTTAGGCGGGTTAATTATCTTTTGCAGAGGTATTCTTTTCTTGTCATGTGTTTTAGGGTTTCAAATGCCTCTTCTACAGGAACATCTAAGTCTTTTCCACCATTTGGGAAATTTTCTGATATTATTTTTTCAAAGAAATGTTCTATGTCTTTACCTACAGCATCCCTCTGTCAGATGTTTCAGTTATGTGTACATTTGGTCTTTTGATGGTGTCTCAGAGTTCTTATACTTTCTGTGTATGCCTTTCTATTTTTCTTTATTACTACCTGAATATGATAAATCCTCAACCTTGCTCAAGCCTTGGGATTCTTTCTTTCACTTGACATAGTCTATTTTGGAGGCTTTCAACTGAGCTCCCAAGACTTTTCTTTGGTTCTTTTAAAAAATATCTCTTTGCTGAATTGATCCTTTACATGCTGTATGTGTTCCTTAATTCATTCATGTGGTTATTTGTATTCCATTGTAATTCATTTAGTTTTTTAAAATATTCTTTTGAACGCTTTCCCCAAATTTCCCCTACTTTGACCCAGTGGATCCAGTTAGCAGAGAGTAAGGAACTTTACTAATCCTGCCGCCTTGGTTTTCATCTTCCCCGTGTTTATATTTTGAGATCTGTGCACCAGGTGGAATGATAGCTCTTCCATTTTTACGAGGAGCTCCTAAGTAAGCAGCCTCCTCTTGGTGCCACTGGATTGCTGTGCAGTATTGCATTTAATTTCAGTTGTGCTTTGTAAGGCAATTTTCTTGTGCCATCTTTGGCTATGATTAGCAGGTCTTGACATAATGCACACAGTGTTGGCACCTGACACTAGACCCACTTTCTCTGTGCATCTCATGAGATGGGTGGAGTCCATCTGATAGTTCAAATAGTGTGGTGTAGACAGCAGGATGTATGGGGTGTACCCTGGTTACTCACCCAGTCATGTTGGCGGTGTGCTATCTGATCATCTATGGCAGTGACCTAGGTGTGTGTCCTTCATAGATGTCGTTTCATTTCTAAACAATTCCTATTCCTCTGCTGTTGCTGTGGATGTGAATGCCTGGGGACAGGTGTGCAGCCACCTCACAGTCAGGCCTACTTGGGGTTAGGTCAAAAGCTAGACAATTTTATCTCCTTTATTCTTTGAGTTATAGTATCCACCAAGATTTGAGTAAGGCTGGGTAGTAGCTGGAGCAGGGCACAGCTTTTCTGTGCTTGAGTCAGAGTGTAGCTCAATGGCAGAGCATCCACCAATGCGCCCAGAGTTCTGATCTTGATCCTTAGCACCCCAGTGAAAATAAATGCAACAACATCGAAAATAGGTAAATAAAGGGAAAACCGAATTAAAAATCACAACACCACCAGCAACAGGAAATAGAGGGACAAAATGGGTATGGAATCAGCTAAAAATTTAAAATAATAAAAGTACATTGATTTTTAAAAATATTTAAAAAGAAAAATGAGAAAATAAAGTCAAATGTTTTTTTAATTACAAAAGAAAAGTAAAGGGGTAAGATAAGGGTAAAAATATTAAAGAAGGGTGTGTGTGTGTGCATGTGTATTCAAATGAGAAAAGAGAGAAAAAAACTATGTATGTATAAATAGAAAAAAGTATTAGTGAAAATACCAATTCCACTCTGCTGAATTGTGTGTGACTAGAGAGAATGGCTGCACCTTTGCTGGGAGAGGGTCCTCCCTGTCCCCTTGGGATGGGCCCCTTGCGGAGATGAGAGGCTGGTGTCACTCAGACGTGTTTTTCCCTTGTTGTATTTGCTGGACATCCTACAGAAGTGGTTTGTGGCTGAACCAGGTGTAAAACTTCTCAGCCGCCTGCAAGCCAAATGAGCTCTGGGGGGTCTCAGGCTCCCAGGCAAGGATCTACCCAGGGCTCTGGGCAACGCCCTGAGAGCAGCGGGGTGGACACCAGTGCAGTGGCATGTTGGGGACTCCTGTGCCTGCTGTGTTTTGCAGTCCAGGTGTGGCAGAAGCTAAGGAGACTCAGCTCCCTGTGCTGGGATGGGCTGGGGGCAGGCCTTGCACTGACCACCGCCACAGTGCTGGGCTTCCAAGACGTAGCTACCTTGTGAGATCACAGGTGACAGCTCCCCAGACTCCTGCGGTCGGCACCCAGAACTGCTCACGAGGCTGGCCGGGACGAGGACCCTGAGCCTGGGAATGACTGCCCTTGAAAATTAAACTATAAAATCAGCACACAGCTGAATGAAAGCTTAATTTCAGAGGAGAGATAATAAAGGAGACAGAGGAAGTTAGACCCATAACCAGTGGGAGGGTTGGTCACCACAGAGCAGAGAGGAGCGTGGCAGGTGGGGACGGTGGTGTGGAGGAGGGGCAGTGTTAGCCATCCAGCCAACTCTAGGTTGACATCTGCCCGGACAATGTCCAGGGAAGAAATAGCAGCCAGGACGTGTGTGTGTGTGTGTGTGTGTGTGTGTGTGTGTGTGTGTGTGTGTGACTGAGGATTGAAACTAGAAGCGTTCTACCTATGAGCTGCCCTTGTGCCCTTTAAAAAATCATTTTGAAACAGGATGCCACTACGTTGCTGAAGTTCTGGCAGAGTTGGTAAGCTGGCCTCAAACCCGTGATCCTCCTATCTCAGCCTCCTAAGTGCTGGCTTTACTGTCTTGCGCCACCAGCACAGCCAGATGCCATGGGCTGAGATTAGATCTTCAGTGGCCTCGAGCTGAGAACGGAGCTGGACAGCCTCGGGTGTGCTGCCTGACCACCTCTACCTTCAGTTCTCTTACCTGCAAAATGGAGGTGGGAACTCTCTCTGCACTTTAGGATCATTGTGAGAACAAAATACACTACAACAGGTACGAGGTTTGGGCAGGGCTTAGCACACTGAATGCCGCAGCATATTGGCCATTGTTTGGGGCCACAACAGCGCTCCTAGCCTGGCTTCCTTACTGAATTCTGCCAAGCCCCAGCCACGATCCCAGCCCTGATCAGCCCTCTGGTTATGTCTGAGCCTGTGGAGGTTGGAGGTGAGGAAATGTCTTTGTAAGGCAGACTCCATGTCCCCAGGCCTGGGAGGTTCTTTAGCCCCTGCAGTGTGTTCTGGTCAACCCCTTGACCCGCAGAAGCTGCGCCCTTGGCTCCAAGAAACACCTCAATCCTTGTGACAGATGCGGGAGCCGAGACTCCTGGTCTGCTGGGCAAGGTTGGCTGATGGTCTGAGGACAGAAGCCAGTCTGTGGTGTGCGCAGTGGTCCTCAGCCTAGAGCCAGGTGCGGTGTCCAGGGCTGAGCCCAAGCCCCTGCAGGCACCCTGCAGATCTAATGGCACCTTCACCCACCCACAGGCCTGGGCTCCCCTCCCCAGCTCTCCCCAGCCGCTCCAGCACAGAGTTCCCTGGATAAAGGCTGGAGCCTTTGCGGCCCACCTGCCATCCCTGCCGAGGTACGGAGAGGGGGTAGGGTTCCCTTTGCCCTCCATGTTGAGGTCCAGCTTGATCTCTGGCCCCCAGCAATGGAAGGTGCAGCCACAGCCGCCTTCTGTCAGTATCTTAGGCTGTGCCGGCTGCTGTAATAAAATGCTGCGGGCTGGGAGGTTTATAAACAAAAAATATTATTTCTCACAGTTCCTGAGGCCGAAAGTCAAGTTTGTCAGATTGTGTCTGGTAGACGGTATCTTCTAGCCATGTCCCCACGAGGGGCTGGGGATTCTCCAAAGCTCCATTTTTAAAGGCACTGCTCCTAGGGTCAAGCCACCTCCAAGGGCCTCGCCGCCTGACGTCATTGCCCGGTGAGTGAGGATTTCCACCCATGAGCCTTTCGGGGCAGAAGGTCTCTAGCTGTCAGCTTCCTCCCCGCCCCACGGCTGTGCCACCTCCACTCCCCGAAGGCCCTTGGAGTGTTCTGATACTAATTCTACTTTCACCTGCCTCCATCCCCGGAGCTCGGTGCATCCCCCGGGGGTCCCCTCCCCACTGAGAAGCCACCACACACTTTGGAGGTGCGTACCCAGGCCCGGGACCAAGGGTGGTTCTGATCAACTTAGACCAGTTTTCTGGTCCTGCCACCAGCCACAAGTGTGTGATCCCAGCACCGGGAGCCCCTGGCTGTGGGAACGGAGGGCTCACCTTTGTAGGAAGAGGGGAGCCGGGCCTACAATAAACCCTCCCCAGCTTAACTTGGGACCAAGTAGATGACAGGACAACAGCCAATGAGGAGCGATTGCCCCACAAAGGGAAGGAAAGAGACGATTGGTTCAGCGCAGAACTTAGTGAGAGTCTCATTTTACACCCCATATCAAGAAGCCTCCAAGTCAACTAAAGGGTTGAAAGCTGGACGTGGTGGCCCAGGCCTATAACCCAATACTTGGGAGGCTGAGATAGGAGGATCACAGGTTTGAGGCTGGTCTCAATTACTTAGTGAGGCCCTCAGCAACTTAGCCAGGCCCTGTTTCAAAATAAAAAATAAATAATTGAAAAGGGGTAATACTTCAAAGAACATCCCTGGCTCTAAACTCCAGTAGCAACGACAACAATGAAGGGTGAAAGGCCTACAAAATATCAACAGTAGACGTTTTGTAGGCGCACATTCAGAGTTCTAAGATGGGAGAGTCACCAAGGGTAAAAAGGTAAAGGGCAGAGGTATCTTTTCCTAAAATAGGGGCAAAATCGGGAGAGCAGGGTATGCCAGGGCAGCACGGGGTGTTGGTGAGGCTATTTATTTATTTTGGTGCTTTTATTTGTGATTATAGTCTCACATCAAAATATAAAAGGGACCCCCCCCCCATTTTATGTGCATGGTGCGCTGGTTGGTCCAGGCCCACCCTAGGCAGCCAGACCCGCATTCTTGGAGCCAGGCAATGGCCCGTGTGTTTCTCTTCCCAGTGTCCAGGCAGGAAGGCTGGGGACCTGGGAGCCAGAGCTCGGTTCTGGGGTAGAGCTGGAGGAAGGCAGAAGCCATCGCTCCGCAGCCCTCTGCCCAGGTCACAGGCGAGCAGGAGCCTGGGTCTGCCTCAGCCCTCCACAGGATGAAAGGAGAAAGCATTCTCCCAAACAACAAAATTAAAAAGGAAAGAGAACCAGAGCGTCAACCCTGCAAAGCTTCTGCGTTCCCGATCACGGAACGCGTGCTCTGATTCATTAGGATCCCAGACCAGGCAGGAGCAGAGTCACAGTCCACAGTTCAGTGAAGGTCGCCCTAGCTCCGGCCCAGAGTTTTGTCACACGGGGTTCTGCTGGGCCCCCTTCCTGGGGACTGGGGAGCCAAGACCCC
This sequence comes from Muscardinus avellanarius, assembly GCF_963383645.1. Classification (NCBI taxonomy): domain Eukaryota; kingdom Metazoa; phylum Chordata; class Mammalia; order Rodentia; family Gliridae; genus Muscardinus; species Muscardinus avellanarius. The sequence continues at coordinate 2,290,543 of NC_137797.1, read as the reverse complement.
AGGGAACTCATACAGTCCCGATTCCCTCTGCAGCTCAGGAAGGCGGCAGGCGGAAAAGACCTCCGGTGGGCTTAAGATGCAGGTGTCAGCGCCACACCTGCATTTTCCCACCCAGGTGGCTGGAATGGTGCCCACAGGGTAAACTGAGGAATTTCTTTCAAACATGGAGATCTCGGGGGACCACTAGATTACTCAGCCGACAGTACTGCTCAGAAAGGCTCCATTCCCCGGGTCAGGGGCCTGGCGTGCTGGCCTCACCCCCCTGTGTGCAAGATAAGTGCTGGCCCAGCACAGCAGCCCACCCAGCGCTGCTGTCCAGGGTCCTGGAACGCTGCTGACCCCGCCTCGGGCTGTCAGCACCCAGTGGGAGAGCCAAGTGTGCGCACCCGCGCGTCCCCAGCCCACCCGTCTGGCCTTTCCCTGGCTTCTGCCTGGGGGGCTGAGTGTCCGCCCTAGGGCCCGGTGACCGCTGTGGAATCGGGTCTCCATGAAACACGCTGTAGAGAGAGGAGGCGGGTGGTGGGTAAGTCAGGCCTTCCACCGTCTCACAGAATGACCTGGAGACACACTGGAGAATGGAGGATTTTCTTTCTTTTCTTTTCTCTTTTTGGTGTGTGTGCCTCCATTTTCAGCTAGTTGGCAGTTTCCTTTCACATGCTTTCTCGCTCCTACCAACTTTGCCTTCCTGTGTCTGCCCTACGCTTGGTCTTCTTTAACCCCCACGAGTACCTAGCACCTCTGAATCCCCGGCTCTTCCTTCATTCCTTGACCCAGCCTGGCAGGGGTCATCCCTGTGACCGGGCTGAGTTCGGACCAAAGGAGCTGAGGCGGGAGGGAACCTCACACTCCCGGCTGCACACGCCGCCGCCGTCGATGCACTTGGAATCTCCCGAAGGCCTCCTTGGAGAAGCCGGCGCCTAGGCACTGGGTCCCACTGGCCGCCCATCTTTTGCTCTGTCTCAGGCACTTCTCCCTCGGGACGCGGACCCTGTCCCTCCCAGGCCCGCCTGGACCCCTCTCCTTCTTCTGCAGAGCCGGAGGGGGCTGGAACACATCTTCTCTTTGCTCAAGGAGCTGCAGGTACCACCCGAGTGCTTCCTGGCCGCCGCTCGCACATCCGCAAGCCAATCACCGCTAATGATGTGCTGCTGCGAGATGGAAGAGTCAATAAGGGGGTTTTTCTCGGGCTGGGAGCGGGGCCATTTGTCACATAAATAGGAAGTGCTGGGCCTGCAGCAGAGCTGGGTTTGAACCGCTCAGAGAGGAGAATCTATTCACGAAATATGTTTTTCAGGCCTCCGGCTTCTCCAGCAGAGGACGTATCTTAGGAGACAAGGCACGCTTGGGCTCCTCTGGAAATCATCTAAGATGCGGCCGCTTACCAACGAACTCGGGATCAGGGTCCAGGTCCCGCCCAAACGCTGGGTTTGTGTCTCACAAGCAGAACTCTGGGAAGGAAAAGATGTCCTCATTAGGTTGGAGGCCACTGGCGTGTGAGGAGTCCCCGCCACCACAGCCCCGAGTGAGCATCTGCCCCGGCTGCTGCTAGCCCTCCTGATGTCCCGGTGTGTCAGAGGCAGCCCCGGAGGCCGCAGCCACGCGAGACCAGGACGGCCCCTGCGAGGTCACACAGCGCAGTCGATGCCAATGCGGCTTTCTAGACCCCGGACTCGGGATGAGCCCAGTGTGCCTGGCCTTCCTACCGAGGCTCGCGGCACGCTGCTGTTTATTACAAAGGCATCAACACCCAGCCAGACTGATGAGGAGACGCTGCCCCGTCACGCTGGCCTCTGCTCCGCTGAGCCCTCCATCCTCTGTGTGCTTAGTATGCTGTTCAAGAAGATGTCCAGAACCCTCCAGCCTCAAGGGTCTCCAGCAATGTGAGTCACCAAGTACAGAGAGCTGGGAGCGAGAAAGCGGGGTTGGGTCCAAGCCACCCTGGAGAAGGGTCCGAAGCCCAGGAAGCACCAGGGGCCAAGACACTGGCCAGTGAGCCCGCCTGGCCCTAAAGCAGCTCAGGCTCTGGAAGATAATTGAATGCTGAGGATGGGGCAGGCGCCCAGCCTCAGGGAGGGCCTGATTGTGAGCAGACGACAGGTCAACTCCCAGCTGGCAGCCAAGCTGGGGTGTGGCCTGGGCAGCTCGCCTGCCCGATGCTCTGTTTTGGATTGCTACTTTGCAGAACCCCGTGGCCCGGCTGGAAGAGCCCAAGCCGCACAGGCCGTGCAGCGTGCTCGGGTCCCGGCCCGGCAGAGCCGGCCTGCCAGCACCACCTCCGCTTGTGTCTCCTCAGCTGAGTGCCCACGTCTGGGAGCAGAGACCACACCTTCCATCCATCAGGTACCCTCTGCATAGCCTAATAAAACGTCCCTGTTTTACCCCAACAAATGTGGCTTGGCTTGTGCCAAACTATAGATAGCAGCAGAGAGACTCGGTCAAGAGTAGTAGTATTTTATTGGGGGTAGCCATCGCAGTGGGAATACAGGTGGACTCAGGCGAGGGGCAGAGAGGAATGTTGAAAGGTAAGACGAGAAGGATTACACAAGTTATCATGAAACAGTAATCATCAATAACCATTGGCTCCACGGGTCAAGCGCCAGCCAAGGTGACTTGGGGCTGTGGACCTTACAGAAACGTTTTCTGTGTAAGGTCATGGTGGTCTCTGTGCAAGGCTGTGCTTCCCACAGAGTCGCTGCGATGGTTCTGTTCTCAGATGTACACAGGGGAGACCCATCCTGCACCTCCGCCCTGGGCTCCTTTTGTTTACATGTTCTTAGGGCCTGATGATGGTGGCTCTATTTTGAGCTTGGCAGCTCTCCTGATGGCCACACACTGCCCAGGGGCCCCTGCATGGCCTCCCTCCTGCCCCCCCTCTTTCCTGGGGCTCACTAGGAGCTAGGAGCATGTCAGGTGCATACAGCTGGAGACATCGTGTTCAAATCCCCCAGTAACCCGACTGTCCGGGCAGGAACCTCAGAGAAGGTGTGTATTATCCCCAGCTCCCCCCTCCAGCCTCCCCCAAACCCTCCCCACCCACATACCCCATTTCAATGATGAAAACAGTGTAACTATTCACCCTGGCTTTTCTAACACTTGCAAACATAAATACTTTCACATCTAATAATCTGTTAAATAAAGCAGCTGTTCGTGTAGAGATTCTGATTCCTTTTTTATAGAAAGGCCAAGGCTCCAAGAGGCAAACTGACTTGATCAAAATTGCTTAATATTAAAGGGAAACCAAAGTCACTGCCAGGAGGCAGCCTTTGGCGCTGGGCTGGTCTCTCCGTGCTGGTCCCCGGCTCACCGCCTTTATTCCAATCACTTTAACCTGCCTCCACGGGATCTGGCCCAAATAAACCTTCTTCGGTTTTTGTTTTTTGTTTTTTGTTTTTTTAGCATCAAATTCCTCTTGGGAAACAGCAAGGCCATGAGTAGAAAGAGAAAAATGAGAATCGGGGCTGATATTTCTGACCACAGAGCAAAGTACATCACGTGTTCATCCTGTTTCCTGTTTGCTTTGATGGCCAGGGAGCTCCGCTGGACCTTAACAGTGCAGGCCTCCAGGTTCTGCCACCTGAACTCACTGCCCCGAAGTTTTTATTTTTTGTTATTCTTTTAACATTATATTTTCCCTACTATGTAGTGCATAAGTTATAAAATATTTGCCTGATTCTGCACTAATGAATTCTCAGAGCCCGGGACCGGGCCAGACAGAGCGCACAGTCGCTACGTGAATGAGCCGATCACCCCTTGTTCTTGTCATTGCAGTTGCAGAAGAAGTCGCCTGGGAGACACACTTCACCCCACAGGGCGGAGGCGTCACTGCTTCACAATGGAGACACTTGCTCTAAATGAAGTTATTTCTGGCTCCATTCGGTGAGGAGGAGGAGCAGCTCTGCCGATTTGCCCAACCTGGAAGAAACAGGCCGGTGGGGAGCAGCCCCTGAAATCCACAACTGCGCCCCCTGCCCAGCTCCATACAGGATAAAACTGTGGTAAGGCCTGGCCACATAAACGGCAAAACCCAAGGTTCTGGCAGATCAGAAAGCGGAAAGGCGATGGTCATCATTTGCAAAAGTTAGGATTGCTTACTTTAAAAAGTAAGAAATAACGATTTAATTTAGAAAAATATCAATGCCTAAGATGCATAGCTTTCTTATACACCAGAAAGAATCAGCTTTAAAATAAAATCCAGCCTCATTCATCATAGTAACAAAAAATATGTAATCAAGATGAGAAATACTTAGACACTAAGAAAGATCTGAGTGAGTAGAAAGAAATACCACATTCCCAGGGGAGAGCACTCAGCTGATAAACATGTTAAACCGCCCGAAATTAAGTGATAAGAAATTGGGATTCCAATGAACTTCCCAGTAGAACTTGGTAGGATGTATCTTTGATTTGGAAGGGTTTTTTTAAAGACATGATAGATAACCAGGAAAACTCTTCCTATCAAGTGATTCTGCATTTATCAAGTAGTATGCTATTTATATTTTTAAAGGAGAGGAGAGAGAGAGAGAGAGACAGAGAGAAAAAGGTCAGTGGAGTACTAAACCCACGGCCTAGCACATCCCGGAGCCCGTGGAAGGCCCAGCACATCACGTGGTACAGGTGCGTCTCCACCACGCAGCAACAGGTGGCTCGGCCTCGGGGTTTTATTGAGACCGACGAATAAGCACTTACCAAAAGATAACGTTAGTTGCCCATCTCTATGACTAAAAAAATTCCAATTTTACCAAAAAGGTTCTAAAAACATGAAGAAAAATAATCAAATCCCATCATCCAAAGAGAAAAAAAATGAAAAAAAGATGCCAAGAAGCAAAAATCAAAGTAAAAATGCAATCATCTAATAAGTACATAAAATATTTATCGTCACTAGCAAACAAAAACTGTGAAGGACGTGACGTGAGCCTTTTGCAGAAGGGACGCGTCCGCTGGGGGATGTCTGGTGATGCTCTGCCTCTGCATGGACTCAAGGGCATTTATTCTCTTATGAGGTCTTCTTGCTGGTGCCAATTATAAAATTGTATGTACTAAATGTTAAATGGAAAATAAAATGTTTGCTGGCAGAAAAACAACATTGTAAAAGTTTGCGGCGCATGGCTAGGGAGGGACTGAAGTTGGCTGGACAGGCTTAACCAGCTCCCCACTTGCTGGGTGGACGGGCGGGTTCACCAGCCCGGCGGTGGGAGAGCAGCACGCGGTGCTGACCACTGTCCCCAGAAGAAGGTGCAGGACTCTCTGCAGAGGAACCTGGCGGGTGGCACCTGTTTTAATAGACAGTACTTTATGAGTTATAAGCCACCAGCTAGGAAGCCTCTTGTCAGGGGAAAGCATGACCCTGTCCTGACGGAGGCCTCCCAGCCCTCCTCCCATGCCCCAGAGAACATGAGCTTGAGGAACAAGGCAAATAGCACCTCAGCTCTGGGAGGTCACACAGGGCGAATGCTGGGCTTTCTTCAACCCGATGTCCAGAAACCCAGGAGCCGAGGGGGTGGCTGGTCACATAGATGAGGCAGGATGCCCAGAGACGCACCGCCCTTGCTGAGGTCCAGCTCCAATGACCATCAAAAGTGGGCGCCTGAGCCTCTGGGGCCGAGGGGACCAAGCAGGCTCACCTGGTAGAAGCGGCGCGGGGTGGGAGTCAACTTTTGCCTCTGCGCCCTTAAGAGATGGGCGCTAAGTGCACCGGGGATGGGGCAGAAAGCCCCACTGTCTTTAAGATATCTCATCAGCGAAGAACAAACCAACAAATGGAAAGACATGGCGTCAATTCGGTTGCTCTGAAGAGTGGATGTCAAGAAGGATGGAATGTGCAGAACGGTTACTAGGGCAACCCGGGGAGGAAGCGGGTGGTGCTGGAGGACCAGGCCTGTGGGTCCCACCAACTGCAGCAGGCTAGAACCTGAGGGCCTTGAACCTCCATCAGGGGAGCTGCAGAAGCCCCGCAGCCCTCTGTCTCCTGGGACCAGTCTGCCTCAGTTTCCCCACCCTGCAGGAGCAGTCCATGAAAGGAAAGCAAAGGACGGGCTCAGAGCAGGAAGGGTCCCCCTTAGTCACGTACTCCCACAGCGGAGGCCTGAGGACTGTGTGCTCTAGTGACGCCCTCCAGCTGCATGGCCTGGCCTAAGTTACCGGACCACCCTGTGCCTCTGTCTCACATCTGTTGGGAAGGTAATTCATCATCTCACTTCTGGGTAAAGGTCAATCAGCAGTGAGTGTCCAGAACAGTGCCCAGAAAGGGGGAACGCAGAGCCAGCGCCCTGTGAGAGCCATGTAACCACTGGGGACTGCGACACAGAACTGTCCACTCACCTGAGGCTGGTGCAGAGGGCCCAGCGAGCTCACAGAGGTGAGTCCCTAACAGAACAGGTGTCCCACTTTCTCTAAACACCAGGAATGCACCGCATCTGTCTGGGCTGCAGCTGACCGCCTGGGCCCCTGCGTTTTCTTGTCGGCTCCATGGGCATCTTCCCCTCACAGAATGAAGACGAGGCAGAGCCGCTGGGTGTCCCTGAGGGTTGAGGAGCAGGCTCATGCCGGGGAGAGGCACAGGGCCTGGGGTCTGCTCAGCAAGGCCTGGGAAGCCAACCACTAGCTTTGAGTCTGGCCTGGAAGCCTCTGTCCTGCAGATGCAGATGTGGACTGACTCCTGCTGGCCCGCAGGCTAATGGGGATCCTCGGGACATACGTTCTGGTTCTCTATGGAACTCTGAGGATGCTCAGTCCCCATGGCTTCCAGGAGCAATGTCTACCTGATGATGGCATCCACCTGCGGGCAGCTCTGCGGCTGCTCACAGGCCTCAGGAGCTGGCGAGGAGCCCAAGGAGCCTGGTGTACAGGCCTTGCCTGCTTTCTGCAAGTGGGCTCAGGTGTGAGCTAGGCCCAGCGTCCTTGTGCAGAGGCTCAGCCCAAAGGAACCTGCACAGGAGCAGGTTAAAGGAAATTCACCGGAAGTTTGAGAAGGAATGAGTCTATTGAATAGTGTAACACCTCTGATGCCCTCAAAATTAATAATCAGGACAATGTTGTATTTCCATTGTTTTAGAAACAGTCACTTTTAAAATTTTGGGCTATTAACATCACTTACGGTGTGTCTCAGAAATCTAATTGCCATGATTAAGCCTAACGAGCGTGAGTCACCTAAGCAGCAACGCAGGGAGCCGGCTTCCCCATGAAGACTCGCTGCACATTATGGGCAGGTTAACAGGTGTTGCGTTTCTGCCCAGAAGAAGGGACGGTGGTCAGTGCAGCAAGTTTTTATTAGCAGACAGAGGTACAGCGTCTTCATGGAGCTGACACCTCCTGTCTGCCCAGCTGAGCTCACAAAACCCAGCCCAGGCCTGACCTCTTGAAGCCAGGAATGCCAGGTGGCTTGCTCCCCATCTGAGTATTTAACTGCCCGGCAGTGAAAGTGGCTGTCAATAGATGCCCCCAGCCTTTTGTGGTCTGTCTGGTCATTCATTCACATTTTTTAAATTTATTTTCTTATTAATTGACAAACTGAACATCTATCCGTATCTCTTGTAGGATATGAAGAATATCTGTTTCTAGACTAAACACTGTTCTAGGCCTGCCTAAGCAGCCTTACAAATAGGAGCAAAGGAACAGATACAAACGGATGTAGGCGGAACACTTATTGGCCATCTGCTGTGGTTTGAGAGCGTTTATGTGTTGTAAACTTAGACCCTAAATTTATGTGCTAATGGTATTTGGAAGGAGTGAGGACTAGGTGACATCGCGACGCTGGGGCTCGTTCTTCTGTTTGCTAGGCGAGGAGGAGGGGTGTGGTAGGTGTGTGGTTGCTCCCGGTCACCGTGATGCCCTCATCAGGCTGTGATGTAGCATGAGACCCTCATGGATGCTGAGAGGCATCTGTGCCATTATCCTGGGCGTCACTGCTTCTAGATCAATTTCTACTCTTCGTAAGTCCCACCACTTCTGGCATTCAGTTACTGCAACAGAAAATGACCTAAGACCCAGCTGAAAACAAAGTTGAGAATATTTATAGGAATACAAGTCGCCAGCGCCCTAGAAGACAAGATGCACTATTTCTGGCATCCAGCAAATTAGCAGGTACTCAACAAATCAAAAAATACCATCATCAGGAGATAAACCAATCAACTGAAACTGACTCAGATGTTAAGATTTGCAGACAAGGACTTCCCAAGTTATTATGACTCTTTGTGTGTGTGTGCTCAAAAAGTTAAGTAGACACACAAGTTCCAAGGTTCTAGAGATTAGCACTGCAAAGTGTGAGATGGGAACCCGCCCTGGATAGGACTCGCAGATTAGAGACACTGCAGAAGAAAGACAAGAGAACTTGAAGACAGAGCCACCGAAACTGCCACGAGTAAGACAGAGACACCAGAGAACGGTAAGCAGTGGGAAGATCATCGGTACGCTATGAGACAGACTCAGAAAACCTTTATGTATAAGTGGAGTCTCTGAAGGGCTTGGGGCAGAAAGAACATTTGAAGAATAAAAAGCCTAAGGTCCAAATTATATCATAAACCCAGGTTGAAGAAGTTCATCAAACTCTAAGTGAATAAAAGAAAAAGAAAACTACAGCAAGGCACATCAGAAACAAATTGTTTAAAACCAGTAATAGAGAAAAATATTTTTTGTTCCCAGAGGGAAAAGACATGTTACAGACAGAAACGAGCATAAAGATGGCAGCAATTTTTTTTTTTTTTTTGGTCTGTGACAATGACAGTAAGAAGATATTGGATCTGGGAGGCTGAGACGGGAGGATTGCGGTTTGAGGCCAGCCTCAGCTTCTACTTAGTGAGGCCCTCTGCAACTCAGTGAGACCCTGTTTCAAAAAAAAAGAATAAAAAATAGGGCTGGGGATGTAGCTCGGAGGTAGAATGCCCCGGGTTCTATTCCTAGTACCACCAAAAAAGGAAATATTGGAAGAACAACTTGGGCATTGAAAATAAAAATAAAGTTAACTTGGTAATCCAAGCTGGCAATTTTGGGAACATTGGCCAACTGTTTCTAAAGTTTATTTGAAAAGAGAAGATACCAGAATAGTCAAAGTAATATTGAAGTAGTAAAGAAAGTTAGAGGATAGACATCACCCGACTTTATCACTTATTATAAAGCTGTAGGATCAATGCACTGCATTGGCCAAAGAGCAGACAGATCGATTCATGGGCCAGAGTATAGAACACAGAAATCTAGTATGATAGACATAGTCAAATGGTCATCAACAAAGGGGCAAAGGTGATAACTGAAGCAAAGACGGTCTCTGCAGCAGGTGGGGCTGGAAGCATAAAAATGGATCTAGACACAGACTTAACCCCTTCACAAAAAATTAACTCACAATGGACAAGAAAGAAATGTAAAACACAAGCCTTTTATACTCCAAGAAGATGAGATGGAAGAGATGGGCCACGGAGCCACGGAAAGACATGAAGGAAACTTAAACACACGTGCAGGAAGGGCTCCGCCACTCCGAAGGAAGGCGGCCTGAAACCTCCATCCTTTATCATCCAACTATGTGACACTCTAGAAAAGGCCCACTGTGGAGACAGTGAACACATGGAGAATCGCCAAGGTTGGCAGGAAGGGCGAGAGGCAGAACTCAGGAGCAGAGGAGATACCCTGTGTCCCACTCGAGCCGTGGGAGCGTGTGCACACGCCTTGGCCCAAGCCCCGCATGGCTGAGCCACAGGAGGAGGGAGCCTAGGCTCAAGTGGATTTGGGTGTCTGTGACATGTCAATTTAGGGTTCCCTCAAGTATGACAAATGTCCCCAGCAGGGAATGCTGGCAATAGCGAAGTTGGGGGGATCATGGGAAATCACTTTACCTTTTGTGTGTGTGTGTGTGTGTGTGTGTGTGTGTGTGTGTGTGGTACTAGAGATGGAACCCAAGGGCCTTCTACCTCTAGGCTATACTCCCAGACCTATTGTATACTTTTTTTGGAAACAGGGTCTCACTAAGTTCCTGAGAGCCTCACTCGGTAGCTGAGGCTGGCTTTGAACCTGTGCGATCCTCCTGTCTCAGCATCTCAAGCTCAGGGATTACAAGCATGCACCACCATGCCTGGCTACACTTGGACCTATTTTATACTTTATTTGGAAACAGGGTCTCACAAAGTTGCTAAGAGCCTCAATAAATAGCTGAGGCTGGCTTCTAACCTGTGCGATCCTCCTGTCTCCGCCTCCCAAGCGCGGGGATTACAAGTGTGCGCCACCACGCCCGGTTTACTTTACCTTTTTATCATTTTTGCTGTTAACTTAAAATTGCTTTTGTAAAAAAAAAAAAAAAAAAAAAAAAAAAAAGAAGTCTTGTTGTGTGCGTGACACTGGGGGTTGAACCCAGAGCTCAAACTATACCTCCACCGTATTTATTCTTATTTAGAAACAGGGTCTCACTAGGTGATGTGTTTCACTACTTGCTGAGACTGTCTCCAAACCTGGGATCCTCTTGTCTCAGAATCACAACTATTGAGATTACATGTGTGCACCACCACACCCAGCCAAAAATAGTCTTAAAAAATTTATCCTGTGATTCTTTTTTTTTTTTTTTTTAGTGGTACTGGGGTTTCTGGAAGCCCTTCTACCTCTGGGCTATACACTCCCAGACCTATTTTATATTTTTGAAACAGGGTCTCTTACGCCAGCGCGGCTGGCTTCGAACCTGCGCGATCCTCCTGTCTCCGCCTCCAAAGCGCGAGGATTACAAGTGTGCGCCACCACGCCCGGCTTTATCCTGTGATTCTATATTCCACAAAAGTAACATTAAAAATGAGTGCCTGTTAATAGAAGGAAGCAAAGAAGCAAAATACATTTTCAGACACTCAAAAGCCATCATTACCAACAGACCTACAGGGCAAGAAACATAGAATAAACAGCCTCCAGGAACAGCGACGCGGGCAGAGTGACCAGGACTCACCTACCCGGAGACCGCGGAGCAGGAGTGGGGGCCACCCGGCCAGGAGTAACAGCTCCGTTTCTGTTGCTTGTTTTTATTACTCAAACAAAAACAGGAACTGCAGGTGTATAATGTGTACAAGTAAATACACAAGGACGGCCGCTGACGGCCAGGAGAGGCGCCCTCCACGAAGCTCCAGACCCCAGCACAGCGTGGGTGGAGTCATGACGGAGCCCACCGTGAGGGGTCGATGCTGCCGCGTACTGTAAACCCGGGGCCATCACTAACACAGCAACCCAAAGGGCTGCGACTAACGGGACAGTGAGGGAGCACGCGGCACTACCAGCCACAAACGGCACCTTAAAATGTGGGGAAAGGCACGACGTGGAAGCACGAGGAAAGGAAAAGGAAAAGCCGACAGCAATGGGGTAACTCAGCCTCCTGATAGGAATAACCACCGCACCAACGGCAAACGGTCTAGATGCCCCACTTGAAGACACAAAAGTGACCTCAAACGTACGTGATCCTGAGGACCACGCTTTAAACAGGAAGACAAAAATAATGTGAAAGCAAAGGAGAGTGAATGGACGCGCTGCTCGTGACGGTCGGCCTGGCTTGCCAGGGACATGCCACAGGCTGGAGGCGCTGAAGCCAGGGTCCTTCTCCCCGGGCAGGGCCCAGTGTTCCCATCCAGGTGCTGGGTGGCTCCATTCCCGGTGAGGGCTCTTCATGACCTGCAGACGCCATGCTCCTTTGGTTGATCACACCTGCCTCCTGCTGTGTGTGGAGGCAGAGATTGCGCTGGGGCCCCTTCTTCTTATAAGGACACCGGTCCTGCATGATTATGACCCGTGTGTGTGTGTGTGTGTGTGTGTGTGTGTGTGTGTGTGTGTGTGTATTTTCTACTGAGGATTGAATCTAAGAATGTTCTGCTTCTGAGCTACACCTTCAGCCCTATTTTTATTTATTTCTTTATTTTATGTTGAAACAGGGTCTTGCTAAGTTGCTAAGACTGGTCTCAAATCTGCGGTCCTTCTGTCTTGTGAGGCACCCAAGTCCTGGGATTACAAGCATGTGCCATAGCCCTGGGCTTCTCACTTAATCTTTTTTAACCTCTTTATAGGCCCTTTCTCCAAATACAGTCACAGTAGGGAGGAGGGCTTGCCCATGTGGATTTAGGCATGGGGTATAACTCAGTCCACAGTGTCAGCCAGCGTAGGACACAGAAGGTCTGATGGTGTTGTTCGCCTTGGGCAAAGTCAAATGCAGAACAAAGCATGTCCCAGGGATATGTAAGTCAGTTCATGATGGCAGTGTGGTCAGTCCAGAGGACACACCTCCCCAAACATCGATGCATCAAAGAAGAAAGCTTTAAAAGACATGGAGAACATACTAAGAGAAGTAGGAGGAAAAATAGGAAAACCTACAGTTATAGTTAGAGATGTCAGCACCATTCTGTTGAAAGCAGAGGAACCAACAGGAGGGTGGTCCGTCAGATGCAAAAGCTCTGGACAGCCTAGGAAAGCAGCAGCTCCTCAGACACCTGCAGAACATGCCGCCCAGCAAGGGCGGGGCGCCGCTCCTCCAACGGCGTTTACAGGGGTTTACAGAGACGACTGTGTTCTGGGCCATACAATACACTGAAAAGCTCTCAGTTCTCACAAAGTTTGTTCTCTGACCATGGTGGGACTAAGATAGAAGCTGAAAGATGGCTGGAAGATTGCAAAATGTTTGGAAACTGAATAACGTACTCCTAAACAACCCTGGGTCAAAGAAGAAACCAAGAGCTGGAGAAAGAATGTCCTTTGAAAGAAACGAAAATGAAAACAGAGTGTATGGAAATCAGCAGAAGCAGCGCTTAGAAACAGCCCTGGATTCTAACGTAGGAAGGTTTCAAATCCATGGCCCCAGCTTCCACCTCAAGAAACAGAGGGAAAGGCCCAACATATGTATAAGAGAGACCACAATGTCGCAGCCAAATCACTGAAACAGGAAACAGGGAAAGCACACAGATCCTCCAAGGAAAAGGTGACTCTTGAATCACCTGGGAGCTGGTTAGGAGAGGCGCAGAGGCCTTGTCCTGCAGGGAGAGGGAGGAGACCCTGGAGATGCACCCGGGGCACATCCCCACCCCAGGCCTGTGTATGGGCATCAGGGGCCACCTTGCCCTGAAGCCTTCAGCCCCAAGGGTGCTGTGATGGATAGCCATTGCCCACGCTGGTGCTCTCCGCTCATACAGGGAGCATCTCCCAGAGTCAGGCAGCCAGGATGCAGAACCCGGGTAGGAATGACTGATGCATTCCTTCTTACAGTGTCCCAGCCCCTCTCCTCTGGTGACTCAGGAAGGTACAAGAGGAAAAAAAGTGCTGTGGACTGGACTTTTGCACCCCCCAGAATTCACAGGCTAGAGCCCAAATTCCCATGGCGTCTGTAGGTGGAGATGGGCCTTTGCCAAATAATTAAGGGGTCGTAAGGATGGGGCCTTGATCCAGTGAGATTAGTGCCCTATAAAAGAGAAAGCAGAGCTGGGTGTGGTGGCTCACGCTTGTAATCCCAGTAGAGACAGGAGGATCACGCAGGTTCGAAGCCAGCCTCACTGGTTTAAGAGACCGTTTCCAAATAAAATATAAAATAGGTCTGGGAGTGTATCTGGAGGTAGAAGGGTTCCATCCCCAGTACCACAAAGAGAGAGAGAGAGAGAGAGAGAGAGAGAGAGAGAGAGAGAGAGAGAGAGAGAGAAAGCAGAAACCAGAATGTGCATCTCTATCTTCTCTCCCTGCACCACTACCAAGGGCAAGCCAGGAAGAGAGCCCTCATCAGGAGTTGAACTGACTGGCACCTTGGTCTAGCACTTCCAGTCCCCAGATGGTAAGAAAGAACACATACTTGTTTAAGTGGTATTTTGTAAGGCATCCCGTGCTGGCTGATACCTAGGTTAGGCATCATTGAACTCCTGTTCAGATGTGGCAGCTGGGGATGCCCCAACTGTACCCAAAATTTAGGACATACCCAAATTCGCCAAATCAAGTGATTGGGACAAGCCTTTGGGAAGAAGGAAAAAGAAATCTTATTGATTTGCCAACAAATTAAAGAAATCAGTTAACTTATATTCAGGACCAACAGGAAAATTTGATTCTCTTCCAAACGAGGAAAAAAATGTTCCCTTTTAAGAGCTGGCTTCTCAGCTGGGCATGGGGGCGCAGCTTGTAATCCCAGCATTCGGGAGGCTGAGACAGGAGGACCACAGGTTTGTGGCCAGCCTCAGCTACTTAGTGAGGCCCTCTGCAACTTAGTGAGACCCTGTTTCAAAATAAAAAATAAAAAAAAGGGCTGGGCGTATAGCTTGGAGGTAGAATGCCCCTGGGTTCTTCCCCAGACCCACCGTGCCATCCTCCAGGTGATTCTTTATCAGACCTGTGAGCGCCAACCCTCCGTTCCTTTGGACAGTAAACTGGTAAGAGAATATTATTTCTCATCAGGGGGGTAAGGGAGAGAGGACAAGAAGAGGGATGAGGAAAATTGTCAGGTTCGTCGCAGGCCCCCCGTGAGCTGCCAGGTTGGGAGCTCCGATGTGCGTCCCTCTTACAAGACCAGAGGTGGGCTTCAGCTGGCCCGACACCGCCCTGCCCTGGGGGTGAGCCGCGCTCTGTCGCCCCTGCTGAGCCAGGCTGAGGGCTTTGTCAGCAGCTCACCAAGAAGCAGTTTCCTGGCTAGGAGAGAAACCAGCTCCTGGCATGGATGTTAATTGATAGGATTTCTCAGGTCAGGCAGCAGCCTGAAGCAAGTTGGATTTCACAGTGACAGAGCGGGCACACACCTGGGGACCGGCCTTGCTCTGCTCCCTGCACAGGTGCACGGCACCCCTGCAGGGCGTAGAACGAGGCTGGGAAATCATGCTCACGGTGGAGTTGGCCATGGTGCCGCAGAGAGCAAGAGATTATGGGAAAGAGTCAGCGGGAACAGAGAGGTTCCGGAATGCAGGGGTTCATGGAGCTTGAAAACTGGACTGCCTCTAGAGACAGAATTGTCCAAATGTGAGCTATAGTTATCAAGCAAAAGATCTCTAACATAATAAAATCTATTGGGGAGCTCGGAGAAGAGCGTTCAGACATCTATCAGTGAGGCCGAGTGAGCCGGCTCCAGAGAGGGGGAGGGGCAGACCCTGCTTGCTATCCCAGAGACCAGCAGCGTCCACCAAGGCTGAGGGCAGGCCTGGAGGGAGCCGGGAGGCCTGGCACTGCCCTCGAGGGGCGAGGACAGTCTCCACACCTGCACCTGGCTTACTTGGGAGCAAAATGCACTGTGGCTGCTGTGGGCCCCTGAGACCTGAGAGCTGTTTGTTAGAACCACTAGTAAGTATTACTCTGGACTAGAAGCATGGGCCTGTGACAGGCAGATGAGCCAGGACAGAAGCAGCCGTTTGCTTTATGCAATGGCTTGGGGATTTGATTTATGTAGCTGAGAAAAAGACTCCCTGGAGACGAGAGAGGTGGTGGTGGTGGGAGGGGGGGGGGGTGAAGCCAACCTCTGCTGAGTGTGCGGTGCACCTGAACTGTGCGGCTGCCTGCCTGGCATGCACTGTTCTGCAGGCATCCACGTATCAAGGCTGGGGATGCGCCTGTCTGCAAGGAAGGACCCACGGCAGGGACCCAGAGCCCCAGCCTGCTAACTAGGTTCAGTTCAGTATTTTTTTTTTAATTTTTTTATTTTGGTGCATTGTAGTCATGCATCTTAATGAAGATGGTGGGGGCACACAGGCACACGTTGCTCAATTAGCCCTCCCCCAATTCCCGCCCCATTCCCGCCCCCCCCCTCCTCCTCACCTTGGACTTAGTGATTGTCTTTGAGATGTTTGTGAATGTGCACCACGGACGTTAGGTTCAGTTCAATTCTAAACTCAGCTCATCTACTTTCCCTTGTGCCCATATGGTAGGCTTGGTCCGCCTTCTATCTTCCCTTAAGAGAGCATGACCCTTAACGCGATCCATTTTATTTTAGAATAGTTTAATAGCTGAGGCAGCAGCACAATATGGCGGTGGCCCCTGCCCCGGGACCCTCCACTTTACACTAGCAGCTGTACTTGTCACAGCTGACGAGAAGCTCAGTGCGACATGAGCAGAAGTTCTCGGAGCCTTCAGCGTCCCTGGTCCTCACCCATCCCAGTGTGTGTGTGTGTGTGTGTGTGTGTGTGTGTGTGTGTGTGTGGTACTGGGGATGGAACCCAGGGGCATTCTACCTCTGAGCTAGATCCCCAGCCCTATATTTTATTCTTTATTTTGAAACAAGGTCTCACTATGTCGCGGTGGACCTCACTCAGTAGCTGAGGCTGGCCGTGAACCTGTGATCCTCCTGTCTCAGCCTCCCAAGTCCTGGGATTACAAGTGTGCACCACCACGCCCAGCTTCCCCATCCCCTTCTGCTCCAAGGTCCCATCCTGGATGCCGAGGCCAGAGCACTTCTGCAAGGCTGATCCACATGCGTGTAACACAGCTGGGTTCTCTTGTACCGGCACCTTCCACCAGGGTCCCTCCACCTCCTGATTTCTAAGATTCATGCACATTAAGGTTCGTTCTTTGCTGTGACGTTCGGAGAGTTTTGACAAATGCACGGTGTCATTTATCCGAGTGCATCATCTCTCACATCTCTGTCTACACAGCAATCTGATCACTTGCCAGGCAAAGGGCCGCCTTGAAGAACGCAGTCACCCACCCAGCTCAACCTCCAGCCTCCCTCCGTCACCCCAAACCCTGGAGGTCACTGACCCTTTGTCTCTGTAATTTTCCCCTTTGCAGAATGCCGTATGATGAGAAGCGCGTAGAATGCCAGCTTCTCACACTGGCTCCTTCTACTTCCAACTCGCACTCGGTTTCAATGAGCCTTCTTGGCCTCATCCCTTTTCGTTGTTAGTGGTACCCCACTGTCTAGAGGTACCACGAGGCGCTCCTCACCCTCACAAGGGGCAGCAATTGCTCGCACTGTTGGGTGTTTATAATTCAAGCTGCTAAACACATTTGTGTGTAGGTTTTGGTGTGGACAGACGTTTTCAGATCAGTTGAGTAAATTCCTAGAAGTATGATTATTAGATTGTATGTAAAACTATGTTTCGTTTTGTAAGAAACTGCAAATCATCTCTTTCCTCTCTCTGTACTGGGGATTGAGTGTCCTTCGTTCAACACTCAATGTCTTTCTCCACTCTCTTGCCTTCAGCGTGGTTCTTATCCTCGGCCTTTGAAATGTCAAGCCGTTTTGTTCTCAAGCTCCTAGATAATTTTTTCTCTGCGTTTAATTTTTCTGTAGCTTAAATGTAATGCACCAGATCCTGATTTTCTAAGTTATCTACCCTTATTTTGCATTTATCCCACTCGATGATCTCTGGGCGTCCTGAATCTCTGGTTTCCACCTGTTACTCATGTTGGAGGGGTCTCAGCAGTCATTACTTACACATTTCTTTTCTCTGGCCTCCCTCGTATCCCTCTGTGCTCCCACTGCCCACAGGCGACTCCCTCGTAACTCTCCCGCTGCTCCTGGACATTCTGTGCCCGCCCCTTGCTCCCGTCTCTTCTCCTTGCATTTAGCTGGGGAAGGTTCCACTGGTGAGTGTCCAGGCTCGCTGGCTCTTCCTCAGCGGAGCCCGTCCACGCTGAGCCCCAGAGGCCCGTCCACTGTGATGCTGTGTTGCTCAACTAATCCCAGCGTGGGCTGAACGCTGGGTCCTATGACAGGGTCTGTAAAGATCCTGCTTTCCACACTTGCAGTGTTTCTATTTCCAAGCTTCAGGCGAGCGAAGCCTTGTGGTGTCTTGGCATTTTCTCCCCTCTCCTCTTCCTCAGGGCCGCCGTGTGAGCTGGGACCTGCCCCTGTGCAGGACCCCACAGGGCTGCATGTGAGCATCCTAAAGCCCCCGTGTGTGCCGCAGCACGGAGAACACACATTCCCATCCCACAATGTATGGGACACGGGTTTGCCGGCTGCTTCCCTGTGCGTGGCAGGGACCCCGACTTCACCGCCCTGAGGAGACATCCTTAGTCGCTTGCACGCCACCCGCTGGCCTGGTGTGGATCATGGTGGGCCCAGCACCTGCTCCTGGTGCCACCTTCCCCCACCGGGCTCTGAGCACAGGATGCAGGCATCACCCTGTCTCTTAAACAGAGGCATGTTCATCAGAAGCATCTTGGGTGCTCCAAAGTAATGGAGAGACAGAGGCCAGGATCTGCGAGGGCCTGGGCTGCAGAAAGCCCTAGACTGCCTCACACAGGCCCTCTGCAGAGAGTGCTCAATCCCAGCCATTAGTTTCTGTCCCTCACCATGATACCCAAGCTTCAAACTCCCCAGCAAGCGTCCATGTGAGTCGGGAACTCTGCCCACTGATGTCCGGCCCAGACAAGATGGCGCCCAGGAGAGGAGTGAAGCATTCAAATCAATGTCCCGATATTACCAGAAGAGGGATTGGGCACTGGTGGCCAAAGAGCCACAGGTATTCCCATCAGAGCCGGGCTGGCTCCACCCTGCATGTTTAGGCCTCTGATCCTGCGTCCATCTGCCCATCATGGGGGCCGAGGCCCAAGGAGGAGTTGCTAGCTAAAGCCATGGTGGCTGAGCGAAGTCAACCCCTTCCTTCTTTGCTGGATTCTTCTAGCCTTGGTACACACACACACACACACACACACACACACACACACACACAGATCCGGGCCCCAGATGTGCACTGTGCTTCCCTGGCTGCAGTGGCCACACGCACACATGTACCAAAAGCACTTGAGGTGGCTTTGTGCTTTGTTACATGATTATAATGTTGAATGCCTGCGTACCGCTCCCTCAAACCATGGGACAAAATTTGCCAAACTGGCTCTCTACGGACGGGTACTCTGTCCAGTTTCCACTGCTGTGGAGAACTCTGCACCGAAAACGCTTCTGCCCATGGCCTTGTCCTTCACGGTCGAGCACCCGAGGCCCAATTCCTCAGCTGGAATTACTTGGCAGATGGCGGAGCACCACGTGTGTCCTTTGATGTCCATTCACAAATGGCCGCTGATTTCCAGAGATTTCCTGGCATCACCTCATCCCTAGAATGCTGGCTCTTGAGGGCAGGCTCAAGAGCTGCTGCCGTGTCTCCATCCCTGGAACACACCATCTGACCGGAGGTATTCAGATGGGTATTTGAGGGAATCAAGTATTATTCAGCGCTTGCGCCTTCTGCCTGAGGACCAGGCTCTTCTGATAGCATCTAATCAGTAAGTGCTGTGGGAGAATCTGGCCCCAAATATCTTCCTCTCCGTACACCCTACACTGGCCTGCTTTCCAGAAGCCTCCAGCCCCACATGGCATGGTTGAGGCGGTCGCCTGCAAACCCGTCCACCCTGAGATGAGTGGCCACGTCCAGTGGGACGTTGGTGGGAAAGCATAGAGGAGGGGGCCGGACACGTCCGGGGATCTGAGCTTGTCAGTATCCGGGGAAGTCAAGGTAAAAGGCAGCCCCAAGCACCAGGGGTGAAGCCTGTGGGATGCAGCCCTGGCCTGAAACCAAGGGGTGTGTGGGGGTGGGGAGCGAGTTTATTATAGTGTCCAGAAGAATTTGTAGGCTCAGAAGGGAGTGGCTCGGATGGCGCACATGGAAGGCTGACTGTGGTGGAGCCCCCTTCCATCCCACAGTCTTTCACTCAGACCAAGGGACACCCAGGCCCTAAAGCCACAGCCTCTGATCCCGTCCCAGGCCCCAGGCCCAGCAGCATGGCTGGCCGGATGCCTGACCTCCCGCCGTCTGTGGCTGCTTTCCAGTCACAGAGGGTGGCAACTAGGCCCAGAGCGTTTGCAGAGTGACAAGCGCAGGGACACGCTCCTGGGCTCTGACCGAAGCGGCATGTCCAA
The DNA here is from genome assembly GCF_963383645.1 of Muscardinus avellanarius. Taxonomy (NCBI): domain Eukaryota; kingdom Metazoa; phylum Chordata; class Mammalia; order Rodentia; family Gliridae; genus Muscardinus; species Muscardinus avellanarius. Next base: position 2,270,796 of record NC_137797.1, on the reverse strand, counting down.
AGCGTCGTCTCCAGCTCTCCTAGGTAATGGCAGCTGCCGTGCTAGCAAAACCAGGAGGATTCCAGAGGTGGACACACCAAGAGAAACCACTTTGCAGAGACCGTTGCTGTGGGCTTGCGGGACAGCACACGGCCCTGGGACACCGCGTCGTCTCCATGTTTAGGTGAGATTGTCTGGCAGACCCTTCGGTGAGGCTCGGGCCAGAGGCCACTTGACATCCTGATCCCGAGCAGAAGTGAGGATCCGCCGCCCCTCCGGTCTCCAGGTGGAAGCAGAGCCTGGTCAGAAGCTGCAGGAGTGGCCTCAGGGTGGACACGCTCAGGTTGTGGCTTCCTTCCCTCTCGGCAGAGCCTGCAGAAGGGCTGATCCAAGACCACATGCAGGCATGCGCCAGGTCCAGGAGGCCTGAGAAGTGACCAGCCTGAAGTCACGTGGCAAGAAAGGCCTGTCCAGAGGCTGGTACCTGTCTGCGAGGCTGCCGCCCCCCCTCTGGACTCCTGCCACAGCCTCTAGGTGAGGACCAGCCCTGCTGTGGGGCTGGGGTCCAGGGAGAGGGTAGGGAGGTGAAAGCTCAGGGACTTGGTCAGATATTCATTGTTCTCAAAGGAGGAGGTGGTATCCAGAGAGTCAAGCCGCTCCGGCTGCCATGTGCCTGGAGGCTGGCCACAGTGACCACATGTTCAGAGACTGCCAGGCAACAGTGTGGCCACAGATTCAATAGCCCCTTCCTCTGCCCCACTCAGCCCTGCCTCTGTGTGGAAATCCTGCAGGGCAGGTCCTATGTACCACCTGAGTTCCCTGCAGGAGGTAAGACTCTGACATACATTACAGTGCTTGGTTAGAAGCACCATGGTGGGTTGCTCTAATTCATCTTTTATTAAAAATGCCTTCATTAGCTCACCCCCGCCAGGTGAGCCTGAGAAGTGTTTCAGGCAGTCGGCACCTGTAGAGAAACACATTCCTGGCAGAAGGTGCCCAGGAGGCGGCAGCAGAACTCCTGAGCCGGTGGCAGGGACAGCTTGGGCTCGGTGGGGCCCCACATTCAGGAGCTTCCGGTGGCAAAAGGAGGGTCCCCCGAGGATCAAGGCTCAGGACAGCTTGCCTCATTGGAACAAAGCAACTCTTCAAGGCTGCCTTTTCTAGAGCCAGGGAATCAAGAACAAGTGGCCAAATATCTTTGGATGCGAAGATTGAAGGAGGGAGACCCATGGACCAAGACAGGCTTGCTGGGAGACACAGGGAATCCCCAGTTACTTACCTGCCTGAGCACAGGAGTGTGCAGTCACACAGACAGAGACACTGGGACAGTGAACAGCCAGGCTGCTCCAGGACATATTTCCCTGGAGGCGGCTCTGATGAGCTGTGTGCAGAGGTCTCAGAGGCTCTGGGAATGTTTGGCTGTTTTCTCCTGGAATCCTTTTTTTGGTGCCGTGGATTGAACCTTCGGTCCTCTCTGCAGTGTGAGCCCCCAGCACCTCAACAGCCCTGCGCTTTTGGCGGGGTTCTGGGCTTCTCTTTCATGAAACAAAGAGGTCTCAGACAGGCCCATGCTCACGTCTTGATGCACCAGATGACATGTTGAAATGCACCTGCACCACATGATTTTGTTGCACTCTTCTCAAAGCTGCAGTCCCATTTCACAAATGTGCACGCACATCTAACATTCCAGCAAAACTCCTTTTCTCCACATTACACTTTTAAAATCTTGGAGTACATCCAAAAGGCATGAAAAAAGAATAAATAAAACCCCAATATCTATTGGCCATCTTTAACAATTTTAAACAGGAGACTTTTATATAATATTAGTGTAAAATATAGTTTATATCCCCACTCACAAATTCTCCAAAATTGAATACATAAAAATAAAGAAATTCTAAGCTCAGTAGAGTGGCATACATCTGCAAACCCAGTAGTTAGGAGGATTAGACAGTAGGATTGCAGTTCCATGGCCAGAGGGCAGTAAGTTAGCAAGATTCTGTTTCAAAATAAAGACTTTAAAGAGCTGAAAATAGAAGTCAGAGGTAGAATGTCCATGACTTTAATCCTCAGTACCACAAAAAAATTGCAAAACAAATTCTAGACATAAAGTAAATTAATCAACACTTCAGTACATACATTTCATGCTTGCAATCCTAGTCCTTAGGAAGTTGGGACAGGAGGATTGCAGGTTCACGGCCAGCCTCAGAAACTTTGTTGCTGCCCTCCACAACTTAGTGAGACCCTGTTTCAAAAATAAAAAATAAAATTGGGCTCAGAGATAGAAATCCTCCTCTGGGTCCAATCCCTATTATCCCCCACACACACAAGAGGACTCAGTTTACCAAGCCATGTTATCTATACCACAATTTGACCACCCTTGAGTGTTATCCAGACTGCTCCCCATGCTGAGAGCCCTGCACTCCCTTGCACGCGCCCCTTGCTTGTTTGTTGGACCCAGACAAGGCCGCATAGTTGGCGGCCGGGTGGCTTATTTTTCTTCCCGTCTGCCGGTGGCACCTTCTTCCCTCTTCCTTCTTCAGGTTTGGCTGAAGTCATCTGTCCTATAGACATCCCCATTGCATCCTGATTATGCCGTACTGTTTATATCATGTTCCTCCATCTCTGCACCTTCTGGAATCTAGTAACTGGATCATGGCCAGGCTTTGCCTTCACTTTTTGGGGCGATCACATCCCAGGTGCGGTTCCCCTTCCTATTTCATCTCATTAGAAGCGGGTTCAGGGCGCCGGGTGTGGTGGCGCACGCTTGTAATCCCTGTGCTTGAGAGGCAGAGACGAGGATTGCGCTGGTTCGAAGCCAGCCTTGCTGGCTTAAGAGACTCTGTTTCGAAATAAAAATATAAAATAGGTCTGGAAGTATAACCCAGAGGTAGAAGGGTTTCCAGGAACCCCAGTACCAAAAAAAAAGTGGGTTCAGGGGAGCCAGCCATGGCCTGACTGGTCCAGGATGAGGCCCCTCTGCCACCGACCCCTTACATCAGTAGCCACTAGAGAGCAAGGCTCACATCTGCTGCCATGAGCTGAGAGAGAGAGAGATGGAGGGGGTAGGAGGCAGCTGGAGGCGTGCTCCCAGCCAGGTGGGGCGCACAGGCAGCGCTATGGCCTGGCTTTTCTTCTGAATATCATTGTTCATTGTCCACATGGCATCCAGAGCCTGCTCCTTGTTCCATAACAGATCCAAGGAAGGAACAAAGTTTGCGTCTAAGGGTTCAAAGAAATCCAAGTATGGAAGAAGCCCAGATCACACAGGGAGGCAGATAAGACCAGCAGGCTGCGTCTTTGTCTTCATTCACGGTATGAAAATTCTGCTTCTTTAAAAAGAGCTACCCCAAAAGGCACATTTACTGTCCTTTTGTCCAGTGAGAAACAGAATTTTCTAAGTCTGCAGGGTCAGGGCTGGAGATGGGCGCAGTAGTGGCGGAACTCAGCGTCCCGCACCCTGCAGAAGTGCAATGGCACAGTTGCATTGGGGACGGGATCCCTGGGATTCGGCAGCTCAGCCATGGACATCTCTGTGGACCCAGACACTGCGGTGCCTTCGGGATCTGGTAGCAAGAGTGGGTGAGCGAGGGCTGAACTCCAGACTGAGCGCGTTTCTGGCTTCGTGGGGTCTGGAGGCTCGGCCGCTCCAGTGCAGGCAACCTCAGCTCGCCCACGCCCGAGCAGCGCCTCCTCCCGTCTCCAGTCACGGTGTGGGCCACTCTCCTGGGCCTCCTCGCTTCCCTGTGGGCAACGGGTCATCTACTGTCACATTTCCCTAAATTCCTAAGACCACTTTCTATCTCACAAAATTATCTCCTAGCTTGAAATAGAGCTCAGGGCAATTTTTTTTAACATCCCACAATTAGCTATTTTTAATTAAATGATTTTCTTATGTCAGCAACATAAATTCTAATATAATGCAAACATGTTGATGGTGGTTACTTTTATACACATTTACCACCCTTATGGCCCTACAAAGGAGAAAGGGGGGAGAAAGAGGAGAAGGAAGAGGAGAAGGAGGAGGAGGAGGAGGAGGAGGAGGAGGAGAAAGGATGAGAAGGAGGAGGAATAAGAGGAGAAGGAGGAAGAGGAGACAGAAGAGGCGGAGGAGGAGAAGGAGAAGAGGAGGAGGAAGAGGAGGAGGAAGAGGAGAAGGAAAAAGAGGAGGAGGAAGAGGAGAAGGAAGAGTAAAAGGAAGAAGAGGAGGATTTTCTCCAGCAGATGCACCTTGCCTACACCCCACTGCAAGGATGGGGAAGTGCATGGTTTATCTTGAGGTGGAGATGCTGGGAAATGACAGGGCTGGCTCTTCCTGGGGCCAGAGCAGGTGGAGAAGGTCCAGGCTGGATGTGACCCTGTATTGCCTGTTGTCATTTTCAGGACATACTGGGAGGCTGTTCTGGGGACTTGGGGTAATTTAATAACGAGTGCCGTTTCTTTTTTATCTTCATTCATTTTGTTATTGGTGCATTGTGGTCATGCATCCTAATGGAGTCCAAGATGGTGGGGGCATACATGCACACAGCACTCATTTAGCCATTTCAGGCTTCAGAAATCTGGTCACTTCACCCTCCAAAGAAAGGCCATGTTCTACACAAATGGAGCCACTTGCTTAAGACGAGGGACGCAGGGACGGGGAAGCACAGCCCTGTGTGCCCTGTGCTCCGCCGGGCTCCTCGGGCCCATGTGAAGGGGATGTCGCTCACTCCACCAGGAGGGCCACATCCACACACTGCTGCGCTCCGGCCTGGGTCAGGGCGGGGCTCCAGCTCTGCAAACCCACAGAGGAAGAGGGCAAGGCCGGGGCGGCCTCAGACAGCACAGCCAGCCTGGGCAAGCCGGCCTGGAGGGATCTGTTTGCCAAGTCCAGTTCTGCATTGCTCTGAGCTGCCACCCATGCAGACATCCCCACTCCAGAAGCTGTGCCATGGCCACCAGGGACTCTGGCTCAGAAGCCGACCACTGCAGAAACTCAGCTCCCCTCTGCCTTCAGCACTAACAGACTGCCTGGGGATTAGAGCTCCATCACATGAATTTAGGGGGCAGCTTGTCCCGTGACACCAGGTGGGCATATCGTGTGTCTCTGAAGGGCCTGAGTGTTCATCCTGATGGCAGACCACCTGGGGCAGGGGTACTTCCTAGCAGGGAACCCTCAGAGCTCCTCACTGGGATGGGGTGACGCACCTCCAGGCAGGAGGGACCCAAAAGAGGCTGTGATTTGCTCTCTAGACCCAAAGTGCTGGTGGACTCCTGGGAGAAGGAGCGGCAGATGGTGCAAGTGCTTCCGCCATAGCCAAGCCAAGAGCCGGTGGCCCCAAGCCAAACCCAGCTCCACGGGCTTCTCAGGACAGAGATAATGCAGGACTGCTGGCAGCCTCAACGGGGGCCTCCCTGCTGAGGGTGCCCGGAGGACCAGGCCAGCCTTCCCCAAACAGTCACGTGACAACCGCCACAGATCCAGACTGTCCTAGCCCACCAGCCCGGCTTCAGGATCACAAAGACAGGTTCGTTCTCTGCTCAACCAAGACCTGCTCTCGGGCTTGAATGTAAACATCTTGACCATTTGTTATAGGTATCCCATATGTAGCTAGTTCCTAGTTCTAGCAGTCAGACAGAATAGATTTAAAAGCCCTAAAAACATAGTTCATGAAAGGTACAATAAAGTGCATGCATGCTTTTAACTGAATAGCAGAGCTTTGAAAAGAAAGCACACAGACGGGAAGGGCAGGGTGCCGGAGGCGGCAGAGAGGGAAGGGAGGCCCAGAGCAGGAGCAGGTATCTTAGGGATGCCTGCCCCAGGTGTGCAGTCCCGCTGATTCTGCGCTGCTCCCTCAGCCCTCCGTATGGAGAGGACTCCGGGTGAGGGGTGGGAGAGCAGCGGGGAGCCTTTTCTCTCCGAATCTCACCAGCCTATGAGGTGGTGGACAGGGCACGGTGTCCCCAGCTTCTGCCATCCCTCCTCGTCTCCTCACTCAGCCCTGTCCGGGACCACCATCCCTGCAGACCCACAGCGGCCCAGGCAGCTGGCCCAGGATGCGCAGTGTGAAGGCGCAGAGGCCACACCCCTCACAGATCTATCTGCACAGAGCTTCTCCTCCGTGTCCAGCTATTGGCTGGACGAGGTGGCCCGGCCTCAGGACGCCCTCGCAGTGCAGCAGCGTCCCTCCTAGGCCCTGTCTTTCCCAACTGCCTTCATGTTGGCAAAAAGTCAGATTCCCATTCTAAATCTCTGATTCCCGACGCTCACAACACTCATTGTGTGGCCTGGACATTTTCACGATGGGAGTAAACTGATGTGGTCACGGCGGACAGCAGTTTGGTGACGTGAAGGAAGGCCAGGGAGGCCCACACTCGATGATCCAGCAATATCTCATCAACCTAAATCCCAACAGAAGAAGCGTGGAGAACGTGCACTCGAGACCAACATCACCGTCACCCTCAACACACACGCTAGACCCGACCCAGGCCGAGACGGGGTGAGGTACCATCACTGGCCGCAGGGAGCAGACACAGGAGACGGGGCTGGGGCCGGCCTGGACACCCACCCCTGTGCCAACGGAGCGTTTGGAGGACCAGACTGAAGATTAACTGGGGAAATGTTGAGAACAATCTGAATGCCCATCTCTGGGTGCTTGCAGATTCTACGTTACAGGCACACAAAGTCATAGTTTCTACCTTCAAGACAAACTCACTAAAACCACATTGCTATTTTCAGGAATAAAACCAAAACATAATATTGAGTAGAAAGCAGCAGGTTGAACTGGACAAGGTGGTTAAAGCTTGTAATCTTAGTTCCTGGGAGGCTGAGATGGGAGGTTCTCAGGTTGGAGGCCAGCAACTTATCAGGGCCCTCTGCAACTCAGTGAGACCCTGCTCAGTGTAGCTTAGGACTGGGAGTGTAGCTCAGAAGTAGAATTAAAATGCCCCTGGCTCAATCCCAGCACCACAAATAAAAGAAGACGATTTAGTTCCCTTGGGTCAATGAGTGCCGTGTGCATGTATGTCTCTGCCACCCTGAGCTTCACCAAGATGTATGATCACGATGCACCAATAAGAGAAAGGGAAAGGGCCAGCTGTAAAAAAAAAAAAAAAAAAAAAAAAAAAAGGTTACATAACCCCAGTGTGAGAGTAACTAAGTTTTACAACAATGGAAATCAATCATGTGTATTGTTAATTCATAAACACACATCATCTAAATACATAAAGACGGCCATGAAAAACAGAAACCGGCTCAAAGAGGGAGGAAAAGGGAACTGGATTAGAAAGACCAAGTGGGTGGCATCACCTGAACTTTAATGGATGGTTTCCTTCCAGAAGGCATTTGGGAAAAAAATAGGAAAATGACATCGACGGATTGGGACGCATGTATATTCTCTTCCCGTGCTGAAAATATGTTGCTAAATATTTCACAGTGTGTCAGACAACCATAGAATGACCCCATGTGCCACACTGCCTGGCCCGGAGAACCAGGTATTTGGATGAGTTTCCTCTCTGTTCTTAATTTACCCTGGTTATAAAATTATTTCATATTTTTAACTTTATCCATGAATTCCAAGAAGTGTGTCAAGATCCACATGACCCCGAAGAATAAGTTTTGAGACGGTTTCCTAAGACAAGAGGAAAACCTTACAAAGCCGTTCACTGTTGTCTTATACATTGGTGGCAAATAAGCCGGGCATGGTGGCACACACTTAGAATCTCAGTACTTGGGAGGCTGAGACAAAAGGATCGCAGGTTCGAGGACAACCTCAGAAATGTAAGGAGACTCTCAACAACCTAGCAAGAATGTGTTTACAAAATACAAATTGAAAAGGGTTGGGGATGTATCTCGGAGGTAGACTACCTCTGAGTTCAACCTCTAGTAGCACCCCCAAAAAAAGTAAATAATTCCTCAGCGGAACATAATTCAGTTGTTAGGTTTTAGAATTTTATTAAAAAGCGAACAGCAAGGAAAGCAAGTGAACAGGATGAACAAAAGACCCATCTGTGCAAAGACCTCCACCCGGGAGGACAGCTGCAAAATGCAGTGGAGCGGGAGGCAGATGAGACGCCCTGTGGTACAGTCATCACAGCACGCTTGTTTTTATCTTCAATATTGACAACATTTTTGCATATATAATAATTTTGAAGAGATAGCATATCTTTGTCAATTAAAACTTGTGCTATTAAAGCATGTTTATAAATCTTTTTTTTTTTTTTTGGTGGTACTGGGGTTCCTGGAAGCCCTTCTACCTCCGGGCTACACTCCCAGACCCATTTTTACATTTTTATTTGGAAACAGGGTCTCCTAAGCCAGCGCGCGCGGCTGGCTTCGAACCTGCGCGATCCTCCTGTCTCTGCCTCCCAAGCGCGGGGAATACAAGCGTGCGCCACCACGCCTGGCTAAATTTTTATTTTAAAATAGTTTTTGATTGATAAAAATGCTGCCGATGGTCCAGAGAATTCCCCTATAGCCACACATAATGCCCTATAATTGACAGCTTATGTTAACATGGCGCATTAGTCACAAGAATTGATAGTGGCACACTACCCTTAACTAATAACGAACCAACACTGATACGATGTTACCGGCAGAAGTTCATCCTGATTCAGATTTTCTTTTCTTCATCTGATGTCCTTTCTCTACACCAGGACTCCGTCCACATCCCCCTGGGCCGTCTGTCTTTGACAGTTTCTCAGATTTTCTTTATTATGAACTTGACAGACTTTAGGCGTACTGATCAGATATTTTGTAGAATATCCTCAGTTTGAAATCAGACATTTTTCTAATGGTCAGCGCGGTGAGGAGTTTGGGAGAGTTAGGACCACAGGAAAAAGGGGGCCTTCCCGACATGATGTAGGGAGGGTAGGTAAGGACAAAAGAAGCTGGCACTGTGTCTCCCTGCCACTGCTCTTTCTGTCCTCTCCGTTCTGCCCTCCATGGAAGGAAGTCATTAGGTACAGCCCACGCTTAAGGGGTCGGGAGTTTTGCGCCATCATTTTAAGGCTGGAGTGGCTGCATAAATTATTTGAATTTATTCTTCAAGAAAGACGCGTCTCTTTTACCTTATTTATTGGTTTATTTACTTATCTATTCAACCATCTATCTAATTATTTCTTTATATCACTCTGGACTCAGATATTTAGTCAATACTTTGGTTGTAAACAATTTTTATTTTTTTTGTTGGGGCCTATAAATTATACGGAATAGTGGGTTTCATCATGGCGTATTTATACATGCATATGTATGAGCATAACTGAATCACTGTCGCTCCCCACACTCTACTCTCCCCTGCCCTTCCCCTTCGCTCGAATTCCTTCCTCTACACTCTCGGTTTCCTTGCCACTTGTAGGAAATACTTTTCTTCCCTTCTAGCTTCTGCATATGAGGGGAAATATATGATACTTGTCTTTCTGAGTCTGGCTTATTTCACTTAATATGACGTGCTCCAGTTCCATCTATGTTCATGCAAATGACATAATTCTGTTCCTCTTTTTGTGTGTGTGGTACCAGGGATGGAACCCAGGGCATTCGACCTTTGAGCTACACCCCCCAGCCCTATTTTTATGTCTTTATTTATTTTTTGTGTGTGGTACTGGGGATGGAATCCAGAGGCATTCGACCTTCGAGGTACACCCCCACCCCTGTTTTGTATTCTTTATTTTGAAACAGGGTCTCCCTGTGTTGCAAAGGGCCTCACTAAGTAGTAGCTGAAGCTGTCCACGAACCGCAATTGTCCTGTCTCAACCTTCCAAATGTTGGGATTACAAGTGTGTGCCACCACGCCTGGCATCTGTTCCTTTTTATGACTGGATAAAGCTTCATTGTGCATACATGCCACATTTTTATCCATTCTTCTGTTAATGAACACCTAGGCTGCAAGTATTTAGGACTTTTGCATCAAGGATATTGATATTAATATTATAAAAAAGATGTTAATTTTTTCTGTTTGTTTGTTTGTTTGTTTAGTCTTGTTTTTTCAGTACTGGAAATCAAGCTCAGAGCCTTGTGCCTACCAGGCAAGTACCAGCACTGAACTACATCCCAGGTCATGTTTATCTTCTCAAAGAACCATCTCTTTGTCTCATCAAGGATATTGATCTTCAGTTTTCTTTCTTTGTCTCTTTCATTTTATTTTTGTATCAGGATGACAGTGGATTTGTAGAATGAGTTTGAATGCTTCCCTTCCCTTTCTATTTTATAAAATACTTTGACGAGAATAATTATGAGTTCTTCATTAAAGATCTGGCAAAATATAGTCATGAATCTACACTGGGCTTTTCTTTGTTGAGAATTATTTTTTTAATTACTGCTTTGATCTATTTGTTTGTTTTTATCAATTATATCATCTCGGTTCAGTTTTGGTAGAATGTATGTGTCTAGAAATTTATCCACTTCTAGAGTTACCACCTTCTTGAAATACAAGTTTTCAAAATAGTTTCTAGTGATTTTCTAGCTTTCAGTGATGTCTGTGGTAGTATCTCCATTTCTGTCTAATTGTCCAATTTTATTAACTTGGTTCTTCTCCCTCCCTCTTTTGGTTGGTTTGGCTAAAGACTGACCAATATTGTTTGTTTGTTTGTTTGTTTGTTCTGTTCTTTTCAGCACTAGAGATTAAGCTCAGAGCCTTATGCCCATCAGGCCAGGGCTCCAGCACCAAGCTACATCCCAGGCCTTGTTCATCTTCTCAAATAACTATTTCTTTGTTTCATTAATTCAATAATTATTTTTAGACTCAATATCATTAATTTCAACCTTAATTTTTATATTTATTTCCTTTTATTGCATAAGTATTGAGTTTTTCTTGTTTTCCTAAGAACCTGAGATGTACCATAATTTACTTACATGAGATCTCTCTGGTTTCCTTCTTTAGGTATGTAGGCTCTCACACCTCTGTTCTTTCCTTCCGAATGCTGTTTTTTGTATTCCAGAGATTCTTATATGTTGTATTTCTATTCTTGTTTGATTTTAAGAATTTTAAGGTTTCCCCCTGAGTTATTCAGCGACTCACTTGCCATCTAAAAGTATTGTTCAATTCCCTGTGTAATAGAGCTTCTACAGCTTTCTCTATTGATTCCTAATTTCATTTCATTATGATCTGATAAAAAGCAACGAATCATTTTTTTTTTATTTCCGAAGACTTGTTTAGTGATCTAATATATGATCCGTTTTGGAGAAAGTTCCATGAGCCACTGAAAAGATGGTGTATTCAGCTATTGTGGGATAAGATATTCTATAGATGTTTGTTAAATCCTTTTGATCTATTCTTTTGATACTACTCTGTAGTGTCTTTGCTGGGTTTTTTTTATCTGGACAATCTATGTGTTAGTGAGGAGTGTACTGAAGTCACTCACTATTATAGACTTGGGGCCCAATGTTGAGTAGTGTTTGTTTTAGAAAATTGGGTACACAGACATTTGGGGCATAAATATTTACAATTGTTACATTTTTGTGCATTGTTCCCTTTACCAATATGTAGTGAGCTTCTCTGTCTCTGCTGACTAATTTTAGATTGAAGTCTGCTCTGTCTGATATGAGAAGAGCTACTCCTGCTTGCTTCCAATTTCATTTGCGGAGAATCACTTTCTGTCTTAACCTTTCATCTATGAATGGTTTTGCCAGTGAAGTATATTTCGCACAGACAAGATACAGTTGGGTCTTGTGTTTAATCAACCTGCCAGTCTGCATCTTTTAATTGGAGAATTAAGACCATTTACATTCACTGACATCGTACAGGGTATGTATTGCTTCCTGCTATTTTGTTTTATTTCTAATATTTGAATCATTCCTAATTCTCATTTTCTCTATTCTTCTCATACTCTTGATTGTTTTTATCTTCTCCTTCTGTGTCTAGGATTCCTTTAAGTGTCTTCTGCAATGCTGGCTTAGTGGTCATGAATTCCTTTAGTCTACGCTTATCGCAGGATGTCTTTATTTCTCCTTCAATTCTGAAAGATCGCTTTACTGGATATATTAACTTAGGCTGGCGGTTATTTTCTTCCAAGGCTTGAAATACGTCATTGCGTTCCCTCCTGGCCTTTGGTTTCTGATAAGAAACCAGCCATTGTTCTGATGGGCTTGCCTTCATAGGAGACTTGTGCTTCTCTCTTGCATCTTTTGAAGTCCTTTCTTTGCTCTGAATTTTTGGCATTTTAACTCTAATATGACCCGAAAAGGTTCTTTCTGGTCTTATCTATTTGAGGTTCTAAGTTTCTCAGGTATGTGCATGTTCACCTTCTTTCTGTTATTAGAGAAATTTCCTACTATTGTTGTAGTTATGCTTTTAGTACTGGGTATTGCGCTCAGGGGCATCCTAAGTGCCTCGAATCTGCCTCCTAAGTATTGGAATTACAGGTGTGTGCCACCGCACTCAGCTTGCTACTTTACTTCATTGAGTAATTTTCACACTGTTAGCTGGTATCTCTACTCCTTCCTCAAAATCTGTTACTTTTTATCATGCATTTGTACCTAGGGTTGTTCTATTACTAAGTACATGCCTAGCTCTCTTTTACTCTGAAAGAGGGTCTCACTAAATTATCACGTGCTGGCCTCACACTTGCGATAATCCTGTGTCAGCATCTCAAGTATTAGATTACAGGTGCACCACCTTGCCTGGCTAAGGTCTGTGGGTCTTACATTTGGTCCTTCAATGTTGACCTGGAGCTCTTGTATATTCTGCTCGTAGTTTGTGTTCTTCATTACTGTCCGAGTGCTCTAGATCATCCACCTTGACTTCAAGCTCTGTCATCCTGTCTTCCGCTTGACCTAGTCTTTGGCGAGAGTTTCCACTGAACTTTTTATTTGACTTCTTCAGTTTTTCATTTCCAGTTTGTTTCTTTTTCAGAATCTCCATCTTTTTGTTGAAATGCTCCTTGATATCCTGCATTGTCTTTTTTCATTCACTCCCTGGTTCTTCTTTCGATTCGTTAATCCTTGCAATGATCGATCTTTTTAATCCTTTGGCATGCTCGCTCCTGTGTATCTGTGGAGTCGGTTCTTGGGGAGTCCTGAGCACTTGGAGGCACCTTACTGTCTTCTTTCTCATGTTACCTGTGCTTCTCAGCTGAGGTTTGTGCGTCCGTCAGGATAGATTCCTCTCCCACTGTTATCCGAGGGTCTTTCTGGTGAGTAGCTTTCTCTGTTCTGTGCCCCGGGCAGTGGATAGATCTCAGTGTCACAGCCTTTTCAAATATTGATTACCTAGCAGACCGCGGGGTCTGCCTTTAACCGTTTCCCCTGCTCTTCCTCTCAGGGCTCTGTCCTGATGCTGGGCTACCTGCCATCCAAGCCAGCTGCAGGTTCTGACATGCGAGGGCAGAGAGCCTCTGGTGGTGGCTCAGCATCCCACTCTGGTGTGCAGTGTGTGTAAGGCACACGTGAACAAGCTGTCCTGCTTTATTAATTTTAATGCTCAAATTCTCCCAGCCTTGGCCATGGGAGCGCTTTTATTTGGTTCGGTTTCTCTTTAACTCCCATCCTTGTTCATTTGCTGTGAATACTCTCTGACTTTCTGGCACTATAAGCAGCTCCAGGCTTCTCTAACATATTTCCCCAGTGTTGGGGTCAGCCATTTCTCCTCATTCTCTTTGTTCGAGAATGTATTAGAAACCAAAATCTGGTTATGGGAAACCATTGCCATTAGAGGCCCATTGCTTCTCAGCTTACAGCACAGGGGTATACGTGTGTGTTCTAGCCATGTGCGTCTGTGAATACAAAGAGCCATTCTCTATGTCGCCATCTGTGTCTATTTTCGTCCAAACATAAATTCACACTGACACCTCCACCTCTCATAGATGGCCACATGGAACATTCCTGACTCTTCTCCTTGCTTACCTGCAATCCCCCATCTAATGTGGTGACACCTGGCTCCCACAATATGCCATCTGTTACTTAATTATCCAATTCCAATGTACATGCATAGTAGTACTGGAATTGTTAACCCACACCCCTCTGGGAAGCAACTTTACCTACCACAGTACTAATTACCACTGAATCTGCATTTTACCTTTCTAAAAATGTCTTGCATTTAGATGTCCAATTATTATGTCACCTATTTCTTGAAAACGTTAGAACTTTTTCATTGAATGTCTTTTGTCAAAAAAAAAAAAACATTTGATTATATTTGTACAGGTCTACTTATGGTCTCTACATTCTGTTTCTTGAAGCTAGTCTTTGGCCAAACCTGCCCACGTTGTCACTTTAAGTCTTGAAATGTGTGATACGATCCTCCAATGCTTTTTCCTTCAGTATCATCATTTTGGATCTTCTAGTTTTTTGTCTTCTATATAATTTTTTAACTTTTTGCTAATATCTACAAAATATATTGGAATATATATAGCTGGAAGTTTATTTGGCTTGTGCTGGATCTGTAGGTCCAGTTGAAGAATCTTTTTTCATAGAGTAAGCATTTGATATGGGTGTGTTTCACTAGATTCCTCTCTCCTCACCCCCACAGGGGTGTCTTCTTTTGGTCCCCACTGTGAGAACATGGTGAGATTCCTGTAGGAAAAGCCTATAAAAGTGTGGGGTCCCCTAAGACTGCAGGTCTGGCAGCTTCTCACTGTCAGGTCAGTACGCATTTAGTCTTCACCATTCATAGACATCTACAAGTTTAGGGCTGCAGGGGCTTCTGCTCCAGAGAAGCAGATCCTAGCTGTATCTCTCCAGATACACCTGTATCTCCAGATTTTTCAACTGTGACCTCCGTTCTCTGATAGATCCTAAAAAGGTTTTTGATTGTAGTGTCTCCAGGTTTTCTTATTGTAAGGACGGATGGAGGTTCTCCACCAGATTCTGGGGATCTGTGTCCTCATGTGACTTCCCTCAGGAGGAGAAAGAGAAAGTCAAGAAAGACCCTCTTGCTCTATAGTTTATTGTACTAAGAAGGCGCTCTCTGTGATGATTCTACTGCACTAAAAATGGGTGATGCCTTCACCTGCCTGCCCTGGGAAAGAGAACTTCCTGTTTCCCCTGAAGATTGGAGTCTTGAAGGCCAAGGACCCACCTATCACTCCAAAGTATAAAATCAAGGAGGCTGGGAGTCATTCCAGGTGGAGGGCATCCTAACCAGCCACGGTTTTCATGCTTTGAGATGCTAGACTTGTACACAGAAGTCTCATCAGAGAAAGAATGAATTTCTCAGATAAAAATCTTAATTCAGAGGACCCTTCCTTCTTCTTGCATGCACTGTCTTGGGTAGAAGCCTCTCCCTGCTTCGTGCAGGGGGATTGTCTGTGGTTCTCAAAAGCCCTGTCAGCTTCCCTGGTTGTTTGTATGTATCTTTTAATTCAGTAGTCATTTTGGAAAGTTCTTTTTTTAAAAAAAAAATTTACAAGCAATTTACTCTGTATTTTTAAAATATGTATTTCGAGCTTAATACATTAGAATTAATTCGTGTTATTTTATGGTCTAACATATAATCACTATTTTGCAAATGTTTTATATCAGCTTGGAAGATAAAATAATAATTTGGTATGATACAATGTCGGATAGAAATGTGTTAATGCAACATTTTTAGTTAGACTATTCAAATTCATTAGGTTCATAATTTATACATTGTCTATTTGATCAAAGCCTGAGAGACACATAACCTCCTGTAAATGTGTTTCTGCTCACTTATATCTCTATTTCCAGAAGTGTTTTATTAGTCTATTTAAATGTTGGTGTTTAGTGCAAAGTGTTGAAGACTAATCCAGCCTCACGGAGGAATATCCTTTTGACCAAGACCCAGGCCCCTCTTTGTCCATGTGTGATTACCGCCTTGAGTTCGACTCCATTTTGAATTGATCATGTCCTCTCTTTCTCTAGCTGAGCCCATTCCATTTTTCATCTTGTTGCAGGTCTGACTTTTGGGTTGAGTTTGTACATGATGTTCGCCACCTTAAAGCCAAGAATTTCCTCCTGGTTGAATCTTCAAAGAGACACGTGACTCCAGCGGAGACACTAGACCCCCTCCCCAGCAAGTTTCATCACTTGTAAGGGGGGGGTGGGGACGATGGAAACTATTGTTGTTTTGAGGATTCACGAGGTCAGGAATGCAGAGTCAAGTATCAATCAGTCCAGGGGGTGGTGGATGGCACGCACTGCTTTCCAGGAACTTACAATCTGGCTAGAAGACAGACATCAACCACGTACTTACAGATACTGCACAAAACATCTCATGTTCAAAATGCCATCGGTTCAAACCGAGAGCTCTCGTGAGGAAAGTCCAACCAAAACTATTTCCTCAGGGAAGTCTGCTAGGCTTCGCTCTGTACTGAATGGTCAGTCCATGGTTGTCGCGTCCCTCGACCAGCGATTAAGACGCAACACGAAGCTCTTCTTGCAAGCCGTTTATTCAGGATACAAGTCGAAGAAAATGGCGGAATGGCGGAATGGCAGAATGGCGGAAATCTGCCTTGCGCAGGGCATTATAAACATTAACTCTCCCAAACACTTCCTGCCACGTCTCACTCACTCATTGGCTCATGCTCGTCAGGCCACCACCACGTAATGCGTTATATAACTTTAGCCTCCAAATATGGAGTTGCTTCCTGCACAGCCATGTGTCAATCAAGCTCAGAGGCAGGAAGCCGGCGCCATCTTCTAGTTCAGAGGCAGGAAGCCGGCGCCATCTTCTAATGGCAGCTCGCCACACATGGTAGCTTTATCACAACAGTCATTAAATAAGCATTTTAATTTATGCGTTTCTGTAAGTGGGTTTTATACTTCACCTTGATCTGTGGGTCTCTGTCATCTAATAGGAGACTTCAGCTCATTATTATTTATTACCATAGAGTCATGCTCTTGTCTTTCTGCTAACATTAAAAAAACAAAGAGCATATTAAGAAAAATTACCAACAAACACGACAAAGCCACCGTATCTTCAACATTTAGTACTCATCTACTACTGGAGAGACCGGTGCTTTAAATAGATAAGCCATATAAGAAATCCTAAAGATGAAAAATGCCCAGTCACACAATAATTTTAAAATGCCAATCAGAACAATTACAGAACTTTAATCCATCACCCAAACTGGCACTTGAGCAAGATAACACCTGATGTTGAGGAGGATGGAGTAAAATGGCTCTATTTCTCCTGGCTGATGGAAATAGACACTGGAATTATCTCTCACTAAAGCAACGTGTAATCTAAGGAAGGAGAGTTAAAAGTTTAACCATCAGTGCCACAACCTGTCCTCGGAGAAGCAGGGAAAATGGACAAAGACGTCCACGCGAGGATGCTCATAGTAGCCATGGCCTGGAGTCCCCGCCCAGGAGGAGTCGGGCTGGAGGCAAGGACCTGACTTCTGGTGAAGGTTGCCATTAGAACCTAATGCATTGAACACATTCTTAGCTCACATATTTAAACATGGAGAGAACAGGCCTCCTTGTGTCTTCCTGCTGCACATCCCCAAGTATCAGGCCAGGCCTGCAACCAACCACACACACATGCTCGTTCCAGGGCACACACGCACGCACGCACGCGCGCGCACACACACACACACACACACACACACACACACTCATACAAGGTGTGGCTCATTCACAGGGATCCACATCTTTCTCATGACATCTTCCAAGATAAAAAAGATATAAAAATTAAAGCTCTCTTTCTATGTCTTTCTTATAGCTCCTTTCCAAATTGCCTGAAAGAATATGCCGCTTTCACACTCCGTAGTTTAGCGAGCAGGATCTATTTAAGCGAAGATGGAGAGCGCATTCAGAATCCTTTTGTTCACACGGAAACTGCAGGTAAAAATTGGCACGGTTAAGTCATGCTTCCTGGCGGCATTCTCTCACACTTAGCACAGTGAGTGGAGATTTTCCTGAGAGGTGAAACATGAAATTCAAAAATCCATCTCAAGTGAGAGCATGATTGTTTATCAGATAAACGAGAGAAAGACATCCTTCCCCTGCTCCTCAGGGAACTCCCCAAGGATGACTCTAGCACAGACTCCCCCAGGAAGGTCCAATCCTGGTCACCCTGGACCAGATGTGCTCCGAGAGGAGTGGCACAGGCAGCGGGAGAGGAATAGGAGGCTGGATGCTGGCAGACCTGAATACCGAGCTAACCACTTTAACTAGTATGCATGCAATCCCTTGGGTTGCTCTCTTAGTAAACAGAAAAGTTTTTTTTCCTAAGCGCAATTTGATATACAAATTTATGTTTTTATACCAAGTCGTTAGATTGCCAAAAACAAAGAATATATTTTGCATTTTAAAAATATTTTCCTTATGTCCCTTGAAATGAAATTCCACATAAGGACGAGAGCCAAGGAACCTTCACAGTTTTCCTCGATTTATCATCCCACCACAGCGTTCTCGAATGCCTAGTTTATACAACTAGTTGCCGAATTGATTAGGTGTGAATTCTAAGCTGATAGCTACTCATCACTTAGCATTACAAAACTGTATCAAAGCCTCGCGGAGAGAAGTGTTTTTACACTTTTCTTCATCTGTTCTCATACTTTCTTGGCCCAAGAGAAAGTTTCATCACCTCTCTAAGGAATTTAATAGCTGTGAATTACAAACCCAACAGCTATGCACACCTTTCTCAGCATTTACTAAGCCAGGTGACTGTGTTTCTTCAGTAGACTCAATGTCAAATATGTCCTGTGTCCACAGCACCAACACCTGGGCCTCCAACGGGAAGTTTCCGTCTCAGGAAAACCCAGAATGTAGGAGGCTTTCCAAGGGCTTCATTGGCATCTACCAAGATTTTCTTGAGGACCAACAGATGCATCAATTGATATAATCTGCCCCCTGTTTCCCTTCACCCTCCAAAATTGCCACCTGACTCTCCACTTGGTCTCGCTTCCTTTAAATGTTAAGCTGGAGCACGTGAGGCACAAGCCTAGTCTCGGCTCACACACAGCGCCGGGCAGCGTTTCTGTAATTCACAAATGCTGGAGATGATCAGCTTCAGAGGCGGAAAGCTTGCCCTTGGCTCAGTTCCTCAGCCCTGCTCACTGGGCCCTGTTGCTTTGGGCGGTAGCAGCACAGGGAGTAGATCAAGGCAGGAGAACCCTGCAGAACAAGCCGCTCACCCGTAGCATCTGGGAAACAGAGAGGAAGACACCGGCGTCCCACAGCACCCTTCAAAGGCACCCATCAGTGACCTGGAACTCCCACCAGCCTGCTCTTACAGTTTCCCCCAGCTCCAGTGGCGCCAAGCCGAGGACCACCCCTTCAACCCACAGCCACTGGGCACCATGTATCCAAACGTCAGCACGCTGTGGCTGTGTGGAGTAAGAGCACTGCAGAGAACTTGGGGTCCCGTCGGGAGGAACGGTATGTGTGCGGTATCTTCATGTTCATCATCGCAGCTGCATTGCGCACAGGTCCACATGAGTCCCCGCCGCCATCGGGGTGGACCTCCAGCCAGGCGCACAACCTGTGTTCATCGGACACAGCCCCGGCTACCAGACAGATCCCCAGCTACCGGACAGATCCCTGGCTAGTGCTCTGCCAGGCTTTCTGCAGCTCTAAGGAATAAATGTGGACAAGAGCTTACTAAAGCACCTGACACGGGCTGCGGCTGTTGCTTCAGTCTGTCAGCACCTACAGGATGGCAGTCCACACAGCAGCCATGGTCAGGAGACAAGCATGTTGCAGACCTGCAGGTAGACAGACCGGGGAAGCACGTGCTATCTCACCAGGGATGCTAACCCTGGCCTGTGGCCGCTCCTCATCCTTGCAAGTTGGTACCAGAGACAGTCAACAATCACAGGAAGAGATGGTGAGCACGAACATGGCGGAACAATGGCAGAGTTAACGTCTCAGCGAGGACCACTTCCTGATACCTGACGACCCGCAGCCCCAAAGGGCCTTCCACCAGACCGGGAAGGATGACCCCCAAGCAAGCCCAGGGTGGCCCAGGACAAGGGATGCCATGCAGCCAGCCCTTGTCCCAGCCCCCCACATTTCCTGAGGCACCGCCTGGGCTTTCTGGTGGACCCCGAAGGAAAGGGGCCCACTCCGTCCAGTTAATACGCACAGCAGCCGGGATGGGGTCATCCAGGAAGCCAGGATCGCTGCCCAAACAGAGCTCCAGGAGTCGACGGCAGAGGGCTGCAGGCTTACTGGGCACTAGGTACAGGTGGGAAACAGTGGTGCACTATCCTGTTTAATCCTTACCCACCAGGGAGGGAGGCAAGGTGTTGTCCTGCCCTTGGTGCCGAGCAATTGGAGGATGAGGGTGCCAATCTAAGTGCCTGCTCCAGTGGCTCGCTTGCCCGGGGGCAGCAGAGGAGCCAGGCATTCTGACAGTGAGGCTGTTGTCCTTGGTCCGCTTTGCTGTCTGCCAAGAAGCATCCATGGAGGAGGCTAGAAACCGGCGTCTCAAAGTGGAGCCTGGGGGACCCTCTTGAGCGGCGGGCAGGGCTGGCACCAGGGCTTCTTTCTACCTCACAAGCTCTCAGCACGCCAGAGGTTGTCAGTGGCCACAAGCAACTATTTTCCACGGTGACAAAACTTAAAAGATCAGGGTGTACAGATATCTGAGCTGGCAAACTGGGAGGAGAAAAGGTAAGCATGTCATTGATGAAGATGGTCCGATGAGGGATGGTAGGTTTTGGCTTGTTTCCAGCACAGGTATGATGTAAGGGAGGGGTCCCCAAGGTGGAGCCTGTCTAGAGTGTGGGACCCACTGTCAGTTTGGCCTAGATGGAGCCCAAGTGTCATGTGACCAAGCATGGCCTTGCAAAGCTTGCTTGGGTGTATTAGTAGGTATTATTATTCTTTTTAATGAGTGAATGGTGTGTTCAATAGAGTTAAGCCAATTTTTTTTTTAATTGGAGGATTTCTTGGAGCTTGTAAAATACTAATATGCATGGCAATCTCTAAGAACTGGGTATCACATGCTCTGATTCACAAACTTATTAGGCCAACAAGCCTGCTCTGTGGAGTCTCCTTGTGGGGGGCCTCTGGAAAATATCCAACTGGGTCCTAACTCTCTGAAGCTGTAGGGCATGCAGGTGAGACTTCTGGTTGGCTGGGCCAAGGTTTAAATACTTTCTACCCACACTACCGGCTCCATGACCTTGAACCCCAAACCACCAACTCCTCTAAAAAAAGGAAAGGATAACATATCTGTGGAATGTTGAAGTATGACTTGGGGCTGCAAGTGCAGCACACAGTGTGTCCTCCAGGATGAAGCCCTTCTCCTCGGTCACTGAACAGGAGACAGAATGACATATTTAACTGTGTGACTGCAGGTCCCAACTCTCTCTGCACCTTCTGGATCAATGCTTCAACTCATCAACTGCGTGGTTGTTTCCATTTTAATAGGATCGAGAGTAGGAAAATAAGCCAATTAACCTAAAAGTACTAGGAGTCCATTAGATAAAATTCTGATAGTTTATGTATCTATGTGTTCTTCGGATGGGCCTGAGGAGGCCCTGCTGCCTCCTGCACTACCTGGATGGCTCCGGGGCTCAGTATTTCTTGCTTGAGGCTCCAAGGAGGACCAGCCTCCCCAGCAGGTGCCAGGGGAAGAGCAGAAATACTTTCACGGTGCCTCGGAGGACTTTTTGTAAGAAACAAATCTTCAGAAGTAAGAATCATAATAGAACCGACCGAGTTCAGGATAGCCAAGTGTAATTTTAGCAACAAAAGTAGACGATTCCAGAAAAAGAAGCTCAGCCACAGTCAAATTAAGACGCAGAGAGGTAATTGGATGGCAGCTGGGCTCGGCAGAGCTTTGAGTGCTAAGGGGAAAACAATGTTGGGTAGGGGACATGCCTCCCGTTATAAAAATGGGGAAGCCGGGCATGGTGGTGCACGCTTGTAAGCCCAGAATTTGGGAGGCTGAGACAGGAGGATTGCGGTTCACGGACAGCCTCATCTACTTAGGGAGGCCCTTCGCAACTCAGTGAGACCCTGTTTCAAAAAATAAAATAAAATAATAAAGATGGAGAAGGAGGCAGGAAAGGCACGTTCTAAGAGTTCCAGATGCCTGAAGTCTCCGGGGCCTCTGAGCCAGCTAGGAATCAGCCTTGGGAGTGTAAACCATATGAACTGGCCCAGAAATGCTGATTTTTCAATTAAAGTTTCACTTTAATCCTCAATCCCAGTCCCAGAGCCAACCTGATAGGCAGGCTTGCCTTCTGCCTTCCACTGAATATGCTCCCACCTCCACAGCAGCCAGGCCGCAGGCTCCAGGGCCCCAGCCCAACGAGGTGGCTTTCTGGCACCTGCAGCTGAGCTGAACACCCCTTTCCCTCTTCTCCACCCTGTGCTCACGGCATGCCTGGTACACAGAAATTTCAAGAATATTCCATAGACGAGAAATAAAGTTCCCATCACGATTTGCTTTTTCTTGTCTTCTTGTCCAAGGCATTGGAAGACACCTTCTATCATCTCTCTTTACCTAGTTATATTATGGTAGATGGGGTTGGAGAAGGAAGAAAAATTGCATACAGAAACCCCTGAGTGCATTAGATAAAATAGTTATTATTTTATAAATCTAATTTTTTAGAAATGTGAGTCCATTAATGTCTTGGTCGATGTTCTCACTGCCAAAATCAAAAAGGACTGACCACATAACTTAGAGGACAGAAGATTTATTTGCACACAGTGTGTGGGAGAGTCCACATTGCATCCAGGATCTGGAGCTCAGGGCCTGGTGGCCAGAAGCAGAGAGAGGGAACGAGCCAGGCTCTGCTCTCACATCACGGAGGCCAGAAGCAAGAGATAGAGCCCATAAGCAAGGGAATTCAAAACCACCAGCACATCCCGGAGGCCACACATGCAGGGACCCATCTTCTTCAGCCACATCTCATTGGCCTAGGTCTCCACCCAGATAAATTCAGTACAGTGGATCCATCTACTTATGAGATTATAGCCCCCTGGCTTAGCCATATCCGCCCTGAGCTCTTAGGGGACATTCCATATCAGGCCATAAGGACCAGACAAAATACCCATTGTCAGATAAATTCCTTTGAAGTGGGCTGGCATCCCGAAACTAAGGGCTGCAGCCTTCCATCCAGTGATGTTTAGATGAATTGACTGAACTAAATCCTTGATGCCTGTGTGAATTTTCAATGGTTCCCATTACAGATGACCAAAAGCTGGGTAGTCCTGGAAACCAGCGGTCCCAGAGCAAAGTGTTGGGTGGACAGTGCCCAGCTGGCAGCTGTGGGGAGACTCACTTTGTGCTGGCTGCTGCCACCCTGGGGCGCTTTGGCCTGCGAACCCAGTGCTCCTCTCTCTGCCTCCTCCTTCATGTGACCGTCTGCTCTTCCTGTCTCTCCTCTTCTGTCTTTATAAGGACACCATCACTGGATTCACACCCACTGGGATAATCCAGGATGATCCCATCTTAAGATCTTCAAGGCTATCCTTGTAAGGACGCATTCTCAGGTTCTGCAGGGGGACTTGTGTGGGCTTACCGTGCAGCCCACTGCGCATGGTTCTATGACTCACCCTTCAGCCAAGCCACAACTTGGCAAGACAGCCTGCTGAGCCTCACATCCACGCTCGCTGTCAAGTGACTGGTCTTGGTGATGCAGACGGAGTCGCTGCGTTCTGCAAAGAAATGTGATTTCACTGTCCCGAGCGCTGAGAGCAGATGAAACCAGCCAGTGGTCATTCTGCCCGGATTGGGCTCCGTCTCCTGGTGTGTGTCTGCTGAGTTTAGCGATGTCAGTGGCTCCCCCAGAACTGCCCTAACACGGAAGTTCCAGACCACGTTATCTGGTCTGTTGTTGGCCCAGTGGAGGATCGCTGAAGAAAATGTTTCAGACCTGAGTCCTAAGCCAGAACTGACTTCTGAACTTACACGTGTGATTTCTCCTAATAGGAAGGATATGTAATTGGCGGGGTTTACTTTTTCCACAAAGGAGATCAAAGCTGAACACATTGGCTCCAATTTGGTGTAGATCCAGGGCCCAAGGCCTGAAGAGCTCATCTTCTCATGGTCTGCCCTTCAATTCTGATGACATTTTCCAGATTCTAACATATTGGTTATTTTATATTTATTATATATTTTATTCTAAATGATTTTAATTTTGTGGAATGAATTAGAATTGGCTGTGTGGGTCTATGGATAGATACGTGGAGGGATACACAGATGAACGGATGGGTGATGGGTGGATGCTTGGATGGTCAGGCGGGAGGATCAGTGGGAGAAAGTGTGGGGAGGTAGATGGGGCTGTTAGGATGGTTTGATGAACAGTAAACTCACAGGGTAAGGATATTCTGAACTCATGAGGACATCCAATTTAATTTTACTAAATATAAATATTAAAAGTAAAATTACAACTATTGATCAAGATTTAGCAAAACAGAAATTTAAAAAAATCTGAGTCGTTTTCTTTTCACTTTTATTTTACTGAAATTAATTTTGTGGGAGTCAATTACTTTGGTGAAAATTTTACAACAAAATATTTGGCCCAACAATTGGCATGATCATACCAATTGATATGATAATTGGTATGATCATACGGTTTTTACCAGTTCTACCCATGATAAGCATCGTCTTTCTTTAAGTGTAGAGAATTCGCTGTAGTTCAGATTCCGTAGTTCTGTTTTCTCCATTTAAATTTCATGAAAGTGACAATAATAAATTTTCTGCATGAAGTTTTTCTCTACCACATTCATTTTGTGATATTTCTACCAGAAACATTTATCACGAAATAAATAAAATGGGTGGTCCATATGTTTCTCTTATTTCAAGTGGAAATTGTGGGTAGGTCTCAGATACTCCAGAGTTAACCTTTGGTTCAAAATCTATTTACATTCTTGGCAGTTTGAGGGAATTGTTTTGTTGTTGTTGTTGATGTTGTTAGCTTTTCAGGTTGTTTGAGGTTTCGCTTTTTATTTTTGAAGACTAAAAAGCAAACAGAGGACTGACACCTCCCCACCGGCTCACCCTGCCCCCCAACACACCCTCAGTATCTCTGAGGACAGAGCAGGAGCTTGCTTCTTGGGGGCCAGAGAGTGGATACAGTCTTCTGCTCTCAGGCCTGGATTCTCCTCAGCAACTACTCAGCTCTGCATCTGTAGCTGCAAAGTAGCTGTAGATGGACAGGGTAGCTGTGTACCAATAAAACTTTATTTATACAAACAGGCTGAGTGACAGACTCAGCCTACAGACCGCAGTTGGCTGACTGCTATTCAAGAGGGTCCTCAGGATGCATCCATGGAGCACAGGAGATAGATCACGTGTCCCACTTGCTCTAAAGAGAAACCACTATAGATTGCAGGCAGGTGTGCGTGCACGTGCACCGTCTCCAGGGAACCGGAGCTGAGGAGAGCGCCCACGGCAGTGTGGCTTGCGCAGTAGACACAGCTGTCTCCCGCCCCTTGCTGCCGGTGGCCTCTGTGGTTATTAATGACACAAGGAAATCCTTGCGGGGAGAGCGGCCCGGGGCCGGAGCCAGGGACGGCAAAGCGCCCGGGCACTTCAGATGGAGTGGATAATAGAGCAGGAGAAAGGAATGAAAATTTATCTTCCTCTTATTTTCCAGCCCTGTCTGGGATTAAAAGGTGCTTGGCTGTGGAGCCTCTGATTCATGGCTTGGCTATTCTTTGGTGGAGTTCCCTAAATATTTCGTAGCCAGCTTTGACTCGGACATGCAGCATTTGAAATATCTTTACTTGACCAAGAGGCCCCGAGTGACACTAAAATAATGATTATCACATATTTTGCATCTCGTTGAAAAGTGGATTGGAATCATATCGCTCACTTCCGTCTCGCCCATGAAAGTGATTTAGGAGCGTGGCTGAGATTTGGAATAGATTGCGGCGAGGCCTCGTCGACACCCATAAAAGGCCCAAGTGGAAGGAGAGCGTCATTTTTACTGCTCGGCTCTTCTGTCTGGAGGGAGCCTTATTTCTCCTTTATACACTTTCAGAAAGTCTCCTGTTGGCTAAATTTATGAACTGGAGAGAAGAGCTTCTGCGTGCGTGGAGACGTGTGACCTCGCGCCTCACCTCACGGCAGGACGGGGGAGCTCTGGCCTCCCGCTTGGTGGAAAATGTCTTTCCATACCACCTTCAGCCCAGGGCCGAGCTTCACAAGACCTCTGACCCTACCACGTGCCACTGCTTGGATCTTGAAAAAGAGGCCGGTGTTCACGATTCCATATCTCCATCTCTTCAGGGACTCAGCAAAGCTCTCCCAAGCCCCTTAATGTAGCTGGTGTGTTTCCAGGCCCGACTAAACTGGGGAATCTGAGCCGCTCCTGGAGCTGCTGCTGCCATGGAAGGAGACCAGACTGAGAAGCAGGCTTAGTGTGTGGTTGTTGTCAGTGAATACCAGAGGCTGGGTGATCTATAAAGAAAAGAAGTGCTGCCGGGCGTGGTGGCGCAGGCTTGTAATCCCAGCATTTGGGAGGCTGAGACAGGAGGATCGCAGTTCGCGGACAGCCTCAGCTACTGAGTGAGGCCTTCTGAAACTCAGTGAGACCCTGTTTCAAAATAAAGAATAAAAAAATAGGGCTGGGGGTATAGCTCGGAGGTAAAATGCCCCTGGGTTCCATCCCCAGTACTGCCAAAAAAAAAAAAAAAAAAAAGTGCTGTGGGAGGTCTCCCTAAGGCCTATGTGCTAAAGACTTGATCCCCAGGCTGGTACAACTAGGAGGTGGGGCCCCAAAGTGGAGGGCTCTGGGGTCTTTGGGACCATCCCCTGAAGGGACCATGGAACCTGCCATTCTCTGTGTCCTGACAGTGGCAGGTTAAAAAAGAATTTCCAACACAGAGTTTGGAAGCGTTTCAGGCAGAGTTCTTTAGGGAAATAAGAGTTACACATTCAGAGGCCGGGCGTGGTGGCGCACGCTTGTAATCCCAGTATTCATTCCAGGAGGTGGAGACTGGAGAATAATGGTTGGCAGACAGCCTCGGCTACCTTGTGAGGCCCTTCACAACTCAGTGAGACCTTGTTTCAAAAAAAGTAAAAATAAAAATACTAAAAAATAGGGCCAGGGGTGTAGCTCAGAGGTAGAATGCCCCAGAGTTCCATCCCCAGTATTGAAAAAGAAGAAGAAGAAGAAGAAGAAGAAGAAGGAGGAGGAGGAGGAGGAGGAGGAGGAGGAGGAGGAGGAGGAGGAGGAGAAGAATAATTACACATTTAAGGAAGATTAGGGCCTGTCTCAAGAGGGTTGGGGAGAGAGTAGAAACCAGCATCAGAGACACCGACCACAGAGATGCAGAGGCGCAGAGATGGAGAGCCAGGCAGAGGCCCCTCTGGGGGTGCAGGCCTCTTCCCTTATGGGAACCTTTGTCAATAATGAGCAAGTGGGGCGAGGGATGTGCTTGCCCCCTTTGCCCTGCGGCGCAGAGCAGGGCCGGTGGTCTGCTTTCTTCCAAAATCTTCCAGTGGTGTTGAAGGAGAGTGGCCAGGCTGCAGCCCATATCATTGGGCTTTGAACAGTATCTTTTTCTAGATTTCATGGATCCGTCTAAAAATATATATCCATAAGCTAGCTCAATATATATATGCACCAATTAAGTGGGCTCACAGAGTTCTAAGACTTGCTGAATTTTTTAAGAATTCAGGCTGGGGGGGAATCAACCTTCAGACTGAAGGGGGGTAAGATGAAAGTGTTCTTGGAGTTTTAGATTGAAAGCCACAGTCTCTCTTTTCTTTCCCGTTTGTCCCCTCTCTGTCTCTCCCCCTCTCCCCATGACACATGGCATACAGTTTCTCTTCCCCACACCAAAGCAAGGCGCCACACGCTCACCCTCCATTCCCGGCTGAAGATGTCCCCTCTCACGCTGACATGGAAGCTTTCCATGATGTGTAACCTTGACCAGAGCCCAAGTCAACGGGGCCACCACATCTCAGACCTCCAGATCCATGAGCCCAGAGAGGCCTCTCTCAGCCACACAGGCAGCAGGAAGCTGACTGTAACAAGAGTTTGCTGGGCTCACAGCTCTGAGGTCCGGGGTGTGTGTGGCCAGGCAGTGCACTTGCTGTGGCCCCTGTGCAGAGTAGAGAAGGGCCTCGCGTGGTGGGAGGCTGGACACCCCAGCTCGCATCTCCTCCTCTGAGGAGGCCACGGTCCCATACAACTCCTGCCCATCCTATGGCATCCAACCTTACTCGCCTCTCCAAGGCACCACCGTCAGACCATCCTTTGATGGTCTGCGTAAAGATGGATGCATAAAGACCATCTTTACGCATCCGAGTGCAGACCAGGCTTCAACATGAGTGTCATCAGGGACATTCAAACAGCAGCACAGGCAGGTGACTGGACCCTGCAGGTGGACAGAAGACGCTGGCGAGAAGCAGGTAACAGGAGGGGCGGTGAGAGCATGGGGGTCAGGAGCATGACTGTAAACAGAACAGCCGAGGTCTCCCTAGAGGGCGGCATTTGAACCCAAACCAGACAGCCTGGGGATGCTGCAGGTGGGCCCCAAGCCGTGCAGAGCAAGAGCGGAGTCCTGGGGGTGCCAGGCATGCGGGGGGTGGTGGGGGTCAGTAGGGATGTGGACAGAGAAGCATGGGTTTGTGGGGCATTGTGGGGTTTAGAGAGGAACCAGGCCGTAGGAGGAAGCGTCGGCAGGTCAGTCCTCACTCTGCCGGCCGGCCTGTGGGCACTGTCCAGGTGGTCTGGGCTGGGTTTGATCTGACAATCCCCTCCTCAGCAGATGGGCCACATCCCACAGATGCCATCACAGAGGCCCAGCCATAGCTCTGACAGCAGGCCGCGGGAATGGTCCATGTGTAACTCAGCCTAAAGCTTTGGGGAGGGGGCAAGCACCCCTGACTCACTGGGAGCTTGGCCAGTCATAGCCAGGACAGAGGCCAGCCGTCAGAGGCTCTTTGGGGACCATGGCCTCTGGATGGAGGCTTGAGAGTAAGGAGTGGGAGGTCTGCCTGCCCTCGATGCAATCTCTGAGGACTGTTCACCTGGAAAGGGCACTAGGCCCTTGAGAGGAGCCCATGGCCGGTCACCCTGGGAAGCCCCCCTTGGTGTCTGATCTGAGGCCAAGGCCAAGGTCTAGAGAGAGCCCCATCAAGAAGAAAACATCATGGAGAGTGCTCAGCATGGCCCTAGGCCCGGGAAAGGGAAACAGGGCCCAGACAGGAGCTCTGATGGGCTCATCCCTCTGCCCATCCTTGGAATTAGGAGGGCGAGTGCTCAGCTTCCCGGCGACCTCCTGGGAGGCTGACTCTGCAGGTCAGCCAGCAGAGAGCAGAGGCGCCGCCTCCCTTACCCACGCTGTGCCGGTATTGGGAAATGGCTTCAAAATGTATTTGAAAATAGCTTTGGTATTAGAGAGCCAGAGATTGGGTGCAGGCAGGCACTCAGGAAAGGGACCCTGCAGAGTTCCTGGCACCACTGGTGATTAGCAAGAATTAGAGGGAGTCCGGCTCTTTTACATTTTAAAGACAAGCAAAATTTCCCCAAGGATGTGGGGGAGATGCCACAAGCCTTCAAGAGATCTCTGACTCTGATAATCACTTAACACATTTTGGGGTATAACAAAAGGCCTGGGGACTGGAAGGGATCCCCACATCAAAAGACCTGCCCTAGAGGGGGCAGAGCCAGTCGAGTCAGAAGATTATTGCTATAAAAGTGTTCTGTATCCAAAACCTTCAGTAACTTATTTTCAAGTTACTCCCCTCCACTACCTTTGGAACAGGGCTATATTAACCTACCCTTCTTTCTGTCTTTGTAATAATAAAATTGCTTAAGCTTACAGCAAAAAGGAGTCCTGGCTATTGTTTTCTACAAATAGCTGAGAACCAGAACCCGCGACTACATCTTGCTGTTAGAGTTCAGAGCCCAACAGGGCCGCTGTAACAGTGTTCACCATGACACTCCAGGTACTGAGCTGCCCCTCCGCGTGCTAGTCCAGGGCAGAGGCCACACCTGGGCAGGGCAGACCTGGCTGCCCCCACACACTCAGCTGCACCCACAGGATCTCCTGCATGGACTGAGCTGCCCCGTGGGGGACAGATGCAGGTCTGCCCTACAGGTCCATTGACCCTCCTTACACAGCCGCTCCCTTCTGCGCAGGGTCCCCACATTGCAGGCCACAGCGCGGCCCGGGCCAGCACTGGGCTCCCCGTCCAGGGCTGCAGGTCAGGCTCTGAGGCCGGGTGGCCACTGTGAGGCACCACAACGCCTCAGTGACTCCAAACAGCAGGAAGCCACTGCCTGTGTTCTGGAGGTCAGAGCCTGTGGTGAGTGGGCAGGGCTCCCTTCTCCACCTCTAAAGGACAAGAGCTAGGCAAACATGCAGAGGCCCAGGACTCTGTCTACAGCCTCCTCGCTCAGCCTCTCTCTCGCTCGGTGTCAAGGACTGACGCCCTCGGGTGGAGTCCAGGCTCCGCACTCCCAAAGCCCAAGTGCCTTCCCAGGTGTCCTGGTATCCTTTGTGTTTTCTAGTTTGGGCATATTAGAGGAAACATGTGTATCTTCTCCTTCTGTGCTTGGCTGATCTCACTTAACATGATGCTTTCCAGGGCTTTCCATTTTCTTGCAAATGATATAATTTTGTTCTTCTTTATGGCTGAATAGAATTCCATTGTGTGTATTTCCCACAGTTTTGCTATCCATTCATCTGTTGATGGTGATCTGGGTTGGATCCATATTTTGGCTATTACAAATTGTGCTGCTATGAACATAGGTATGCATATGTTGCTGTATTTCTCTGAATTCAACCCCTTTGGAAAGATACCCAGGAGTGGTAGAGCTGGATCATATGGTGGATCTATTCCCACCTTTCTTAGGAATCTCCACACAGATCTCCATAGTGGCTGAACTAGTTTGCACTCCCACCAACAGAAGGAGAAGATACACATGTTTCCTCTAATATGCCCAAACTAGAAAACACAAAGGATACCAGTGGGACTCCAGATATTAGAGGGGAAATACTAGCTAAGTTTTAATGGAAAGATAGGAGAGGAGAAAGGCCGATCTTGATTAATGAGGGTCTACACCTGAACATGTGTAAAATTATGAATAAGACATGGTTAACCTGGACAACCATTGGTGGTAGGGGGGAAGAGAAAACGGGGGCGGGGGGAGAGGGCACCAAATATAGTGTAAATGTATATTATTTATGTTCAATAAAAAATTGTTAAAAAATAAATAAATAAATAAATAAAATAATAAAAATAAAACTTGTGAGGAAGTTTGAGCATGGTGGCCATCTCCCCCGGCTCCTGAGGAGGGCGCTCAGCGGACAGCTGCTGACTGCACCCCACTGTGAGAGCCCCACTCCACCCAGGCCCAGGCCGTGCTCCTGAGCCCCAATCCTCAGCGATCAACATGGGGGTGTGGAGGGCCTGTCAAGAGGGAAGGGGCCTTTGGGGGTGAGTTAAGCACTTGCTCTTGAATAATATTCAGATCCAAAGGTCCCTAATTAAAAGCTAGGAGCTGTTTCTCCCTGTCTCCACACGTACTCAGGAACCCCTCCCCGCCTCTCGCCCCTCTCTGTCCGTACTCAGGAACCCCTCCCCGCCTCTCGCCCCTCTCTGTCCTGAGCATAATCTCTCGATGCTCTTAGAATAATGCATTTAACATTTTCCAATAAAGGATTCAAGTGAATGTGCCTATAATTTGGCCACAACGTGGTCCACAGGACCCATTAATCTGTTTAAGTAGATACGGTTTTCCGGGCACAGTGATGCATGCCTGTGATCCCCGTCCTTGGAGCCTCACTCAGGAGGATCACAGGCCAGCCTCAGCAACTGGGGAAGGCTTTATTTCAAAAAAATAATAATAGAGCCGGGGCGTGGTGGCGCTCACTTGTAATCCCAGCATTCAGGAGGCTGAGACAGGAGGATTGTGGTGTGTGGCCAGCCTCAGCTACTTAGTGAGGCCCTTTGCAACTCAGTGAGACCTGGTTTCAAAATAAGGAATGAAAACTAGGGCTGGGAGTATCACTCAGAGGTAGAATGCCCTTGGGTTCCACCCCCAGTAGTGCAAAATAAATTAATAATAATAATAATAATAATAATAATAATAATAAGCTGGTGTGTAACTTGGAGGTAGAACACCCCTGTTCTCAATCTTCAGTAACAGACAAACAAACAAAGTAGATAAGGCCAGACAGCACCAGACACCAGGGCCAGCACCACCACTCACACTGCTAAGAGGAGACTCTTCCCAGTAGCGCCCAGCAGTTTGTTTGGAAAACTACATACCAGAGCACAAACCAGAGGGAGTGGCTTCTTCCTAGAAAGTGGGAGGCCCTGTCCTTGGCCGGCCCTGGAAACGGCCTCCCCATTCCTGGGCTCGCCCAGTTCCAGGGTGATTTATAGTTGTATTATTCATAAATCTGTTCAAAGATGTAAACAGGGTGATTGTGCCTCTGTAGATATTAATAACTTAATGAGTCTGAGCTATTTGTTTATGTAATGGATAATGGGGTCTCTGCAGGGGCCAGACTTAATATTACAATTTGGTAATTCAATGACTGCTATTAAACACATACACAAGTAGTATGTTGTTTGAAAAACGGAGTTCAGTGCCCCGACAGAATAACTACGTGCACAGGCCTCCTCTACAACCTGGAAAGGGCCACCTTGGACAGCTGCCCCTCAGAGCCCACCGTGCCAGGGCCAGCCCTGCCCAGGAGAATGAGGAGCAGCAGCCCCCTTCTCCTCTGGCATCACAGTCCCACAGCCCCAGCCCACCATGCCACCCCACCCTGTGGTCCTCAGTGTGGAGCCAGCACCCCCATTTCCTGCCCCAGGATCCTTGGGAGTCCTTTCCTGCAGCCATGGCCAGGCCCGCCCGCGCCCACCTGCTCCTCAGAGCACCACCGGTTCACCGGTCCCCGCACCTCCCGGCCAGCTCCCCGCATCCTGAGTCCTCAGCTCGGCCCTCCAGCCTGTTAGAGATGGACTGTGTCCCCAGGTTCATTTTGGCATCCTCACAGAATGTCCTTCCTTAGAGACCGGGCCTCTGCGGAGGTCTTCCAATTAAAGTGAGTGGTGCCATGCATGTGCTGCCCGCCCCGCAGTGTCAGTGTAGTGGTTTGGACTCAGAATGTCCCCTTAGCCCCCATGGCAACAAGCCAGCAATGTTGGAGCTGGCTTGGTTGCTAAGGAAGGGTTCCTGGGTTGTAGCCTTGGAGACTACATATTGATTCCTCCTCCCCTGCTCCCTGCCCGACATCTGGCCTCCACGAGGGGAGGCTCAAAGCCTCCTGCTCTTCCTCTCCCTGCTTCTGGCCGCCATTTCCTGAGATGTGCGGTCCTGGCCTTGCTTGGACTGAACTCCAAATCCCCAAGGAAACTGTGAGCAAATAAGCCTTCCTCCCTCTAAGCTGCGTGCTCAGGTCTTTGGATTGTAGCAGTGGGAATGTCGATTGGGACAGACAGGACGTGGAAGTCTATACACAGTGATAAACGGAGGATGCTGCCGTGTGCCCACAGAGCACATGGGCACACCCTGGGGCGAGGCTGGACGGGCCACCTGCAGCCTCACGCAGAGCCAGGCCTGCCCACGCCTGCACCCGGAGCCATGAGATAACGGATTCAGTCCAATTGATTAATTGCTCTGCAGGGAGGACACTAGAGATTGAACCAGGGTCATTCTACCTCTGAACTACACTCTCAGCCCTGTTTAATTTTGGTTTTGAGGCAGTGTCTCACCAAGTTGCCAAGGTTGGCCTGAACTTGTGATCCTCCTATCTCAGATCCCCAAGTAATGATATTACATGTGTGTACCACAAGCCAGCCCTGCCCACACCTGGTCCCAGACTTCTAGTCTCCACAACTGTCATAGATTTACTTTTTAATTGACTAACTTATTTTAACCTTATTTATTTAGCTAGTTATTTTTATTATTATTTTTTGTGGTACTGGGGGTGGAATCCAGGGGCTTTTCTACCTCCAGGCTATACTCCCAGACCTATTTTATATTTTATTTGGAAACAGGGTCTCACTAAGTTGCTGAGAGCCTCACTCAGTAGCTGAGGCTGGCTTCAAACCTGTGCGATCCTCCTGTCTTAGCCTCCCAAGTGTGGGGATTACAAACGTGCGCCACCATGCCTGGCTTATTTTAACCTTAAAAACGTCAACATCGAGCCAGGCGTAGTGGTGCATGCTCATAATTCCAATACTTGGGAGGCTGAGACAAGGAGTATTGCAGGTTCGAAGCCAGCCTCAGCAACTTAGTGAGGCTCTCAGAACTTAGTGAGACCCCGTTTCTAAATAAAATATAAAATAGGCCTGGGGTGTAGCCCAAGTTAGAAGGACCCTGCATTCCATCCCCAGTACCACAAGAAAACAAACATCAAAAC
The DNA here is from genome assembly GCF_963383645.1 of Muscardinus avellanarius. NCBI lineage: Eukaryota > Metazoa > Chordata > Mammalia > Rodentia > Gliridae > Muscardinus > Muscardinus avellanarius. The sequence goes on along the minus strand of NC_137797.1, from coordinate 2,236,646 downwards.
TGTCTGTATTCACGGGTGCTGCGTGGTATTTCAATGCCCACACGCCCTGTGTGCCATTCAAGAGGGTACACAGAGACCGAGGCTCTTGTTTAAGCCCCCAGGCTGCACTGCTCTGCGACACAGAGGCAGGGAACTCGGCCGGTCTTGGCTGGCCTTAAGTGGGTCCCCTGGATTCCCCAGAGCTCCACGCTGGGAGGCTGGAGGGAGGCTGTGCTCAGAGAAAGGCCTGCTCTACGTGGCAGTTCCAAAGACAAGGATCCGGTGGGCGCCAGGGCCTTGTGCAGGGCCTCCCGGGCACTAGAGACCCCAACCTTGATGCTACAGACACAAGGTCTCACCCCAAGGTCTGTGTCTCTCAGCAGGATCAGGGGGAAACTGAACGGCCAGCCCGGAGGAGGGATTGCCATGTGGGCGGCAGTAGAACTCCTACGGGGCGTGCCTGGGGGCTGTGTTGAGAACTAGGAACATCACACCAAGTCTCATCCTGTGGGTGTGGGTGGGGTCCCTCTCGCCCCCCAAGGCAGGTGGAGTCTCAGCGGGTCTCCCTCCCCGCCACGCAGCCAGCCCACCTTCCTCCCTGGCCTCTGTGCGGGGACGTGACTCCTCCTGTGGCTCCCCCGCCTCCTCCCATCTCAAGCCCTTGTCTCTGTATCCAGAGAAGAATGGCGATCACTTCCTTCCACAGCATTCATCTGAAGTTAAAAAAGAAGAGAGAAAAAAAATACCCATTCACCATTCATCTCCGAGTGACAGGGCTTCTTGTAATTAAACTCTGACGATGTGTAATTCTTTATTGAGAGAGATTCTTTTATTGCTCAGCTGCCACCGCACGGGGCTGTGAGGAGGGGGCTTGCCACTCCTTGGTAGTGACAGCCCCTGGGAGCCCATAGCCCATCCGGGGCACGGGAGGGCTCTGCTCGCCGGGCTCTGTCCCCTGGCCTGGGCCGCCCGGGGCCCTACACGGGCTCAGCCAAACCCTGGCCTCCACCAAGCAGCACCCCCAGAGTGGTAACAATCTGCAAAGTCCCCAGACAGCCCAGCACGGGGCACACAGCTGGTCCTGCAACACCTCCCTCCGTCCCCACATACCTTCACCTCCCGCCGACCTCCTGTCCACCTCTACTCTTGCCAACTGCGGGTCTAGTTGCACGCATGCCTATACGCATACACGTGTTAACGTACACACACACACACACACACACACACACACACACACACACATACACCCCTTATTCCCAGCCTCATCTTCCTCATCTGTAAGGTAGAGAGAACGATGAGCCCCTGGTAAGACCAAGGAAGACGTTAGCAAAGACAGAATGGAAACTTCTAGGCTAGGGTGGCAATGTGCTATATATAAGCCTTATTCCTTTCTCTTTTGGAAAGTTTGTCCCAAGGCCTTCCTGGGTGCTGGGCCCACTCACAGTTACGCATGTCCTCGCCTCGGGAATCTAAGGTCCCGAGAAGGAGCTGGGCTCTCCTTGAGGGTCAGAACTGTCCCCTGGAGGGCCGGAGCAGGCTGCTGGTGGGCACCTGCCCCATCAGGTCTCAGCCGCAGGAGGTGGGTTGGCTCTGTGGTCCAGGCTCTGTGGTCCAGGCTCTGGTGTCCCTCTGGACGCAGCAGCAGGTGGTGTGGGATGGAACCAGACTTTGTCGGCCCCCATGTCCACTCAGACCATCCAGGGTCCCATCTGTGCCCACTGACTTTCCTCCTCCTCTTCCTCCAGCTCGCCTCCCAAGAAAGTGAGCCCTCATTTTCTTTGAGTATTTCTGTTTTGTTGTCTCTTCCATGTTTATTTGTGAGCTGCAGTGCGAAACAGTTACTAATTCAGATTTTTACTGTGGATAAACAAATACAGAAAATTAACAGATGTGTTTTGCAGATGTACTTAACAAAAATAACATCCCTCGTGATGAGACGTACTGAGAAGGACAGAGCCCAGAGGCAGCTGAGACACCCTCCGGCCCGTCCTGGCCCCGTGGTGGGGACATCGCTTACCTGAGCCTCCAGAGGCAGAGAAGCCAGCAGCGCCCCCTCCTGAGCCCTCTCTGGCTGCGGCGCCAGGCCAGCCTGCGACCCTGTCTGGCCTTTGGAGCCATCAGGGCCCCCGGACTTCTCACCCAGGACAGGCAAGTAGCAGGCAGCTTTGACGCCCGTCCCCAGCTCTGACAAGTGTCTGGCAGGAGGGCCCTCTGCTGAGCCCACCACCAACCGCAAGATGCTGGACGAGTCAGGCCTCTAGAGAGGAGGGCTGTGTGCCACAGACGGCCTCTGCACCCGCCCAGAGCAGGCTGCACTCACCCCAGCACAGCTGCAACTCCGGGGTTTGCATTCAACTTGCGTTTTTACTCCATTGATTAAAAAAAATTGCTAGTCTTCTAACTTGCACAAGTCAACTTGGAATTTTTATCTTTCTCTCTTGCTGAAATAAAATCAAATGAAACAAAAACCCCAGCACCCTCGGTTCCCTCTTTCCCACCGTTGGCTGCTGGGTCATGGTTTCCGTAGCCCTCGGGTTCTTGTGCTTCTCTGAAGTAGCCAAACCCCTACACACACACACACACACACACACACACACACACACACACGAGCCACACAAATGCGTGTGTGCACACCTGCACACACAGACTCGCACGGAATGCATATGTGTGGTCACATGCACACTCGTGCGCGTACCCCACACTGATTCATCCCCAGAGCCTAAGAAACTGGCCCCAGCGCTGGAGAGGCCTTCTCCAGAGAAGCCAGGGCCTTCCTCCTCAGCATTCGAGTCTGGTCTCAGGAAGGAAACGCGCTGTACAAATTTTATTTCTTCTTTTGTCAAAGGAGACACAGCCTCCTAGGAATAATTTAATTTGCCTTTTCTTTCAGAAGTGACTGTCATACTGAGGGAGCTTTCTTCTCATCTAATTTTGCCCCAAAATAAAATAAAAGATGCCAAGCGCGTTAGAAGCATAGGGGGAAAGGTTCGACCCAAGCGCTTCACTGGATGCGTGGGGGGGCAGCTGGGGCTCCAGGCCCATCGCTGGGTCGTCGTCCCACCAGCCCCTGAGCTTCCTTCGCCACTGCACAGCGAGAGTGGAGGGTGGCTGGGAACAGAGGCTGCCCACGAATGGGTGTACCTGGAAGTGGGGGGCTGCCCGGGAATGGGTGTACCTGGAAGTGGGGGACTGCCCGCGAATGGGTGTACCTGGAAGTGGGGGGCTGTCCGGGAATGGGTGTACCTGGAAGTGGGGGGCTGCCCAGGAATGGGTGTGCCTGGAAGTGGGGGCTGCCCGGGAATGGCAGCCTTGCTTCTATTTAGGGCTGCCGCTCCTGAGATGAGCTATGAGTCGCTCTCCTCCAGCGTGCGGTTCACCTGTGAAAGGCACATTAGTGCCTTCGCTTGAATGCAATTCGGCGGTGGCCATAGTCGCAGCATCCCCTGGCTCTCCTCCAGGCCCTTCGCTCTTGGGCCAAGACCTTGACTCTGGTGTTCCTGAGGTCCCACTGTGTCTTCAGTGTGCAGGGTGGATCAGGCCTACTCCACACTCAGCCTGCGTGGGATCCATCTCTCAATATTCCTTTGTACCTAGGAAGTGTTTGATAAAATTAGTGTGGCTGGGCATGGTGGCGCACGCTTGCAATCCCAGTACTTGGGAGGCTGAGACAGGAGGATTGCAAGTTCGAAGCCAGCCTCAGAAGCTTAGTGAGGCTCTCAGCAACTTAGTGAGACCCTGTTTCCAAATAAAATATAAAATAGATCTGGAGGTATAGCCTGGAGGTAGAAAAGCTCCCGGGTGCCATTCCCAGAACCACGCAAAAAAAAAGAATGTGAAATAAAAGACAGGCAGAAGTTCAGTCTGTGAAGAACAACATTGCTCTCAGAAGGGACAAAAAAACAGTGCTCAGTTTTGAGTGGAAAAGAGATGGGAGAGGAGGAATGGAGAGTCACAAAAGAGAAAAAGAGGACAGAGACAGAGAAGGAGGAGGAGGAGGAGGAAGAGGAGGAGGAGGAAGAGGAGGAGGAGGAGGAGGAGGAAGAGGAGGAGGAGGAAGAGGAGGAGGAAGAGGAGGAGGAAGAGGAGGAGGAGGAGGAAGTAGAGGAGGAGGAGGAGGAGGAAGAGGAGGAGGAGGAGGAAGAGGAGGAGGAGGAGGAGGAGGAGGAGGAAGAGGAGGAGGAAGAGGAGGAGGAGGAGGAAGAGGAGGAGGAGGAGGAGGGGGAGAGATGTTGCTCAGGACACGTGGCCCAGCCCCATGGCGGTGGTGGGCAGAGTGAGCACCAGAGCAGGGAAGGGGCTGAGAGCAGGACCTGGACTCAGGCTGAGTGGCAGGTGGTGGCTCCACACCCTGGGATCCCGTCTGGCCACAGCACTCAGCACGCCCTGCGTGGGCTCCATCTGTGGACGGCTTGGGCGGGCATGTGCAGTACAGCAGGTGGCTCGCGCTGGCTGAGGACCCTGCTGGAACCGGGTGCCTGGAGACAGGGCGCTCTCGGGTCCTGGGGTTTGAGCAGGTCTGCGATGGCATTAAGGGAACCCACACATTTTTCATTTGGCGTCTGGATGACAGAATAAATCCCTCCAATTGAACAATAAAGAAGAGAGAGCTCGGAAGGGCGTGGGCCCGGGGTCCTGGCTGTGGGTGGGGACCTTCTTCCAGGAGTGGAGGCCCAGACTTGAGGTGGGCCTTCAGTTCTTGATCTGGGTCACTTCCCCTGGAGCCAGGCTTCCCAGGGGCCACAGGGTTGGTGTGTCCTGAGTATGTACTAAGCTGTTGCTAGAAGTGACAGGGAGTCCTTCCCAGTCTTGAGGCAGAGAAGCAAGCAGCCCACCTGCTTCTCAAACTAGTGGCTTGATGTACAAAACCTTATCCCACGCCTTCCTCCTTACAGCCCAGCCCCATCCAGCCTCCTCTTGGCTGCCCCCAGGACGAGAGACCCTTCAATGCATGACCCTTGTCCCCACACCCCAGGCTGCAGGTGACCCAGCAGGACACAGATTTTCTAGCAACCCATGCTCCAGGCATCCCAGGCGACTCCTGAGCAGGAGGTGCGGCCACCCCTGACCACACAGTGAGCTTCGAGATGCCCGAGGGGGCCGGGCAGCTCCATCTGCACCACGTCCATACCACGTCCCCATGGAGGTGGGGCCAGCAGGAGCTGTGTGTGTGAGACCCCTCCGTGGACCAGCCCAGCCGGGCCCTCCATCTGTACTTGGTGTTTGACAAAAGGAGGTTTGTATCCCCAGGGAGAGCGGGAGCCGAGGTACCATGGGATGCAGGCCCTGTTGTCCATGGGTTTCCCTCCTTCATAGAAATAAAGCAACGCTCTTTATGTGTTCTCACAGAGCATATCCCCACCCCACTCTCCCCGCCAGCCAGCATCTTTACAGGGCGAGGGTCCCATCTGGCTTCTAACAGATATGGCCCCAGCATGCTGGATAGACCCTGGTCAGAGTAGACACTCTCCCAGTGTTGGACCCCAGAGGGCAGCAGAATCTGCTCCGCCATCAGCCTGCCTTCCCTCAGAAATTGCCACCCTTCCCCCATGCAGAAGTGGAACACTTTTCAGAACATGTGTGGAGCTGGCCTGCTCTTCCTGCTGGGCCTACAGTGGACGCTGTGTTTGCTCTGACGGTCAGAACAAAGTACCATCATCTGGCAGCTTAAACAACAGATATCCTTTGTCGCAGCACTCTGGAGGCTAAAGGTGAGGCTGGCTCCTTCTCAGCCCCCTCTCCTGGGGTGTGCACAACCCCCGCACAATGTCTACTCTGTGTGTCTGTGTCCTGATCTCTCCTTGCAAGGTCCCCAGTGGTGCTGGATTGTGGTCCACCCTGACGGCCTCATCTAACTCGGTTGTCTCTGCAGAAGCCCCGTCTCCCTGCATGGCCACGCCCTGAGGTCCTGGAGCTCCCCACTCCTGCAGGTTTATTCAGGAGACAGTCCAGCACCTGACTGTGGTGATCAGAACACGAGCTTTCTGGCTTTAGTCATCTCAAGAGCTCGTGGCACAGACAATAAAGGACGATCCAGTGAGGAAGGTGGGGTGCCATGGGCCTGGAGTGTCCCCGGTGGAGGCAGGAGCACAGCCTTAAAGGGCTGCGAGAGTCCAGCAAGGAGGCCGGGTGCCACCAAACACCGGGCCAGAACAGCCAGTAAGAGGATGACTCCGTGGTCCCAGACACCTGTACTGCTGGACTCTCCTTCTGATGAGGAGACTTGGGGATGTGCCTGGCCAGAGGGACTGTGGACGCCTCTCCTCATTCCACATTTGCCTCCAGCGCTGACAGCACCTCTCCTCTGTGCTGCACTGACTCCCACCGGCACCAGGACATTCTCTGCGCATGCCCAATATCGGATGGAGAAGGGCGTGTCACTGGATGGGGGAGCAGTCCCCTCCAGGCCACATATCACATCGCTCTGGGACACACGTTTCATAATATGGTAAGATTTCCCATTCCCTGTCTTTTACCTTTTGCACAACTTCAAGGTAACTCGATCTCACTGAGTTTAAGGTCTCCTGAACAAATGAGCCATCGAGCAGATCACGAAGCAGACGGCTTCTGCCCGGATCCCTCTGTGCCTCCGCGGCTGGCAGCGTTCTATCAGCATGCTCGAGGGAAGCGCATAAATTCATCCTGTGTTCTTCCACAAGTGGCTTTTAAGAGTAAAACAGACACAATTTACCTGGACTCTGATGCCCCTGCTGTTTTTACTGATGTTCAGACACGGTGGCGGCTGTCTCTTTCCCGTGGCATTTTAAAGGGTCCTGGGGCTAGAGCATCATTGCGTTCTTCGAAGAACATCCAGACACACCCGGGAGAAGTCAGCAGTAATATCCCTGGCCCCGCAGCCGCTTACCCGAGTCTTCAGGGGACACTCGCTGGACACTGGGCCTTGCTGTCAGCACCCGTGTTCCCCTTTCTGCATTGGCCCCTGCTCTCCACACATACCAGCTCCATCTACAGCCAGCACGTCCACCCACCACACAGGCTGGGCTGTGGCGGGCTCCGCGCTCACCTGGACCTTCACCGCACCCTCAGGTCTCTCCACCAGGTGCCGGCTGCAGCCTCTCCAATCCCGAAGACCCCGTGCGTGCCGCCATGCATCCCGGGGGAAGCCCCCCGGCCACCTTTCTCTGGTGCCCAAACAATCAGCATCATGCTGATAACAATCAGCATGCACCAGACACCAGGTAGAGGATTCTCCACTGCTCACATATGAATGCTGTTCTCTGAGATGGCGGGAGCTTCCCCTGGGCTTGTAGCACAGGAGGACCTGCCAGGCAACGGCCAGGGCGTCGACTCCAGACCAGGCCAACACCACTGTCTCTGTCCTGCCAAGGTGAGTGAGTGTGTGTGTGTGTGTGTGTGTGTGTGTGTGTGGTGCTGGGGATTGAACCTAGGGGCATTCTACCTCGGAGCTACACCCCCAGCCTGATTTTTTTATTTTAAGGTGGTACTGGGGTTCCTGGAAGCCCTTCTACCTCCGGGCTACACTCCCAGACCTATTTTATACTTTTTTATTTTTGGAAACAGGGTCTCTTAAGCCAGCACGGCTGCCTTTGAACCTGTGCGATCTTCCTGTCTCTGCCTCCCAAGCGCGGGGATTACAAGCGTGTGCCACCATGCCCGGATCCCAGCCTGATTTTTTATTTTTTATTTTGAAACAGGATCTCACTAAGTAACTAAGGCTGGCCATGAACCCAGATCCTCCTGTCTCAGCCTCCCAAGTCCTGGGATTACAAGTGTGTGCCACCACACTCAGCTCACATAACATCTTATGAGAATTCATTATCTCCTTCCTTCTATCCTGCTTAGCCGATAATCTACTTTTCCCACTAAAATCCAGTGCAGGCCTGCCAGTTCCCTCTGCTGTGTGAGCCTTTTCTGCTGGCCTTCTTTGTTCATTCTTACAGGGACAGAGGGATGACATCACTAATGAAATGTGTTGCTTGTTTAGCAAGGCCGGGCCACGTGGAAGGGGCCTGCTTTGTCTTTGGCTTCTTAGGTTTAAGCCACGCATTGCCCCCTTTGCTGAGTCCTCAGCTCTTCCCTACCTCTGTCTGCTAGAAGTTGCTTCCTACATTGAAAACTTGTTTTATAAGAAAGATACAGGAATATAGTCTTTTAAAGTATGGAGGTTTGGGGCTATAACTATTTTCTTTATTTTTCCATCTCTATCTTTTTTTAATTAATTTTTTATCAGTGCAATGTATTCATACATCATAATGGTATAAAGAAAATACTTTTGTAGACATACATGCACACATCGCCCAGTTAGCCCCTACCCGATCCCCACCCTGTTCCCTCCCCATCACTCCTTCCCATGCTTGGCTTAGTGGCTGACATCTAGTTTTATAGCGATTTATCCAATATTAACGATGATAATCTCACATAACAGTTTCATTTGTTGATACCAAGCTTTTGATGACTTAAAGATAACACTTCAATATTTCTTTTTGCTTTCTTTCTTACCAGAGAAAATTTTTTCTTTTTTTTTAGGTGAAACTATCATACATTTATTTATTTATTTTTCAGAAAAAAATCTATCCTGATATGGAATATGGACTCTAGATACCCAAAACAATCTTAAAGAAGAACAAAGCTAGAAGATGTATATTTTCTGATTTCAAACCATATAAAGCTACAATAATTGAAACAGTGTAGTACTGTTCTAAAGGCAGATATATAAACCATTGGAGTTAAATAAAAGCCTAGAGATAAATTCTTCCATACATTGTCAAGTTATTTTTGACAAAGTTTCCACGAACATTTGGTGGAGGAAATAATAATCTTTTAACTAAATATTGTTGAAAAATAATAATTACATGAAAAAGAATAAAATTGGGCCCTTACCTAACACATATACAAATATTAACTCAAAATAGATAAAAGACCTAAATATATATCTTAATACTATAAACTTTAAGAAGAAAATCTGGGTCATAAAACCTCACAACATTGAAATTGGCAGTGATTTCTTGGATATGATTTCAATGGCACAGGCAACAAAAGGGTAAATAAACTCCCTAAAAAATAAAAAAAAATTGTATATCCAAAGACAATGTAAACAGAATTACTGATAGAATGGGATAAAATATTTCCAAATGCTATATCTGAAGGTATATTAATATTCCAACTAGAAATCCTAAAAATTAGCAACAATAAAAGCAAACAATACAATTTAGAGATAGGTAAAAGACTAACATAAATAATGAATCTCCACAGATAACCAATCTTAGTTGTCTGTTGGATGGAAAATCTGGTTTCTCTGGTTCTGGTGTGTGTTACCTATTTCTTCTTTGTAGTTAATCTCTTTGGGTATTTTCTCTGGCGCTGGTTTTGAAGACATAAATTCCTTCAGTTTCTGTTTGTCATGAAGCTTCTTATTTCCCCACCTAATTTGATAGAAAGTTTTGCTGGGTAGAAAATTTTTGGCTGGAAGTTGTTTTCTTTCAGAGTTTGGAATATGTTACTCCAAGCCCTTCTGGCTCTCGTGACTTGGTTTGGGAAGTCTGGAGTGATTCTAATTGGTTTGCCTCTGAATGTCACTTGGCCCTTTGTTTTTGTTGCCTTTAAGATTCTCTGCTTGGCTTCCACATTGGTCATTTTGACAATTATGTGGCGTGGGGATCCTCTCCTCTGATCCTGTCTAAAGGGAGTTCTATAAGTTTCCTGGACCTGTGTATCGACCTCTTGCTCTACGTTTGGAAATTTTTCTGCTATTACTTCCTTGAAAAGATTGTTGATCCCTTTGGTTTCACCTTCTTTTCTCTCCTCTGTTCCAATTATTCTTTGGTTAGCTCTCTTAAAATGGGCCCATATTTCTTCAATGTCAGATTCCTGCTGTCAGATTTTTTTTTCTAAATTAGAAACTATGCGTTCATTTTTTGAATGATCATCTTCTAGGAGTGAGATTCTATTCTCCATGTGGTCTAATCGGTTGTTTGTGCTTTGAATTGAGGCCTTTACTTCATTAATTGCATCCTTTATCTCTCTTTGGCTCTCTCTGAATTCTTTTTGAAACACCTCTATTATTTCTACAGTTATTTTCCTGATTTGATCTTCTAGAAATCTCTGAATTTCTGTTTTATCAGGTTCTGATGTTGTGGGGTTGTGGGCATTCATTGCTCCATTGTTATTCCTCTTTCCCATGATTTTGGAAGTTTGTGCCTTCTCTGGGTTCTTCCCTGGGTCACTATGACTTCACTTAAGGTGTTCTGGATCTCGAGTCAGTAGTATCTCAGTCCCCACTACTCCTTTACTGGGTTGTATTGCAGAGTCTCAGACCCTGGAAGTCAATCGAGGCTGCTTTAGACTATGGGGGGTGCCAGGTTGGTCATTCTCCTATGGTGTGATATCTCTTCCACCACCACTCCCCCACTGGGTCAAGTCCCTGGGAGTACAGTACTGGGATTTCTCCTCTAGGGGCCGCAATTTACTCACTGTTGTTGAGTGTGCAGATGGAGCTGTCATGGACTCAGTGAATTCGCTGCTGCTGCCGCCGGTAGCAATATGGTGCCGCTGCCACACCCTCGGCCGTGAGGCTGGCGTATTTCTTTTCTGTTTTTGAGCTCTGCTCTGAGTCCCTGCAGGGTGTGCTGAGCCCAGCCTCTGGGAGCTTTAGATGCTCCCTGTGCTGAGAAATCTGCCGAATTCCTCCCAGCTGATCCGCAGCGGCTCACCTCAGCTCGCTGTCCACCGCTCCTCTCTGGAGCCTGGTGGGCTGTTGAGTGCATTGGTCTGGTGCCGTCTGGTGAGTTCGCCGCTGCCACCGGCAGTAAGGCGCTGCTGCTGCATCCTCGGCCGTGAGGCCGGCATATCTCCTCTGTGGCTCTGAGCTCTGTTATAAGTTCCCTTCCTCTCAGGAGCCTGGTGCTGCAAGGGAAAATGGCGCCCGCCGCTTCGCGCCACGGCTCCGGCTGTAGCACTGCGGTCTGGTTTCTGGTATCTCATTTTTCCAGCCCTTTTTTTCTCTTTCCCTTGAAATTACATTTTTTGTTTCTCTGCTGATGGTGTTTTCTGGCTATGAAAGGCGCTGATTTTGTGGTAATAGAGATTGGTTGTTAGCGGGGCTTGTAAGCCCCGCTTTTCTCCGTCGCCATCTTCCCAGAAGTCCAACTATTTTCAATAATTGAGATAGCTTGTGCTTTTTCATCTTTAGCTTTTGTCTCTTGTAAGAATCTATAACTCTATGCTAAGTGTAGATATCTGTGTTTCAACATTCAGTGCTTAACTGGGTGAACAGTCAACCTTTAGCTGACCAAGGTCAACCTTGGCTGCGGCTCTTGGCTGACAGCTTAGAGACAGAAAAAAAGAATTTTATTGTTCTAAGTATGGAAGCTTGTTATCATTAGCAATTAATTAGCAACAGGTTCAGTCCCCATCAAGAAGGAAGGAGAGGGTGGGGCAGGACCATGGGAGCTCTGTGTCTCCTGGAACACACATCCTGGCCCACGGGAGTGCCCCAGCCCTCAGCCTCCCATCTTTCTATCACCCCAAGGATCCTTCCCCTAACAAGGTGAGAACTCAGATTTTATTTAAACTTTTTCCATGTAAATAACTGACACTCATAAAGAAGCAAATTGCCTTTGCTGGAGTGGGCAGCAGATACAGGTAAGTCAGAGTGAGGAATCGTTTCCGCATGGTGTTGGCCATGAAGAACAACACTATATAGTATTGTTTTAAGCTGTGGGCTCCACAGTGCCGCTGGTCCTTGACTACCAATGCGACAGATTATGTTATTTAATGAAAAATGACCTGGCCCTGCTCCCAAGGAAACCCGCCCTGCACCAGTGACATTACCATTAGAGCCTGGGTCATCTGCCGCCTGCCGTGCCCATGAGGGAGGGTGAACTGTGCACCCAGTGCCTGCAGAAGCCTGGGTGGCACTGACAGAGACCTCGGGCCAGGGAAGGGAAACTGGCTTCATGGCTCCCATAGCCCCAGGGCCCAAGTGACGGACTGGTGTCCTCCAGGTGAGACCCAGCTCCCCGTGTGCGTGAGAGCAGCCAGCGTCCTTCGTGGTAGCACGGACCTGGACTTCCCAGCCCGGCTTTCTCTCCTTGTTCCCTTGACGTGGCTGGGTTTGGCGGATCAGATGGGGGCCAGTCAGGGATGGGGAGGGGGAGGGGGAGAGGAAGAGGGAGAGGGAGAGGGAGAGGGAGAGGGAGAGGGAGAGGGAGAAGGAGAAGGAGAAGGAGAAGGAGAAGGAGAAGGAGAAGGAGAAGGAGAAGGAGAAGGAGAAGAAAGAAAATGCCAACCCTGCCTCTCTGGTGGGGCAGACTCCCTGGAACGTGATGTCATGCACGGTCCCACTGGACGCCAAGGAGACCTGAGGCCTCCTCCATCTGTCCTGCCCGAGCGTGCCGAGTAGCACCCCAGAAGTCAGCCTGTGCACCTGAGACCTCCGTGGCACTGGCTGGTGGGGCAGCAGGTGGAGGGTGAGCCCCCAGTGAAGCTCTGCCTCTCGGAGCCTCTCTCAGGAGCTCCTGGAGGCACCACGCTGGGCCCTAAAAATGCCCGGGGCTGGTCGTAAATTCCCACTACCGGCTTCCTGTTCTTAAGTAAGCGTTCAAATTTATGGGCGATCATGAAAATCTCCCATCAGATGTGAGTCAGAGCCACAAAAATGATTAAGCAAGTATTCTCATTTTTTAATGAAATGGCTGATCTGGGCCGAATAATAGAATCAGACCTTTTCCTGGCTGTTCACCTCAGGACGCACCACCCTTCTTGTTCTGCCCTTCTTGTTCTGTCTCAATTCTGTGATGCTGCCATCCTCCCCTGCAAGGCTCCATGCTTACCCCATCCAGCCAGCTAAGGGCCCCCAAGGTGCCGAGCCCGTGGCCTGGCTCGAGCTGCTCCACAGGTGGAGGGGCCACATACTGCCTTTGGGGACCTCAGTGCTCCCCAGAGCCGTCCCTGGAGTGCTCCCTATCTTCAGGGCCTCTCGCTGAGCTATGCACCTGCTTTAAATCGGGAGCGTGGTGCCAACGTACTTCACAGGCACCTGCAGGGCACAGGAGCCGCGTGTCCTCCTAGGTGGCTCCTCCTGCCTGGCCACCCCCAGCTCCAGTCTTGCCACCCTGTTCCCAACCCACAGCCTGACTGCGAGGTTCTCAAGGCCAGCGGGCTCAACCGAGGCCTCCCCAGGTCTGGACTGGTACTGGATTCAGAGAGGACGAGGCCACTGAGATAGCGCCACTCCCTTGGCTGGATCCACCTGCCCACACTCACCTCCACCTTCCCGCACTCACCTCCACCTTCCCGCACTCACCTCCACCTGCCCGCACTCACCTCCACCTGCCCGCACTCACCTCCACCAGCCCACACTCACCTCCCTTCCCACCTGGAAGTTTCCTCTCCTAAAAGGCAGATAAGAAAGTGTCCCGGGGCGGATCTCAGGCTGGGGAAGGCGTTCCCGCTTGCAGCGCCCTCCCTCCAGCACGTGGGATGTGCTGTGTGCCAGGCACCTCTGCCTGGCTTCATAGCTTCCCAGCCATTGTCTCCCCTGAATGACCCAACAAGGCCACCATAGCTGGCTCAGAGGAGGCTAGCGCCCTCCAATCTCAGCTGCTCTGACTCGGCGTTCAGAGGACCCTGGTGCTCAGGAAAGGTCAGATGGCCTCGAGAGCCAATGGAAACGGAAGGTCTATGGGTTTGGAAAACCAGTACAAGTGGTGCAGGCTGCTTGGGGGACATCAGGTCTGCACTTTGCAGGCATTGAAAGCCAGCATCCAGAGAGATTTCCCCAGGGCCCAGCACTGCTGGGACAGAGAGCAGGGATCCATGCAGCCCAGTCCACAAGCCCACCCACAAGGATCCCGTCCTGCTGAATGGCCTCAAAACAAAGATCCCAGTGTGTTTCTAGGGATCGTCACATCTTCGGAGAGGATGCAGTCCAGGCTGGCTTCCCAGGTCAGTGACCACACCCTGGAGAACTTCTCCATCCTGACCCCCAACAGACACCATGCAGCTGCCAACCAGGAGTCACCTACAGCCCCGCCAGGCCTTCCTTCAATAGCACCCTAGCTGCAGTCTGAGTGGTTGGGTTCCTGGGTCAGGAGAGTGACCCGGCGGGAGGAACTCAGCTTAGGAACATCCTTCCTTAGGTGGGCCAAGGAAGATGCAGGATGAGGAAGGAGCCCTCCACCAGTGGCCCATGGATGGACCTCCACACAGTCACTGTAGCCAGCATGGAGAACCTGCCCCTGGGACCTTCCTGCAGTGCCGAGGGCCGGGCCAGACAAGTGGCATCACAGAGCATCAGAGGCTGGGCCTGCAGCCCTGGCTCTGTGAGCGCTGGCGCTGAGCCCGGGAACGAGTTGGTCACATCAGCCAAATGGCCACTGCCCCACGGCATAGTGGTGTCTTCATGTATCACAAGGATGACAGACAGCTCTTTCCAAGTCTTTATTGGTTTTCAAAGCACCTGTTCTTGTGCCAGCCCCGAGCCTCCTGCTGGGCCAATCAACTTGAATGCTTTCTTTTTTCAAGCATACCTGTAGCATGAGGAAGGTCTTATTACTCTTATCCCATTTCACAGATGTGCCAGCTGGCCCAAGGAGGCCAAGAGCTCCCAGGTAGGGAGTGGAGGGCCCAGGGTCCAGACTCAGGCTACCTCACCTCCCCGTTGGGCACCTGCCTCTTTCTGAGAACCACCCAGCCCCTGGGGGCCTGCAGTGTCCCTTGAGTCTGGAGCCAGAGACAGAGTGGAGAGAGAGCCTTTCCTAGCCAGGAGGAGACAGGACTGCAGACCTGGCGGCACAGGTTGGAGGGCATTTCCTGAATGGGCTCTAAGGGAAGCCCGGACAGCTGGGTATTCCTCTCTGCCTGGGCCTGGGGCAGGCGGGCGCCAGGAAGCCTCTGCGCTCAGAGGAGCCAGGGTTGTAGTTGACCGTGGAGAAGATGCTGCAATGTACGGGCCTCCCCCGGGGAAGGCAAGCTTTCCCAGCAGGGATGCCGGCGGGAACAAGGCAGGAAGGACTTGGTGGTCTCAGGGAACCACCTATGGCCTCTCTGCATCTAGTGAAGAAAGGCCAGGGGGTGGGTGGGGCTGGCTTCTCCCGGGAGGGAAAGGGCAGGCAGGGGCCCCTCCTGGCTGGCTGCCTCCCTGCCCACTGCCGCCTGTGACGGTTGCCCAACGTGGTGTGATGAATGATCATTTTCCACCACACTTATTTTTGTCTTCTTTGTCTATTTCGGGAACTAGAGTCTTAGATCAGCAATTAGACATGTCACTTGTACTTTGGGGAAGGGGGAGTAATTTGCGAAGTCTATAATTGAGAATAGTAATCAAACTCGTTGACAACTTCAATGATACTAAAATGGTAATTAATTTTAAATTTTTGAAGGAATGTATAATATTTATCTATTTTTGAACTTTTTACTGATTAGCAAGAAGCTCTGCTGAGTTACTTCCTTTAAAATCTGATTTCTATAGCTAGCATGGGGTTTTTGCTTTGTTATAATTTTTCCCTATTAAAAGTGTCCTCAGGGAGGAAGAAGGTACTGAAGAATCAACTTCAGGAGCACTCACCATAAAAAGGCAGCAGCGGCGCCGGCCCTTGGTCCCTGGACCTCAGGTTCTGAAGGCGGCAACCTTGGGAGAGGGGAGGAAGGCCGGACCTGCGGGCAGGGAGAGGCTGAGCAAGGCCTGGACATCCAGAGGAACCGGCGGCTTTCCTGCTTTTGCCACTGGAAATCCTGCACCCTGAGCCCGCATTCCACCTGCGCTGACCACCACACGTGCTCATCAGCCGTGGAAGGCGAGGCGCGGCCAAGATGAAACCGCATCTGAGACAGTGAACGAGCCTGCGCGCTGCTGTAACAGGATGCCACACGGCAGCGTAAACACTGATTCTCTCCCGGTCCCGGAGGCTGGAAGTTGGAGACCAAGGTGTCTGCAGGCAGGTCCTCCCTAGTCCTCTCCTCGTCTGGCAGACGCCACCTCCTCTGTGCGTGTCTGCGTCCTGAGATCTCACCTAAGTTAATCACCTCTGTAAGGCCCGTCTCCAAACGAGGCAGCATGCTGGGGACTTGAACACAGGAGTTTGGAGGTGGAGGGGCAGATAGCTTCCAGGCCATAGCAAATGACAGAATCCAGGCAAACGCAACACACGGGTTCCCCTTGGCATCGGCAGGAGTTACAGGGGAGAGGCCATGACTGGGCCTCGAGAGACTGTTCTTGAGGTCACCGGGGCTCCTATGGGATTCCCCAAGGGGACAGTCCTTGAAAAATGGGGTTTAAAGCAGGGAGCCCCAGCAGGGCTGGTCAGGAGGGCTCCAAGCGCATCGCAGGCCTGGCTTGCACCTCTGAGACCTTCACCTCCTCCCTCAGCTCCAGGTCCAGCGCCAAGGCCGATACCCAGCAGGAGCCCATGTCTCCCGTTCTTCTTGCCCGCGTTAGAATATTGCTTCTGATGAAGCAAACTACCACCAGCCAGTGGGCAGGCCCAGCGCGGTGCTCCTTCCCTGCTCCCCGGACCTCCTCCGGCCACCACGGTCCAGGCGCTGGCCTGAGCAGACAGGGCCCTGCCTGCGGGACCAATTAACCCTCCTCCAAAGAGTCGCCAAGTGCACATGTGTGCGCTGACAGACGCAGAGGAGGGGGCGTGGGAGCGAAGCTGAGCCCCTGAGAGCCCAAGCAGCGCAGTGTCCAGGCTGGAGGGTCAGGGCCACTGAGGCTGCAGAAGGGTCTCCTCATCGTACTTGCAAGACAGGCGGCCGAGCTCAGGTGAGATGAGACTGCAGGAAGCCAGGGCTCTGCTGCACCCTGAGGCTCAGAGCTCTGGGCACCAGCAGACACGAGCCCCTGGCACAAACAGCAGCGTTTGGTGACACGGCCAAAGCTGCAGCTTCCCTCTGGAGGGCGACAGCCCAGGAGGACCTCAGAGTCAGCTGGATAAGGAGAGAGAGGAAGAGACCTTTAGGAGAGGGGCGGGGAGATGAGGGTGTGTCGGTGGAGATGACCTGATCTGCTCTCCAAGGGCTGGGATAGAGGAGCTGCTGCTGGCAGGGGTCTTTGCATGCCCTATGGTCTGGCCAGTGCCTCCCTGGTCCATAATTAGCCCCTCTTTGCCTCCTATCCCCAGGACGGTTGCCCTGTACCTTATAAAATCGATTTCCCATCCATATTTTATTTGCCTTTACCAACCAGATGCAAGCCAAGACCAGGAAGAAGAGGACCCAGGTGACGGAGTGAGGATCATACCTTGCAACCAACAGGACCTCCTGATGGTTTTGAGGCCCTGATCTTCCATGCCTCCCTAGTAAAAAGTGAGGGAGTGAGTCCCCAGGCTCTGGGCAGTGACAGCAGCCCAGCCGCCATTGCTCACCAGCCCCGCCACTAATCACCACAGCTAGACCTCCTGCTCCCACCGTGGCACAAACACATCCTAAATCCAATTGATAAGATGTAAAACATTGCCTCCCCCACCTTCTGTGTGCAGTAGGGTCAAAAACAGGTGACGTTCATTGCATTACTTGGCATAAACATGATTTTAATAATTACCATGGGCCAGAACCCGCTCCTGCTCTTGAATAATGAGCATTGAATTATATTATCGTTCCCTATTAAATATCTTCCAGTTCAGTTTCTTCGGCAGGCTGGCGAGGCGATGCCCGTGGCACAAACCCTCCCTCCTTGATGCATCCGGTCCGAGATGAGGAATCTGTGCTGTTATGCCAAGACCCTAATAACATAGCATTTTGCAGCCCTATGGAGCCTCATCTGAATTATGTTCTGCACTTCGCAATCAAGGGATTTGCTTGGATTCCATATAATTTTAGGTAGTTTTCTTATTCGCTGAAGATAATAATTATTCTCTAGCCGAGAACACATATTAGTCTTATGACAACATCTTTGCATTTGAAACAGTTAATTTATGGTTCTTATCTGCACCACCAATGCCAGGAAGCCTTGATATCTGCACATCCTGGTAAACCGAGCCCAGCATCAGCGTCCCGAGGCAGGGAAGGTGTTCAGAGACCCTCTCTTGAAACTCCTCCATCTTAGAGATGAAGACAGCAAAGCCCAGTGAAGTTAATTGACTTGCCCAAGGTTGCCCGAATAATTTAGGCCCTTCGGTAACCCGTAACGACTCTGCCTCCAAACATCCAATGTTCCAAGTGTGTCCAACTGGTCAGTTTGACTCACCAACCTGCATGGTACAGAGGTGGAGAAGTTAATGTGCAGTTTAGATACACAGGAGCCCGGGCTGTAAGACAGACCCAGAGTCCATCTTGCCACGAAAGCAGCAGTCTTCTCTGGGGTGAGGTTTAGAAATTGTGCGCAGTGGAGTTTTCTTCTGAGAAATCAGGAGGATTATTGATTGAGAAGTTCATCCAGGGAAGAATACCCCCTACACACACAAAATCAATCTCTCTCTCTCTCTCTCTCTCTCTCTCTCTCTCTCACACACACACACACACACACACACACACACCACCCCTATCTGACTCCGAGGCTGTTTCATGGTATGGAAACTACATTCACAGAATCTCAATTTGCAAATTGCAAAACAATTTCAATAGACCATCCCATTTAGTCCCCCAGAACCTATATGTGTAGAGGGACAGGTATTATTATTACCTTTTTTGGGGAGGGACATATGCTGAATTGAACCAGGAGGGTTCTGTTTCTGAGCTATACCCCCGTGCCTTTTTACTTTTTTTACATTTTGAAACAGGGTCTCCTTAAATTGCTAAGGGTCTTGTTAAGTTGCTGAGGCTGGCCTAGAACTTGTGATCCTCCTATCTCAGCCTCCCAAGTACTGGGATTACCGGCATGCATCAACACACCCAGCTCATGATTACCAACAGAACAAAACCCCAAAGAGATGGAGGTCCTGGAGCCTAAGGACCTTGCTCCACGGACGTAGTGGGGGCGCTTGTGGGGTCATGGCACCCCTCCTGGGTTCAACTCTACGATTCTTTCTACATAAATTCTGGGATTATCCTCATCTTGGTGTCTAAAATCCCACCCTCCAAAAACGTTCTGTATCTTGCTACTTATTCTAGCTGTGGTATGTGCTGTATCATGCTGGTAACATGTATGCCTTGGTATTTCATAAATTCTTTTTTATTTTTATTTTTGTGGTACTTGGGATGGAACCCAGGGGCATTCTACCTTCAAGAAGCACCCCCAGCCCTATTTTTTTATTCTTTATTTTAAAACAGGGTATCACTGAGTCGCAAAGGGCCTCACTGAGCAGCTGAGAGTGTCCTTGGACTGCGATCTTCCTGTCTCAGCCTCCCGAATGCTGGGATGACAAGCCTGCAACACCATGCCCGGCTATAAAGTAATTTCTTACTGCAGTAGATTTTCTATCCATCTCCACTTAAAACGGGATATGTCTGAGATAAATACAAAAAAAAAATTACTTTTGTCACCTTATCTTTTACCCAGGCTATGTCATCAAATTTACACGTTTTTGGTGTTTTGTTTTGTTTTGTTTGCAGTATTGGGATGAAACTCAGAGTCTTTCACATGCTCGGAAAATGCTATGAGTTACATCCCCAGCCCTTTTTATATTACTTCTGAGACAGAGTCTTGCTAAATTGCCCCGGCTGGCCTTGAACTTGCAGTTCTCCAGACTCAGCATTCCGAGAAGCTGTGGCTACAGGCTTGCACCACCACATCGACCTCACCTGTAATTTAATGGTCTCTTCAGTGTAGCCTTCTGGTGTTCTAGGGATTCAGCCATATCCTTGATGAGTGAGTTTTAGCCTGTTCCGTGTTAACTTGCACATTACTGACACTCCGGCCGGACTCTCGGTGATGGCTTTTCTAGAGATGGACAGCGATTCTGCTATTTGTTTACTCTGACATCTCATCAAGATGGTGTGATGTTTTCACACAAAGACAAACAGACCGACGAGACGCAATAAAACATCTAGAACTGGTCAACTTGGCCAGTCTGCGGCGCCAAGCTAGTCCATCAGACGCTGATCTCGATCGAGGCTGTGGTGGAAGGTCTCCATGGCCGTGGAGGTATTCTGCAGATGTGGAGGTATTCCATGAATGCAGAGGTCTCCCTAATGCGGTCACATCTGCAATCCACTGGCTCTACGGAGGGGAGAGTGCCTTCAATAAGGTGCTCAGATCTCAGCCAATCAGTGAAAGGCCTTGTAGGAGAAAGAAGAGAGTCTTCTGCCTCCAGGCTACAGCCTTCTCCCCGGCCTGAGCCCCAGCCTGCTGCTGGCCTGGCCTGCAGATCCAGCCGCACCAAGCAGTTTTCTTTCTCTCCTTCTCCCTCTCTCTCCTCATTAAATATCTCCCAATTATTCTCCAATCTGATTAGATGTAAAGGCACCAGTGGCTATATCCAGGGAAGAGGCCCTGGCATGATATGGTCAGAGATATGTAAATGTCACCATTGGGTCTCCTAATCTAATACTTAGGAGAGTTGCAGGTCTGGTGAACACTTGTTTGGTATCTAATATGCTTGTTGTCAGTGTAGCGTTCGATGAGTGTGGCCAGCTGCTGTAATTGCACAGCGTGAAGGAAGAGAAGGGCCAGGGCTGGAGTCCCAGCTCAAAGGCCTGGTTCCACCTGGCACAACTTTACCCGCAGGTGGTAAAGTCGAGCCTGCCTGTCACAGCACACCTGCAGGCTGAGGAGACATGTGCTGGGAGGTGCTGGTCCTCCTCAGAGCTGCACCCAGCACATCTTCGGATGGGCTCATGACCAGACGAGGGTCTCAGCAGAGCCCTGGAGCTGAGAGATAAAGGAGAAGAAAGATAAAGCAAAATCAGGCTAAATTTATCATGCGGGTTCACCAAGACAGAGATTCTGGAGTCCATGCAGCCAGCCCGCCAAACTCCCGGGCTCCACACTTCTAGATTCAAAAACCCGCAGCACAAAATGTAGTTAGGCCTGTTGTGTTTGTGCCTGCACTGAACATGTGCAAACTTTCTTCTCCTCATTATCCCCTAAACGGCGCAGTATAACAACTATTTGCACAGCATTGACTGTATGAGGTATTATGACTAATCCAGAGATGATTTAAAGTATGCTGGAGAATGTACATAGACTCTGCCCAAATACTATTCCACTTATAGAGAGGGCTTGTGCATTCACAGATGTGAATATCTGAAACAGGTGTTGGACCCAATCCACACACACACACTCAGGGATGACTGGAGACTGGGGAACCATTAGCAGATTGCAGATTGGTTGGTTGGATGAAGCGTGAACCACAGTGAGTGAGTTGGGAATTACAGACCTGCCTCGTTTTAATGCAGAGGAAGGGATTCCAAGGCAGAAAGATTGGGATGTTGGAGTGGATTTATCGTGTAAGAGCTGCTCTCTTCCCTTGGGGGGGTTTCGAGGACACACTTTCATCATGACTGTGATAAGCATATTTTGGAGGGAGCCAGCATTACAGATGAGCTCCAGTATCACTCCTCTCTGTAGACTGGATAGTACAGGATTTCTGCAGGAACCCCAAGTAGGAACCCTTAAACGCCACGGGCATCACTGGATCCTAGTGGAGTGGGGGGCCAAGATGTAGCATTTAGTAGCCAGAACCCAGGGCAGGCTTGGTTGCTGTCTTGGACATCAGAGTTAAATAATTCTCAGAATGGTCTGCTAGGCAGTTTCTTGGTGTTGGCTAGGGGATCGTGTTGTCCACAGAACAGAAAGAGATTGGCAGCCTACTAAATTTGGACTTGATCTGTATAAGTGGAAGGGTTTGAGGTTAAGAGAACAAGTCTAACTGGAATCACTCAGAGTCACAGGCAGCCCTTCAATCAATTTCCAGACTCGAGCCAGTATACAAACTCAGACTGTTGACCAAAGAGTGATCCGGCCACATTGCCAAAGATAGATACTGTCCATCCCTCTCCCTGCCTTACCTACAAGGACATGTGTCCTCTTACCAGATAACTGTGCCCTGGGGAAATGGATAAAATCAGACCTTCGGTGAACAGCTGGATGTTGGCTCTGTACTGACATTAACTCCAAAAGACCCAAAAGGTCCAGCCAGAGCTCAGGAAGGCCAGCAGATCAAGAGGGTTACAGCGAGGGCCACCCCGCAGTAGGCCCCTAAATCCATGCTGTGGTTACTTTATAGTGTTGGACACGTATTTGGAACAGACATACTCAAAACATACTTGGAACAGAGATAGTAGCATTCCTACATTGGCCCTTGACCTGTGAAGCCAGGCTATGATGAGAACGACAACATGGAAGCCCCTGTGGATACCTTCACCTGGGAACATAGCAAGCCGAAGAAAGACCATGTCCCAGAGGTGGTGCAGGTAGGAATGCACCATCAAGGCCTGGAAGGGTCAGTCGGTGGTTCTCCCACTGCCATTCAGCTCTCCTACCTGGCCGGCGCAGAAGATAGATAGCTTCTGCAGAATGACAGAGGGTTACCCTCATCTTGACCGTGTGGTGTCTCCAATTGCAGCTGCTGCGCCAGACGAGGCTTCTTTGCTTGAGCAGATAAGCACATCCCCTGGCCCCAGCCGACAGCTACTGACTTGGCCCGCACCTCTTCCACCCCTCCACCAGGCCTCCTGAGCAGAACTTCTGCTTCAAGGGCAGGCCTCCACCTCCACTCCTCTCTCACCTCTGCGCCAACTCTGCAGTCCTTGGGGATCATGATGGCTCCTTCTCTCCTGCACAGCATGGCACCCTGGTTCTTCAAATGCCCATGGAACCTAGTGATCAGGAAGAAGCAACTGCTTGCCATGCATTGTGGCGCATATTTGTAATCCCAGCATTTGGGAGGTTGAGACAGGAGGATGGTGGTTCACAGCCAGCCTCAGCTACTACTTAGGCCCTTTGCAACTCAGTGAGACCCTATTTCAAAACAAAGAAAAAAAATAGGGCTGGGGTGTAGCTCAGAGGTAGACTCCATCCCCAGTGCCCCACACACAAAGAAGCAACTGTTCTGCATTTGTTGGTAAGACCTTGCATAGTAGAGGGATGGAAATGAATCCGATAATAATTCAGGGGACCTCCACATCAGGGAAACTCCTAGGGGTCCCTGGGGTGGGGTATGTTAAAATACCCCTTCTAGCCGGGCGTGCTGGCACACTTGTAATCCCCGCGCTTGGGAGGCTGAGACAGGAGGATCACACAGGTTAGAAGCCAGCCTCAGCTACTTAGTGAGGCTGTTAGCAACTTAGTGAGACCCTGTTTCCAATTAAAATATAAAAAATAGGTCTGGGAGTGTAGCCCGGAGGTAGAAAGCCCCTGGGTTCTACCCCCAGTACCACCAAAAAAACAAGAAAACAAAAAAACAAAATAAAAAAATGATTCTAAGGTGAAAGCCCTCCTACAACAAAGAGTGAGGAAGGGCTTCCTGGGGGCCTGTGGGTTCTGGAGACAGCACACTCTTCCTCTGAGGGTTCTGCGCTGGCTATTGTCCAGTGAACAAAAGCCTTCTTGTTTTGAGTGGGACCCAGAACAAGAGAAGCTTGAGCCACAAGTGCAGGGCACTGTCCACGTGACCCCGGGTGCCTCAAAAGCAGTTGCAGGTGGTGTCGAGGGCCTTTGAAGGCCCCTTTGGGTGATTCATGCGGCAAGGCCTTAGGATTTGGGAGTAAAGCCCTGACATCTTTCCCAGATATCTCTATTTTTGTGAAATAGCTCTTAGGCTGCTGCGGGTCTAGTAGATGAAGATGCTGAACTGTGCTCACCACATCGCCATGTAGCGGAGCTGCCCGTCATGAAGTGGGTATTATCATCCCACTGGAACATAAAGTTGGGTGCACAGGGCAATACTCCATTGCTGAACATGTGTACCTATGTGGTCAGCATGTGGTCTGGCCTGAGCTGACCCTGAAGCACAAGTACATCACAGGGTGGCTCCAGTGCCCACTCCTGCTCCCCACCTTCTCTGTCCCAGCCTGTGCATGTGGCCTCAGGGGAAGTTCTCTGGGATTAGTTGATGGCAAAAGAAGATGCAGCCTGATTCACAGACTGCTCTGCACAATACGCAGCCAGCAGCCAGCAGCCAGCAGCCAGCAGTGGATGGTTGCCCGGTCATGACTGCTTCCGGGACATTTCCGAGGGACAGTGGTGAAGAGGACCCTTCCGTGGCAGAACTCTGAGCAATGCACCTAGTTGTGTAGTTTACTCAGAAGGAGAAAGGGCCAGATGTATGACTAGATGTAGTTCATGGCCCATGGTCAGTGGCTGGATTGGAGTTTGGTTGGTCAATTAGTTGGAAGAGACACGATTGGAAAGTTGGTGAAGGAGGCCTGGGCATATGGTCTGTGGACAGGCTGTCCTCAAGGGACCAACATGAGGATGTTACGCCCCATGGGAATGCTCTCCAAAAGGCGAGCTTGGCAGAGGAGACTTTTTACAATCAGCCTCTCCCTGGCCACCCCTGTTGTCACCCAAGGGATTCATAATGGCTTTGGTGACAGGGTGGAGGGCATGAGCTTAGCAACACAGACTTCCACCCACCAGGGCTTGTCCAGTTATGGCCACCTTGTGTACCCAGTCGAGGAGCAGCAGCAGAAACCAAGGAGTTCTGACATGGTGTCATTCCAGGGCACCACTCTGGTGGCAGGTTGACACTGAGCTATTTCCATGCGGAAGGGGCAGCGCTGCCTGGGCTAGAGCAGACACAACTCTGGTTATGGTTTTGCCTTCTCGGCACACAATGCCTCTGCCACGCCACCACCATGGGCTCACAGAGTGTCTTGCCTACCACGATGCTCTTCCACACAGCCTGGCTTCTAGCCAAGGAGCGCACCTTGCACGAAGGGCAACACGGCCCTGGTCCACGCTCCTGGAGCCCATGATTATCATGTTCTCCATCACCCTGGAAAAGCTGGCATGAAAGATGGTGAAAACACCTTTCTAGGACTCAGTTATGGCACCAGCCAGGTGGTCCTCTGTGATGGGCCCAGGCAAAGTTCTCTGGGAAGCTGTATAGGTGTCCAGTGTATAGGTGTTTCTTCCATAGCCAGAATTCATGAAACTAGGAACCGCGGGGTAGAAATTGGGTAGTGCCACTCACCGGTACCCTTACTAACCCTCTAGCAAAAGTTGTCCTCCTGTCCTATTTTCTTATGCTGTGCCAGTCCACAACAAAGAGTGCTCTGAACTGGAAGACAAGACCAACACGCCAGCCACTTTGGGCTCCTCGTGCCTTTCTCAGTAGGCAAAGACAGGAGCTCTGTGCTGGCTGGGCCAAAACGGTTGTCAAGGACAGCTGGTCTACTCCCCTGTGCTGGAGGAAGGAAGCCAGGAAGTCTCTTTGGGCATCTCAGTGTCGCCACGCCCTGTGGTTAAAGTCAACAACCCAGTCCGGGCAAGATGGGCAAGGTGGGTAGGAGCAGGAGCTAGAAGGAGGCATGGGGGGGGGGTACATGGCTGAGAAACTAAAGAGTGCAGATGACCAAGGCAGAGCAGTTGAGGGCTGCAAAATGAGGCTTGCCGGAAAAGGAACCAGTCACGTGCTTGGCCTCGGTCTCCCTGCACTGAACAAAGAGCCTGGACATGGTTCCAGAATGGAGAAGTTCAAGAGCAGAGAGTGAGCCTCGGGAGCCAGCAGGAGCAGAGCCCACAGCAGCGCTGGCTAACAGGGTACAGGTATGGAGCCTGCACACAAGCCCAGCTCTGTTCTGAGGCCCATGTGCATCTCCCAGGAGCTGCACAAGATGGTGCTGCCATCAGACAGCTTTGATCAAAGAAGAACAAAGACTTGGGGAAACTGGAAGCCCTCCTGTTTCTCACAGGTGAGGATAGGCAGTGCCAGGCTCAAACCCCATGCAGGCTGGCACTAACCAGATCTCAGGGTGGCCTTCCTGTTAAGTGAGAGGCAAAGGGGCTACCGAGGGAGTGAATCATCTCCACCCCCATGGCAAAGCACTTGGAAAACCAACCTCAGAAGGCCCTGCCTCAAGGACCCCTGGGCTAGGAAAAGCCAGTGGGTGATACAGAAGTGGGAAGGGATGGGTGTGGAAGACCAGGGAGAGGAGAGAGTGTCCACTCCAGAGTCTTCAGTCAGGTCCCCGTGGGGAGCATACGAGGAACACCCAAGTACCACATCGAAAAGCAAGCTCGCTTTTGGACCCCCACCTTGCAAGGAGACACCGACCGCCCATTAGTGGCCCTGCACCCCGAGGCCTTTTCCAGCTCTCAACCACAGTAGTTGGATGCAGCTGGGGCAGCCTAGAAGAGCAGCTGCGTGGCAGGGCAGAGAGCCAGGCCAGAAAAAGGGACATAAGAGCGCGCTCTCCCATGGGCCACTGAGCCTTGGCTAGAGGTGCGCCTGGGGAGAAGGGTTATTTTGGACGAGACTTCAAGTCACATCTTGGCCTGGATGGGATTTTTACTTTCTCAAAGTGACTGGGAGAGGTAGGAGATCTGCTCAGGACCTCAGTGGATGGGGAAGGGTGAGTGGGCTGAGCTGCTGTATCCATCATTGATTCTCGGTGGCAATGACCCATGGGCTGTCCCTGCTCATGCCTGCCAAGGCCGGCCTCTCCATTCCCGGAATAGACTCTGGTCCATGATAGATCATCCTCCTAAATATGCCCCTGGCCTCGGTTTCTTAATTCTATTGTAGACTTTTGAATTTAGACTTAAAAATGAAATCACCATGCAGGATTTTTCCTCCTTTGCCATCATGGTATTGTGGCACTAAGATCTCTGCTAGCGGTGTGGTCTAGAGTAGTCTCCCTATCACAGGAATGAAAGAGAAACTAGAGCACTGTTTGCAAATCAGCTCTTGAAGTCATTTTTACCAGGAAATTCTTAAAATACTCCCAAGATCCAATATTTTATGATAAAATGACCAAAATCTTCCAGATAGAAGATTCTTAGATAGAATCTTCCAGATAGAATTTAGGACAAGATTAATATCAGAATTTGGGAGGGAGAGTTGCATAGATACAAGGATAAGGAGGAGTCACTTCTCATTTTTTGAGTATAATTATCTAACTTTATTTAAATTATTTCAAATACAAGCCAAGGATATAGAGGTAAATTGATAAACACCCCATGCTCTCCACCTGGCTTTTGCAAATCAAAATTCAATTGATTTCTTAAGTCTCTGATCACAATTTTGTATGGCGGGAGAGTGGATATGTCAAAAGGGAATTTTCCACCACCTAGCCCGCCAAGTCACCATACCTCTAATCAAGAAGCAGGAACTAATGGTCCAGATGAGCCCGTGTTCCTTCCACGCCTGCCTCCCTAGTAAGGCAGCTCTCCCTGCTCTGAAACTTGGTGTTGATGGAATCAAACACGTCTTTGGCCCAGCTTTTCTGGCCTACGACAGTGATCGCAAGGCTCCCGTGATGATGCAGGGCAGACTCTGGTGTTCCCACTGTGGCACAGGACCCCGCCGTTGAGCCTACTGACATCAGTGCTCCCATCCCGTCCATGAGCACAGAGATAGGCTCCAAGGGGAGCTCTCAGACGTGTCTCTTTGATATTCCTGCACATGGCTCAGAGTAAACACATCTCTAATGGGTTTATGTCCAGGAATGGGTGCTTGGCTTCAATGTGAGTAGACACTGCAGTGGTCCCCCAGGGCTGCGGCAAACACCTTCGTGTGCTGTTGGCGGCTCCGTTTCCTCACTGATTTCTGGGCTCCCTTGGATTTGATCCACTCCTACGACTGTAGAGTGACAGTTCCCTGAAGCCGGACCTAGGCAAAGGCCATGGGTTCTGCCTCTTGCATGGTGGGTTTATGCAGACATTTTCCCCGTTTTCTGCTGGGCTGCCTTTTCTTGTCTGTTGCTGAGTTTGGCCACCAGCCCTTTGTCAGATGCACGTGTCGTGAATATTTTCCCCACTCTGTCCACTGCATTCTCACCCTCTTCATGGCATCTTTTGATAAATGGATGTTCTTAATTTTAATTTAACCCAATTTGTCTGTTTTCCTAGGTTTTGTTTAAGAAATCTGCCTACATTAAGATCACAAAGATGGACTCTTATGCTTCTTTTAAAAGCTTTCTTGTTTTCACATTTAGACCTGTAATCCATCTGAAATTGATTTTTATGTAACATAAGAGAAGGGATCAAGGTGATATTTTCCCATACAGATCTCCAATTGATCGCACCCCATTTATTGAAGAGTCAATTCTTTCCTTTTATCCTGTGGTCTTGGCTTTGTTTCAAATCTTTTTTTTTTTTTAATGAAACTTCAGCTTACTCACCAGTTTCCCCATTATCACCCCCTTTCTGCTCTGGGATACAATCCAGGGCACCACGTCAGGCTCCACTGTCACACCTCCCTGCTCCCCGGTCTGCCGCCTCCGTTCCTCAGTCTCTCTGTGTTCTTTATGACCTTGAAAGTCCTATGGAGTGACAGTCCTGCATCCTATAGCCTGTGTCTGAGCCTAGCCCAGGCTGCCGTTTCTTTCATGAACCATCCCACCCATGAAAAATGCCTCTATCTTGGCACTGTATGCGGATACAGGGCGCCACAGGGCGTGGCTGAGGACGCTCACCGCCATCTTGGTGCAGGTGTCCCCCGACGGCTCTCTCGCTTCCCTTTTCGAGCTGACTTTTGGACAGCAGCCTCTGGGTGCAGCCCACCCCCACCCTGGACGGCAGGCGCGTGCTGAGCCGCGCGCCGTGGAGGGCAGAGCGTCTACACGTCATGTTGGGGATTCTTTTGCAACAAAGACCCGTTTCTTCTTCCTCTCTTGTTTGTTTGCTCAGCCGTTTATTTATATTCCTATGGACTCATGCATATTTATTCCCTACATTGTCAAATCTTTTTATAAAAATTCTGCATTAACAATAAAAGTTCTTCTGACTGAGATAGAGTAAAAAGGGCCAGATTCAGCCTTGTGTCTGAAATAACAATCAAGCCAGACAAGATATGTAGGGGAGAAAAAGAAATGGTGTGCAAGCCACTGAAAAGCAGGCAGTGTAGGGCAGGGATTCTGAGAGATCGGAAATAAATGGGGTGAATCTCTGCTCGTTCCAGCCACAGCTGGATGTTTTCTAGGCCACAGATCATCAGGGGCCCACGTGAAGCCTCGGGGACTCCCTGAGTTAAGTAGACAGCGCTGAGAGTTCAAGAAGGCCAAGTGTGCAGGACAGAATCACAAAGAGGAGGCAGAGAGGGGTCTAGATTCTCCCAGAGGGATCCCTGGTGTACCTGGGATCAGTGTACAACATGAAGAGGGGTGTACTAATCGGTATGCACATGAGGAGGTGACCCAAAGTCAGAGAGTAAGACGCTGAAAAATTAGAGAGAACGCCCAGAACGGCCAGGCATATCGCCTGTTCTCACTTATACAGTGGGACACGTCATAATTCATAGGTCACTGGGTAGATTACTCTAAAAGGCTATGCCTCAGTAATAGAAGAAAACTATCTCTAGACTAAATGTTATTCTGTTCCTATGGAGTAAATGTGAAAAACAACTCCTGAAAGTATAAATCTGTTTCCAAGTAACAAAACTGTGAATCAGAACAAATCTCAAGAATAATTTAGAAATATAAAAATATTCAACACTCAACAAGGTAAAATTCATGAGGTCTGGCATCCTATCCAAAGCTATTAGGCATACAAAGATTCAGGAAATTTCAGCCTAAAATGAAGAGGAAAAAAAAATCAGTCAACTGAAACCAACCTGTGACTGACCCAGAAGTTAGAACTACCAGAAAATAACACAAAAACAGTTATTGTAACTGTATGTTCAAAACACTAGCGATTGAAAATTTTAAGTAGAGACACAAGTTATTTAAAATTTTCAAAGTGAACATCAAAAATAGAGATGAAAACTGTAATGAATGAAATGAAAAAGACACTGTAGGTAATTAATGGTAGATTAGACCTCATAGAAGAAAACATTGGTGACCTTGAAGAGACAGTAATAGAAACTACCCCCAAATAAACCATAGAGAGGAAAAAATACTAAAACTCTAACAGAGCATCACTGACATTTAAAGAAACTTCTTAAGCAGCCTAATGTATACATACTTGGCATCCTCTCCAGAAAAGAGAAAAACAAAACACATTTGAAAAAAGAATGGCTGAATTCTTTGTGAACTTTATGAAAACCATAAACTTACACCAATTCAGAAACCTCAATGAACCCCCAAGATCAAGAAATAAGAAAACTACAAAGTGAATTCTCAAAACTGTTCAAAGGAACAGATAAATAAAAAGTCTTAAAGCTGTCAGATAAAAAAAAAAAAAGTCCTACCGCAGACAGAAGAGCAATGATACAGATGGCAGGAGCTTCATCACCAGAAGCCATCAAGCAAGAAGCAATAAAGTGTCAACCTCAATGTCTATATCCAGAGAAAAGGCTTTCAAACATAGAGACAAAAATGACCTTTTTGGATATACAAAAGCTGAAAGAATCAACTTCCACAATAAAATGGATTTGTATAAAGGTACTTGACTAATAAATGAGTTTAGCCAGGTTGTGGAATATAAGACACACATAAAAAATAAATTTCCATGTACTAACTATGGACAATTATAAATTGAAACTGTAAAATAGCATCAAAATATGAAATACTTATGAACAACAATATATGTGAAATATTGTACGTAGAAAAATATAAAATCATGATTAAAGAAATTAAGGAAACTTTAATAAGTAGAGAGATATACTCTATTTGTAGAGTGGAAAATTCAACATAGTAAAGACTATTTTCTAGAAGATGGTCAATAGATTAATATATAATCCTGACAAAATGCCTGCAGGGATTTTTGTACCTAATTCTAAATCTTACATAAGAAACCAGACTAGCTAAAATATATTTTAAAATAGAAACAAAATTCAAAATTGCATTTCTTGATTTGTGGCTGGATAGTGAAGGCATTGTTGTACCCCCAAGCATGCTTGAATGGACCCATGAGACAGAGCAGAGTCCAGAATCACAGCCATGCTACATGGGCTACTAATTTTAATGGCAAGAATACAAAGGATATTCAATGAAGAAATGGTTGTGTGTGTGTGTGTGTGTGTGTGTGTGTGTGTGTGTGTTGTTTAACTGGAATTTAAAGCTTTGCTTTTCAAAATTTAAAATGTCAGGCACAATGACAAAACACAAGCCAGCAATAAGAAAGTAAATAATTTGCAATATGTATGAAAATAAATGGTGGTTCCTATTTTTCAATAAGCTTGTACATGTCAAAAGTAAAAACTAAACAACCCAAATGAACACTAGGCAAACAAGTCAGATAGTTTTCAGAATAAAGGAAAAGAAAATGTCCATTAGACACATGAAAAGATGCTCGGATCTATTCAGGGTCACTGGGATTAAAATAAAGACAACAAAAATAAAGCCGGTGATTTAAAAGTGGGTGAGGTCAAGGGTAATGGGCGCTCTGCTAACCCACATGTGGAAGCAAATTGATGCTGCCTTTGGGATCAGTGCAGACGGTCCACGCATCCAGAGAAGCAGTCCTGAACAAGCACCACTTAAAGAAAATCTAAATAAAACCTGGACTATCACAGCAGGCTATTCTAAGGTTTAAATCTGATTTGTCATTAAGAATATATAAATACTATGAGCATAATTTACATGATCCTATACATCAAATTTATCGTGCAACTCTGTCCTCAGTCTCCACGGGAACAAACGGTCTAGGTGTTCACCATGGTTTCAGACGGTTTCCACACTGGTACACTGGCACCTTGGGACATCCTTTTATCACTTGAGAAGTAGAATAGGTTTAACCCACAGCTCTGTGGGTTAAACAGGGTATCTCTTCTGGCCCTATTTACCCACCCACTCAAGGTGAGCTGATTTCTCCCTGTAAAGTTAATTCTTTCAAGTGTTCCCAGCCTGCACCTCTGTGAAGCCCAGCCATTTCCCCAGGAACTGCATCACCTCCACCAGAAATGAACATTTGATTTACAGGGTTGTTTCTTCAGCTCAATTTGCCCTTCCTCAAATCCTCATACTTCATCTGTCCATTTGGCTTTTGCTTTTAGTTATTATAGTTTTCATTTCTAGTGACTGTATTTTTTCCAGTTAAGCTTTTATTTTTAGTAAAGCCTGGCATCTGAACCTCTGTGGGTTGGTGCCGCAGCTGCTGGCCCCTCGCCTGGCGGGGCTCTGGATCTTCCTGAGACCAGGAGGGGTGCAATGGTTCATTCTAGGGGAGACTCTGAGGCCTGATTTGTGAGTGTGTAAAAACAAGAAAGATTGTGTTTCCTTCCACTAGGACCCTAGAGCTCTACGAACCAGAATCCATTTTTAAAAATGTGTCTGCCATTGGCCAGGCATGGTGGCGCACGCTTGTAATCCTTGCACTTGGGAGGCAGAGACAGGAGGATCGCGCAGGTTCGAAGCCAGCCACGCTGGCTTAAGAGACCCTGTTTCCAAATAAAAATATAAAAAAAAAATAGGTCTGGGAGTGTAGCCTGGAAGTAGAAGGGTTTCCAGGAACTCCAGTACCACCAAAAAAAAATGTATCAGCCAATGTGTTTTTGGACTATACAGAAAACTCAAACACAGGCCCTAAACATTCTATGGAGTGTTGCTATATATAGTTTCAACCTAACCTGTTCCCCAAAGGGCCATGTGTTGAGGGCGTGGTCCCCATCTTGGCGCTGTTTAGAGGTAATGGAACCTTTAGCAGGTGGTGACCCTGGGAGGCCCCAGGTCTCTGGCAGCATGTCCTCAAAGGAAAGCTGGGACCCCAGGTTCTTTTTCTCACTTTGCACCATGAGGTGAGCAGGTTGGTCCCACCAAGCACCTGGCAAGATGGTCTGAAGCCCCACCACCACCACCACGCACACCAGAGACCTGAAAGTAATGGGTTCAACAGACCATGGACCAAAACCTGTGAGCCAAAATAAACCCTTCCTCGTGATGAGTCAATTAGCTTCAGAACTTGTCACAGTAACAGGATGCTGCCTCAGCATCTACCCTAAGCCCTCTCTCTGGGACCAGAGCTCAGGAGGCAGAGCCCGTGTCATCGCGTCTGCAGGGAGAGCTTTCTCTCTATTGCCTTGGTTGTGTGACTCTCTGAGTCCCAGTAAGGGTCTGTCTCCATCTCCTCACTCCGCCGCTCTGACCAGCAGATGCCTTTATGAGCACCGATGTTTTTTAGAACCTGCCTTTACACCTTCCCACTATTTTTTATTTCTGAAGACTTTTCTCTCTATTTTTGATAAAAGCTGGCACTTAAAAGCATATATTTTATACTTTTTCCACATCTGAAGTGTATGAGAGCAGGATCATATTGCTTTCAAAAGATGTCTCTTCTAAGTATTCCAGATTTTTCTTTTTAATACTTAATTTTCAATACACCTGGAAGTAATTTTGACTATGATGTGAATAATCGTATAATTTTGCATATTGACAGCCAACTTCCCACATATCGGGTATGAAAAATATTTTTCTCATTTAGTTAGGAGACCGTCTGCCCTATATGGCCTCTGTTTATCTTGGATTATTTCTTTTCACCATTTATTTAGTCCATCAGCTCTTTCAACAGATCTTCTCAACCTTGTCTAAATTCTCTTGGTTTCTGATATATACTAATGTGTGCTAGGATAAAAGCCCCATCTTTTTCTTTACAATTACCTCTATTACATGTTAACAAACAGGTTACGATCCATGAAAAGGGCAATCAGAATTCTGACTGGAATTGCATTTAATCTGTATACAACTGAAGGAGAATTGCTTGTTTACCTCTGAGACTTTGCTTTCGTAACTCTATCATGCCATCTCTTCAGACCCACGCATTTGACCTTGGGGTTCATAATCTGTTGGAGAGACCTGGTAAACATTTGGCGCCTGATAGTATTTGTGGGGAGAAGCTAAATGGATAGTTTTTCTTCGTGTACTGTCTACATTGGTTGTTATTTTGGAATACTCCTGACATTTTTTAAAATTGTACATCCAAATTCTTTCCTGAAAGTTTTGTTTCCCTGATTGTCCATGTGCACAATCATATGTTCTACAGAAGAATAGAATTTATTTCATTTTTTATAATTCTGAATCCAATCTCCCCTTGCCTGTTGCGCTGGATACTGTCCAATGAAATTTAAAGAGAAGCAGTTGGCGCCGATTTTTGGTCTTTTTCCTGAGTTTGGGAAGAATATTTTAAAGTTTATTTCTAACGTAGCTCTTATTTATGTGTCTGTTAGATAGATGCCCTTCCTCAAACTAAGGAGTTACTTTCAAATCCTATTTGGCTGGTTATCTTGAATGGATCTTGGCTTTTTAGTACCTTGTTCTGACTCTCCTAGGTTGATTTTTTAACCTTTACCTTATTGATTAGGTGGGGCAGTAGTTATATGGTAAATGTCTATGTTTTTTAATTGACACATAAAAATCGACATACTTCTTGAAAACCATGTGATGTTTTGATACTTGTACACATGATTTGCTGTTCAAAACAGGACAAACATATCTATCTCCTCAAGCTTTTTTATTTCTTTGTAGTAAAAACATTCAGAACCTTACTTCTGACTTTAAAACATATATTGTATATTGTTATCTATGGCCACCCTCCTGTGTGAGGGGAATCTAAAAGAGTTTATTTCATAGAAGGTGAGAGAATAGTGGTGGCTAGAGGCAGGGCAATAGATAAGAGGAAGGAACGAGGAGAAGTTAGTTAAGTGGGGAATTTTAAGTCAATAATAGGTCTTTTCAAAAATCCTCTTCAAAGTCCCTCTGTTGGTCTTCAACCTAGATGTAGCTGATGTTTCTGATAATGGACCTGCCATTCATGCTTGACATCTAGCTTAACGTTTGGAGGGTGATTTCCCTTTGAAATGTAGAATCCACCGGGTATGGTGGCTCATGCCTGTAACTCTAGTACTAGGGAGACTGAAACAGGAGAATCGCAGACTTGAGAGTACAAGACCCTGCTTCAAAATAAAAAATAAAATAAAATTAGGGCTTGGGTTGCAGCTCAGAGGTAGAATGAACCTGAGTTCAATCGCCAATACCAAAAGAAGAAACATAGAGTTTATATCTATGCTAAATGGAGGTAGGCTCCTTTGAGCATGCAGGTGCAGTTTCAATGTATTCTGATGATTTCCTGTGTACCACCTTCCAATTGTCTGCTTCTCTCTTTGACTACATCTAGGCAGGTCACACAGCTTCACGTGTGTCACTTTTTATAAAATTTGCTGCAAAGGCTTCTTTTTATTTTATATTTAAAGATCTCACATTATTCTCTTTTCACAAAAGCCAGTTATATAATATTTTCTGCTTCCTTCGTTGTTTTTATTCATTTGTAAATACAATTGTACCCTCAATTATTTATTTAAACATTTTCAACATATTTATTCTGAAGCCTCTGTCTTTAATAGTGTCATAAACTATTTTCACCTAGAGCCAATATACATTCTAAGAGTTTATTTTATAGAGTATTTCTTATAATTATCTTGGTTAATAACTTTTCTCAATATTTATCTCCAGGTCAAATAGGAATGGAGATATTTGGAAACTGCCTTTCCCTTTATTCTCATTTATTTCCTTTTTTTTTTTTATTGGTGCACTGTATTCATACATCATAGTGGGATACAAACTTTTGTAGACATACATGCACACATCGCCCAGTCAGCCCCCACCCGATCCCCACCCCATTCTCTCCCCATCCCTCCCTCCCATGCTTGGCTTAGTGGTTGACATCTAGTATTATAGCAATTTATCCAAAATTAAAAATGATAATCTCACATAACAGTTTCATTTGTCTGATACCAAGCTTTTGATGACTTAAAGATAACATTTTAATATTTCTTTTTACATTCTTTCTTACCAGAGAATTTTTTTTCTATTTTTAGGTGAAACTATCATATATTTATATATTTATTTTTCAGAAAAAAATCTATCCTAATATGAAATATGGACTCTAGATACCCAAAGCGATCTTGAAAAAGAACAAAGCTAGAAGATGTATATTTTCTGATTTCAAACCATATAAAGCTACAATAATTGAAACAGTGTAGTACTGTTCTAAAGGCAGATATATAAACCATTGGAGTTAAATAAAAGCCTAGAGCTAAATTCTTCCCTATATTGTCAAGTTATTTTTGACAAGGTTTCCACGAACATTTGGTGGTGGAAATAATAATCTTTTAACTAAATATTGTTGAAAAATAATAATTACATGGAAAAGAATAAAGTTGGACCCTTACCTAATCCCTTATACAAATATTAACTCAAAATAGATAAATGACCTAAATATAAATCTTAAGACTATAAACTTTTAGGAGAAAATCTGGGTCATTAAACCTCACAACATTGAAATTGGCAGTGATTTCTTGGATATGATTTCAATGGCACAGGCAACAGAAGAGTATAAAAACTCCCTAAAAAAAAAATATTGTATATCCAAAGTCAATGTAAACAGAGTTAACAGTTACTAATAGAATGTGATAAAATATTTCCAAATGCTATATCTGAAGGTATATTAATATTCCAATGAGAAATCCTAAAAATTAACAACAATAAAGGCAAACAATACCATTTAGAGATAGGTAACAGACTAACATAAGTAATGAATCTCCTCAGATAACCAATCTTAGTTGTCTGTTGGATGGAAAATCTTGTTTCTCTGGTTCTGGTGTGTGTTACCTATTTCTTCTTTGTAGTTAATCTCTTTGAGTATTTTCTCTAGAGCTGGTTTTGAAGACATAAATTCCTTCAGTTTCTGTTTGTCATGGAAGCTTCTTATTTCTCCATCTAATTTGATAGAAAGTTTTGCTGGGTAGGACATTTTTGGCTGGAAGTTGTTTTCTTTCAGAGTTTGGAATATGTTACTCCAAGCCCTTCTGGCTTTCATAACTTGGTTTGGGAAATCTGGAGTGATTCTAATTGGTTTGCCTCTGAATGTCACTTGGCCCTTTGTTTTTGTTGCCTTTAAGATTCTCTGCTTGGCTTCCACATTGGTCATTTTGACAATTATGTGGCGTGGGGATCCTCTCCTCCGATCCTGTCTAAAGGGAGTTCTATAAGTTTCCTGGACCTGCGTATCGACCTCTTGCTCTATGTTTGGAAAATTTTCTGCTATTACTTCCTTGAAGAGATTGTTGATCCCTTTGGTTTCACTTTCTTTTTCCTCCTCTGTTCCAATTATTCTTAGGTTAGCTCTCTTAAAATGGGCCCATATTTCTTCAATATCAGATTCCTGCTGTCAGATATTTTTTCCTAGATTAGAAACTATGCGTTCATTTTTGGAATGATCATCTTCTGAGAGCGAGATTCTGTTCTCCATGTGTTCTAATCGGTTGTTTGTGCTTTGAATTGAGGCCTTTACTTCATTAATTGCATCCTTTATCTCTTTTTGGCTCTCTCTGAGTTCTTTTCGAAGCACCTCTATTATTTCTACAGTTATTTTCCTGATTTGATCTTCTAGAAATCTCTGATTTTCTGTTTTATCGGGTTCTGATGTTGTGGGGTTGTGGGCATTCATTGTTCCAGTATTATTCCTCTTTCCCATGATTTCGGAAGTTTGTGCCTTCTCTGGGTTCTTCCCTTGGGTCACTATAACTTCACTTAAGGTGTTCTGAATCTCGAGTCAGTAGTATCTCAGACCCCACTACTCCTTTACTGGGTTGTATCACAGAGTCTCCGACCCAGAGAGTCGATAGAGGCTGCTTTAGACTGTGGGGGGTGCCAGGTTGCATGTTCTCCTATGGTGTGATATCACTGCCACCGCCCCTCCCCCACTGGGTCAAGTCCCAGGGAGTACAGTACTGGGATTTCTCCTCTGTGGCCCGCAATTTGACTCACTGTTCTTGAGTACGCAGATGTAGCTGTACTGGATTCGGTGAATTCTCTGCTGCCTCCGCCGGTGGCAATATGGCGCTGCTGCTACGCCCTCAGCCGTGAGGCTGGCGTATTTTTTCTTGGTTTTGATTTCCACTCTGAATCCCTGCAGCGTGTGCTGAGCTCAGCCACTGGGAGCTTAAGATTTTACCTGCGGCGAGAAATCCCGCCTGGCTGTTCCACAGCGGCTCACCTCGGCTTGTTGTAGCCGTCCGGTGAATTTGCAGCTGCCGCCGGAAGTATGGCGCTGCTGCGGTGTCCTCGGGCGTGAGGCCGGTGTATATCCTCTGTGGCTCTGAGCTCTGTTCTCAGTCCGCTTTCTCTCTGGAGCCTGGTGATTTTTTTGTTTCTCTGGTGATGGTGTTTTCTGGCTATGAAAGGCGCTGATTTTGTGGTAATGGAGATTGGTTGTTTGCGGGGCTCTTAAACCCCGCTTTTCTCAGTCGCCATCTTCATTTATTTCCTCTTTATCTCTCTCTCTCTCTCTCTCTCTCTCTCTCTCTCTCTCTCTCTCTCCTCTCTCATTCCTTCTTCCCTCCTGCTCTATCTCAAGGCAGTGCTTCTCCTTCACCAGCCACAGGCTATGCCCAGATTATATCATGAATCTATCTGACTCCTGACAGGGATGCTGAAAACACCTTCACAGGTCACCACAGGGGCTGGGCTTGGGGACACACACAGGGCCTGTTTCCTTGGCCTCCTGTGCTGTGGCTCCCAAGATTCTACTGCAAGTTGCTCCGAGCCTTTCTCATACAGGCCCTCGTGCCTTTTGCAGTGAGCCAGCTCTGATCTCAGCTTGGCAGCTCTGCTTCCCAACACCGGGCAGGAGTCCACCCCATGGACCTGGGTCTGAGTCTGGTCTCACAGACTTCCTGGCCCATGGTGTCCACCCGCCCGGCAGCTGGCCTAAGACAGAGAGTCAGGGCGCATTGTTTTCTGGACCCAGTGCTGTGCTGTGGGTCCCCTGAGTCGCTGTATCACTCATCTCTATAGGGTGGGGCTAAGGGGTTACTGCCAAGTAAATTTGCTACACTAGCTGGGTGCAAAACCCTTGGAAGTGCTTTAACCAAGGAGATATTAAATAACAAAGACTTTCTGATTTTTTTTCAGAAAGTTTCAAACGAAAACAGATCATAAGTACAGAACACAATGAGGAAGACTTACTTGTGTCAAATTAAGTACAAAAGAATATTGTTAAATTAAGATGGAACGCACACAAATTATATGTGTATACAGATAAGGTCTGAAAGAGGACTTAGAAAAGTTAAGACATTTAGTTTGTAGGTGTTCTCAGAAGCTATATAACTTTTCTTTGATCTTTATTTTGACTAAATTTCCAGTAATGAAGAGTCTGTCATTGTTTTGTACACTGAATAGAAATAAGAATCATTGTATTTAATGATTAGGTGATTTTTTTTTCCCTCTAGGAAATAGGTCAAGTATACAGGCAGGAAGGATAGCAATGAGAAGAATCTTAACAGTTATAATGCATAAAACAGTAAAAACATTAACAGTGAAAAGAGTAAGCAATCATTCTAAATCAAACAGTAAGTGAAGCCAGGGAGAAATTGGTTTGTTCTCACCCAGAGATGACAGACTCAGAGGGTGAGGGTGCAGGCCACACACAAGATCCCGGAGGCCCCCCCAGAGGAGGTGACACCCACACTGGTCACAGAGGGACTGGCAGGAAGCAGGAAGGGGCTCAGGGCATTGAGCCAAAGGTGGATAAAGAAACTCTACCTCTTATCATAATAATGATAAATACCTTCTTTTTCTGTCAAGGCTAAATACCAAGATTCTGGTTTGCATACTTTGGGTAATAGACTAAAGAGGGAATTCTTTTTTTTTTTTCATTTGCAAACAAAGACAGTTTTATTTCTTCCTTGCTAATCAGTATGCCTTATAATTCCTTTATTTTTTCTTTCACTCCTTATCTTCCGTTTTTTAAATATGCTTGTATTGGTGCATTGTAATTAAACATCATAATGAGGTCAGAGCCATAGAAACTGACATGTGCTCAGCCCTTGGAGGGCTTCCCTCAAGATCCCTGCCCTCCTCCCTGCCCTCCCCACACCTGTTTCTACAAACTGGAGAAGGCCCACCCTCTGCCTCCAGAAGCCCAAGGCCTGAGCTGAGTCATTTTCATCTAGAACCAATGGCTATTATTTCTGTGCCCTCCTCTCCCTCCTGCTCTGTCTCCTCCACCTGCAGCACGGGCTGGGGCCAGGTCATATCGCATCACCAGCTGGCTGATTCCCGGGGCTTCAGGGCTGCACAGGGCCTGCAGGTCTGGCGCCCATCCTCACAGGCACCTGGACTCCTGTTCCTTCCCTCTTGGCGTGGCCCTGGGGATGGCCTGTGCATTTCTAGGTGGTCTGTGTGGTCAGGAAGAGGACCGATGCCCCTCAGCACAACTCCTCTCAGAGGTGCACCCGGCCTGTGGTCCCCAGGGGCGCCCCTGCACTCCCCACCCCTGGGCGGGCTGCCTGGCTCCCTCTCTGTGCAGGCCTGCGGGGTGGTCGGCCTCTTGCCTGTCTGTCCAGGCTCTCTGGTCTCAGTCTCCTTGGCTGTTGGTTTTGAGTCTCAGTCTTATCGACAGGGTGCTCCCACCTCTGAGGACCTGTGTCAGGAAGCAGCGCATCTTACTTCTGCGGAGTAAATCTTATCCTGGACATGCTGGATCCCAAATCCTCAACAGACATACAGCAAGATTTTCTTTGAGAGTATCTAACCCAGAGTGGGATGCTTGCTCAGCACAGCTAATCAAAGTTCCACATCTGAAGCAGCCTGGCTTTAGAATGGCCACGTCAGGACGCTCCAGGGCTGCGAGGAGCTGGGCAAGAGCTATGGCTTTCCTCCTGCAGGGATCGCATCCCTGCCCAGGCCCGGGGACCAATGGCTGGACGGGATGCTCTCTGCCCCTCCGAGCCCACCTTGCACACTGGCCCGGCTAGCGCACCTGTGTAGTGAGGTGTTATGTCCTGTGTGCCGGCTTCTGGTTGGTTGGACGGGAAGCTGCCTTTGGAACAAGTTGGTGGTTGAGCTTTCACAGCCTGGGCACAGAGAGAGAGGGGTCACTGCCTAGGAAGGTAGTGGGGAGAAATGGGGGCCCGTCACAGCCACAGCAGAAAGGGGAGCTTTGGGGTAAGCTGTCAGAGTGTCCAACTGGACAAGGGACCGCCACCTCTTTCCTGACCACAGACTGGAAGAGACAGGTGGGGAAACCTTTCGTATCAGATGAGGCAGGGGACCTGCACCTGGAGCCTGCAGGGGGAATGCAGCCCGCTACACAGGGCTGCAAAAGATTTGCCCACAAGCCTCTTGCTGTCCTGGGCTCCCCAGCTGACCATGGAGGGGAGAGGTCTGTGACCTCCAGGGCCCCCCAGGCCACAGAAGCCAGTGGTGGTCAGAGCGCCTGCTGGCTATAGGAACAGGCTCACCTGGCTTGCCTTGAGCTTTCTCTGGATTCTCCCGTGTCCCCAGATGTGTTGAAATGCAGACGTGCTGAGCCTCTGAAGCCAGGCTGTGACAGGGGCCGATGGGGTTCCTGGTTCTGAGTGGGACAGAGAGGGCTGTTACATAGGGTTTTCCATCGCTATGACAGAATCCCTGAGTCTGGTTATTACAAAGACAATGAATGTGTCTTCCGGTTCTGAAGGCCGGCAAGTCCAAGAGCACAGCCTCACGTAGCGCCATAAGGAGGGCAAGTGAGTAGGAGTGCCAACTCGGGCCTCTCTTCCTCTCCTTGCAAAGCAACCAGTGCCAGCATGGGGCCCATGCTCATGGCCTCCTCTAATCCTAGCCACCTCCCAGAGGTCCACTTTCAAACACCATCCGCATCTGGGAAGTTCTCCAGCAGGTGAACTTTCCCAATCACGTGGAGACCATTGCAGGGCCCTTTCTTGGCCCAGGAGGACTGCAGACCACAGTGCCAGCCTGCTAGCGTGCTGGCTGGCAGGGAGGTGGTGGTCTCGGCAGCTGGGAGGCTTGGTTGGGCTCTGCACAGACACCTCACCAGGCTTTAGCTGGTCAAATACAGTTGTCCTCAGGCCCTACTATTACATGGTGAGCAGTCTCACCCTTATATGGTGTGTAGGCCCCTACCTTGAAAAAGCTAGAGGAAAGGAACTGGTGAAGAAATGTATTTGCAGCTAGGTGTGGTAGTGCAGCTTGTAATCCCAGCATTTGAGAGGCTGAGACAGGAGGATTGTGCTTCGAGGACAGTCTCAGCTATTACTTAGCGAGGCCCTTTGCAACTCAGTGAGACCCTGCTTCAAAATAAAGAGAATAAAAAGTATAGCAGGGGGTGTCACTCTGAGGTAGAATGCCCTGGGTTCCATCCCCAGTACCCCAAAAAAGAAAAAGAAAGAAATGTATTTGCTTTGAAGGTAAGAGGACATGGCAGTCGTGTTGTGCAGAGGCTGCCCAGGAGCAGGCAGAAACAGGCCTGGCCCAGTCCCTGCTGCGGGCAGCCTGCTGGACCCTGGAACTCCTCGGCCTCCTTGGGCACTGCACCACGTGGTCAGTGAGTAGGATGGGCTCCCTGGACCCAGCCCCAGGGTCTGAGGAGGGCCATGATGCCCGCACAGGCTTACTCAGG
Organism: Muscardinus avellanarius; assembly: GCF_963383645.1. Taxonomy (NCBI): domain Eukaryota; kingdom Metazoa; phylum Chordata; class Mammalia; order Rodentia; family Gliridae; genus Muscardinus; species Muscardinus avellanarius. The sequence continues at coordinate 2,194,372 of NC_137797.1, read as the reverse complement.
ACTCCTGAGCCACTGACCAGAGGCCAAGCTCTCTGCAAACCCGAGGGCCCCTGGAAGGGTTCTCTGAATGAAGATTGCAAAGCTTTATAACGCTTTGACTGAGAAGCTCTCCTGAACCTCCAGGGCTCCACTAAGCTGAGAGTGAACCTGTATTACTGCCTCCCCTCTCAAGTCTGGGAGACCCTCACCCAAACACCGTCGAGTCTGGGAGACCCTCACCCAAAGGCATCTCCAAGAGTCATGTGCTGGAGCCATGCACCAATCCCCGACCCGGCCTGGGCCTGCAGCCAGGATCCATTAGTTGGTGACAGTGTGGTGGTGGTAGGGAGGGGGTGTCTCTTCATCATGTGAACAAAAAAGCAATTATCATTTCACCTACCATCCAGACCCACAAGCTGCCGGGTGGCTATGTTTTCCAGGGCAACACGCAGGGTATCCTGCAGTCATCATCTGCTTCTCTGAATTAGGAAGTTTCTCATCGCCGTGACTCACATGCCTGACAACCGCAACCTGGAAGTGGAAGGATTATTTGGCTCAGGGTTTCAGGGGCTGATCCATGACTGGCCAGCTCCAACACTGGCAGCAGGGTGTGGTGGAGGGGAGCTACTCAGGGAAGCCAGGAAGAGGAGGAGGAGGAGGAGGAGGAGGAGGAGGAGGAGGAGGAGGAGGAGGAGGAGGAGGAAAAAGAGAAGGAGGAGGGGGAAAAGAAAGAGAAAAGGAGAAGGAGGAAGAAGAGGAGGAGAAGAAGAAAGAGAAAGAGAAGGAGGAGGAAGAAAAGAAAGATAAAAGGAGGAGGAGGAGGAGGAGAAGGAGGAGGAGAAGAAAAAGAAAGAGGAGAAGGAGGAGGAAGAGGAGGAGGAGGAGAAGAAGAAGAAGAAGAAGAAGAAGAAGAAGAAGGAGGAGGAGGAGGAGGAGGAGGAGGAGGAGGAGGAGGAGGAGGAGGAGGAGGAGGAGAAGGGGAAGGAAGAGGAAAAGGAAGAAGAGAAAAAGAGGAGGAAGAGGATGAGGGAGGGGAGGAGGAAAAAGAGGGGGAGAATAAGGAGAAGAAGAAATAGGAGGATGAGGAAAAAGAGGAAGAGGAGAAAGAAGAGGAGGAGGAAGAGGAGGAGGAGAAAAAGAGGAGGAGGTGGAGAAAAGGGAGGAGAAGGAGTAATAGGAGATGAAGAGAGAGAAGAAAAGAGAGAATGAAAGAGGGACCAGGGACAGACAGAGTCCCCAAGGCCACATCCCCGGTGCCCTACCTCCACCAGCTATGTCCCCTGCCTGCAGTTACCACCCAGTTGAGTCCATTCAAATGATGATTCCACGAAAGACTTTACTCACTGATGAGGGTAGAGCCCTGACTCAACCCTTTCCCTTCTGAAGACTTGTTTTGCCCAGTCAGGAGCTTCTCTGGGGGACACACAGCAAAATCCGAGCACTAACACAGCCACTTTGCTATGCAGAGATGGACAAATGGACAAAAACATAACACTGAAATACTTAATACAACTGTTGAGGGTGATGTGTGCATGTATGTCTCCACCATCTTTTATCTCATTATGATGTATGACGACAATGCACCAATAAACCGTTTTTAAAGTGTTGAAAGAAAAAAAGAAAGAGGTGTTAGGTAAAAACGGGAAATCTGAATAAAGCCTGGTGTTTAGCTTGTAAGGATGGATAGAACAGCAAGCGTGTACAGTGACACCAGACTCCCAACAGGGGAATGAGTGTGGGTACACGGGGACTCTCTGTACCATATCCACAGTGCTTCAAACTGTTCTGCAATAAAAGGTTGCTTGTAAAAAGTACATCATGAATGCAAGTGGCAGAAAACCCTCCCGGAGCTGGCCGCCAACCATGGGCATCTGGACGAGGCCCAGTGGCCCCGAACTGGCCATGCACAGCTTCGCAGAGGCTCTGGGCATGCAGGCACCCACATCCTTTGTGCTGGAGCTGTTTCTGGAAGGTGTGAGAAGGATCTTGGGAGAAGAATCCATGCTCCCAAGTGGACAGGGCCCCAGCAATGGGGAGGCTCGCTGTGTTGTCTGCCCCTGATGCCCCAAATAAAAAATCAAAGGAACCAGGCAACGGTCAAGAACGGTCGATGTGTGAGCCTGTGCGGGTCTCCCTCAGCAACCACCCTGCAGAGGTGCAGGAGGCGGAGTCGGATGGGTACAGAGCTAGGTCTTCCCAGGGGGCGGGTAGCACTGTAGAAATTGGCTGGAGAGTGGAGGACTTTGGGTAGAGCAGGTGGACTCTCAGATCTCCCACCCTCAGATCCAGGGCTGCACCTCCGGGTGCCCAGCTCTAAGTGTACAACCATGCCCCACTGAGATTAAGTATTTAAGCCAAATTAAATATTGGAGTCCAGACTTATGGGTTCAACTGGGAGATCAGTTTTCAGTGTCATGTGATCATGAGGCAGAATAGAAGAAATGAAATATTAGGTGCACTTAGTTCACTAAGAGGCTTAAACCTGTGAAAACTATGGCTGCCAGAATGCACTAAAGCAGGGGTTTCCTGCCCAACAGAAGCTGCCCATGTGCAATGAAGCGTGTGCACACCAGGCCCCAGGGGCACGGCCGCAGCAGCAGGATGCTCATGGACCTGCAGCCAGCTGGCTGGGTGGGCCTCAGTCCCTGCCTGCCTTCCTCCCTGCCTTCCTCCCTGCCGGCCTCGCTTCCCACTTCCTTCCTCTCTCCCTCCCCTTCTGGTTTCCTATCTCTCTCCCTCATTTTCTTCCAGATTGTTTTACAGTAAATCTCACATATGTGTGTCAATTTACTCCTAAGCAATTCAGTAGGCCCCTGAAGATAGGCACAGTTATTAGAAAACCAGAATGCCATTATCACGCCAAGCACATTAATGTTGATCCCTGGATATTATCTAGAACCAGTCTAGATTCAGATTCCCCCACTTCCTAAACTCATCTTGAAAGCTGGTCTTTCTGAGTCAGGACTCCCTCCAGCTACGGTCCTCTGCTACCTGCGGTTGTTCAGTCCCTGAATCCCTTTAAAGCCCTCAGGATGCCCCAGCCTTTGGGGCTCGAGAGCCCTCCCTTGGCCGAGGGAGCCTCTGCCATCCTTTACCAGGTTCTCATGCTGGGGCTGGCCTTCGTCATCTCCCTTCCCATTTCAGAGAAGAAAACGCGCCTCCATCTCTGAGTTCCACAGTGCACTGCCCACCTCCCTCTCGTGTACCCACCCAGCATCTCTTCCAGAGGCAGCCTACACCGGAGGCCGGCCCTTCCTCACCCCCGCCCATTCTTGCCAATGGCAGCCCTGCTGGCTCTCCCAAAGCCTGCTGCATCTGCACACTCCCATCTTCAGCAGAAGCCCTCCTGCCTCCATCTGTCAGAGGAAGTGTCCTTTCACACGACCCTGGCTTGGTGTGTGTCTTCTGCCTGGTTCTCACCATCGCTTCTACTCCTCTGCCAACCCTTCAATACCCATCTGGAATGTCCAAGGGTCTCAGTGAGGCCGTGGCCTGAAAAGACATCTCCAGCATTTAACCGTGGCTTAGCGCCCTTCTGGACGTGTGGCCTGCTGCGGGGCTCTATCGGCTCCATTCTCCCCTCCACCTCCCTCTAATCCTGCACCCTGACCTCCAGGCTGAAGTCCAGCCTGGCCTGAGCTCAATTCCTGCCTAGGGCTCCCCTTCCCTGGGACTTCTCACCGTCTGTCCTTGTACATAAGCAGCCTCCTCCACCTCAAGTCTCCACGTAGCATCCGCCTCCTGGGATCGCCTGCTCACCTGTCTCAAAGCCAGCCGCCCCTGCTCTGGGGCTTTTCCCTGTGCGGAGCCCACGATGCGACATGATGGCATGTGCCCCACCCCTTGAAGCACAGGTCACCCCTGTCCCAGCGCTGTGAGGCCCCTCCCCCACAGGTCTATGTTGTATCTTCTCTTCCCAGAGACCCCAGCAAGGGATCAGCTCTGCTCACTCCTTAAATTTTGAGTAGCTGAAAAAAAGGTGGTACTCACCACAAACTTTTTTTTTTTTTATCAAAGAACACATTTTTAAATAAAAAAATAAAAAACAGAGATCGTTTGCTTCCAAAAATGTTGAATTAACAGGAATAAAATATGCCCTCCCTGCTGAAACAGCTAAACAGCAGTCCTTTATATGGAGTGATGGTTTGCAAGAGACTAGACTTAGTACAGTCTTTGGGCACCTTCCTCCCTGCAAAGGGTCTCCAGCCTACAGGGCAGGCAGTCCAAGCCCAGGGGCTGCCTGCTGGTGTCTGGGTTAAGGAGATGGAGCGGGGAGTCCAGGAGCAGAGAGCGGGAGAACTCACCTGCAGAGAACAGAAAGCAAGAACACCGGTGTAGATCTGGACAGCTACACAGGCTCCAGAGGGTCAGCTCGGGACCCATCAAACATGCTTACAAAACACCAGCTCGGCCCAGAGAAAGAGCCACTCAGAGGGACCAGAGGGAAGGGGCCTGACTGTTCACGCGAGGCCAGCAGCAGCGCCTGGTCCCACGAGTCAGAAGATGAAGCCTCAAGGTTCATGAGACACAGCGTCTTATCTCAGTCATGGGACTAATTAGCACTAAACGGCATGATGCTCTGGTCCCACACGAAATATGTCAAAACGTAAGGCTCGATAGGATCAAACTGCTTTTAAGAGAATTAATTGCAACCTGAAGAAAGCTCAAGAATATTGACTGAAATACAAATACAACCAGCATCACACGAAAAATTGACATCGGCCAGTGTCCAATACACAACCATCAGAAATGGGAGCGAGGGATAAATGATGACACCAGTGCAGAGCTGACACAATGTCTCAATCATCAGGCAAAAACATCGTAAAAGATATTAAAACAGCAGCCCATATGTTCACAAACTAACTAGAAATATGGAAGATACAGACCTACATAGGAATTCTGGAGATTACAAACTATGTCTGAGATATAAACTGCACTGGTGATATTAATAGCAGCTTAGAAATTGAAAAAAGATTAATGGATTTGAAACATTGCAATATACTGGACAGAAAAGAGCTGGAGAAATTATTTTAATAGTAAACAGTAACTCATTAAGCTGTGGAATAACACCAAACAGCATGAAATGGAAGTCCATGGGGTGGGAACAGGGAAAATATTTGAAGAAATAATGTCTGAAATATCTTCAGATTTGATGAAAATTATGAACCCACAAATCCAAGAAGCTCAAAGAACCCCAAGCAGGAGAAACATAAAGAAAACTATGACTACAATGCACCAATTAAAAATTTTAAAAAACTATACCAAACATCATAAGCAATTTGTTGAAACCATCAATAATAAAAACATCTTTCTGTGTTCTTCTTATTTCATTTAATATAAATCCCTCTAGACTCTACCATACTGCCAGAAATGACGGAATCTCCTTTATGTAGCTGGATAGTACTCTGCTGAGTATGCTCTTTTCTCTTTCTGCCCCCAGCTTCTTCACTGATGGGCATCGGTTGATTCCACGTCTTCTCTGTTGCATGTAGAGTGCAGGGGACTCTCCACACATTGATTCCATGACGCTTGTATATATATCCAGGAGTAGGGTAGCTGGATCATATCGTAGTTTTATTTTCCATATTTTAAGGAACTTCCATACTATTTTCCACCGTGGCTCTTATCGTTGACATTCCCTTCACCTGTGTATGAGAGTTCCCCTTTCTCTGCATCCTCCACAGCGTTTATTACTTTGTGTCCTTTTGGCAATGGCTAGTCTTGACTGGAATGGGATGAAATTTCACTCTGGTTTTGTCTTGCACTTCCATGATGACTAGTGACCACATACCTGTGGTCTTGTACCTGTGAGCCATCTGTGTGCCAACATGAAATAAATTACAGAAAACCCTCAAAATGTTTATAGACTAAATAACTCATGACCAGAGAATAAATCAAAGAAGAAAAGGGAACATGCTTGGGGATGGATGGAAATAAAAACACAACTAAACTAGTCATGGAGAAACGATACGATTACCTCAGTGGATACGAAAAAAAGCATTCAAAATATTTGCATCCATTTCTGATAAAAAAAATTCAACTCTCCAAAAACTACACTTGTAAGGAAACTTTCTCAATTGAGGAACAGCTGTAGTGTGAAAAATGTATACTATAATGTTTAACGATGAAAGAATGAATGGCCATGACCTTCGAGGATCAGAAATGAGACAGTGGTCTTGGTTTTTACCACCTGGATTCAACATTATACTGGAGGTTCTGGCCAATGCAATCAAGCAAGAAAAAGAAACAACGAATCAGAATAGAAGAATAGAATCAGAATAGAAGAATTCAAATTCTCTTTACTTAAATATATTGTTTACGTAAGAAATCTGATGGAATCAGCACAAAAGTATGTACTCTGATATCTGAATTCATAAAGGTTGTAGGGTATAAGATGAATATAAAAGGTCAAATATATTTCTATAGAATAGGAGCAATAAAAATTGAGATAAGAATTAGCTAAAAATACCAAAATATCACTTAAAATACTATAGAGAATATGGCAAAGAGGTAAAAAGGCTGACAAAGAGTTGTGAACCAAGAGCTACAAAATAGTTTTTAAAGAAATTAAGAAAAAAACAATAGAGAGATACACTATTCCTAGGTCAGAAGACTCAACATCGTTAAGATGCCAATTGTCTCTCAAGTTGATTTATATATTTAATATTTATATATTAAATGAGATTCCATTAGAAAACCTATCAGCAATCACTTACTCATAGAAATTGACAAAGTGATTTTAAGATTCATAGGGACATGCAAATTATCAGAAAGAGACAAATGATTTTTAAAAGAAAAAAGAAGACTTACACTACTTGATTTTAAGACTTAATATAAAACTATAATAATCATGGTGGTGAGCATAAACAGATCAATGGTACCGAACAGAGTCCAGAAATGCACCACATAAGTATCATAAACTGGCTTTTGACAAAGATCCATGGACAATTATGTGGCCAAAGGATGATCTCTCAAAGTAATGGTGCTGGAATAATTGAAAATCCATATGAAAAAATTAAACTTATACTTAGCTCACAACATTACAAAAATGAACACAGACCAGAACCCTCAGTGCAAAACCTAAAACTTCCAGAAGAAAACATACTTGAAAACTTCATGGCCTTGGGCTAGACATAGATTACTTAAAGAGGAGCCCAAAAGATGGAATTCCTTTAGAACCAACTGATAAGCTGGACTTAATCAAAACTAAAACCATCTGGCCTTCAAACGACCTTGTGAGGAGAGTAAAATGAAGCCATAGACTAGGAGAAAATATTTACAGATCACATTTCTTTTTGTTGTTTGTGTTTGTTTGTTTGTTTAGCACTACATTTCTTTTTATCTATTTATTCTTATTTTTATGTGGACCATATCGACAATGGCATACATTCAGACTGCGCTTGGTGCCCTCTCCCCCACTTCCCCTTTACCCCACTCCCAACACTGAGTGTCCAGGCTGACCGTGCTACATTCACACTTATACACATATTCGGATGTAGCTCCTCCATTAATCAACCTCAGACTTCTTCCTCTCCTACCCTTCCCTTTCAGCTTTGCTAAGGTTTCCCCTCCATTATCTGCAGTCCCTCTGGTATCCCCAACCCTCCCGAGTTTGAGCATATTAGAGAAAACATATGTCCCTTCTCTTTCTGTGCTTGGCTGATCTCACTTAACGTAATGTTCTCTGGGTCTTTCCATCTTCTTGTGAATGACCTGATTTTGTTCCATTGTGTGTATTTCCTGTAATTTTGCAATCCATTCATCTGTTGATAGAGACCTAGTTTGGTTCCATATTTTGGCTATTTTGTGAATTGTGTTGCTATGAACACGGCTATGCATATGTTACTGTAGTTCTCTGATTTCGATCCCCTCTGATACCCAGGAGTGGTAGAGCTGGGTCACATGGTGGATCTATTCCTAGTCTTCTAAGGGCAGTACTACATTTCTGATAAATGACTAGTGTCTCTAAGGTAGAAAGAACTCCCTGGAATCAAGGAAACCAACAACCCAATAAGAAAGTGTTGGCATTTCTTTTGCTAAAGAAGATACACATATGCAGATGAGCAGAGGGGACACTTTCTGTACCACTCACCATCAGGGATGCAGATGGGATTCTGCTTCACAATCATCCTGCGATGAGGATAGAAGGTACTGAGCACACACAAGACACGGCAACCCAGAGAGTGCCCACACTCGAGGTGTAAGCGCAGGGTGCATGAAGGGCGTGGTCACGCCAGCAGGCTCATGGATCGCTGGCTGCTCGCCTACCATGACCATCCGCCATTCTAGTCCCAGGGTTTACTCCAGGACATACAAACTCCAGTGTTCACAGCAGATCTAGTTCTACCATAGACACTCGTGTAAACCACACGAGGGCCGTAAGCAGATGGGTGCATGCGCCCAAAATGACACCATCAGCAGCAGGAAGGAAGCGAGGAAGGGGCTCTTCACAGGCAGCAACGCAATGGCTCGCAGCATTGGTGCTGAGCAGCACACGTCTGGAAAAAGTGCCTAACGCATGGCTCGGCTTTTTAATATTCTTTTATTGGTGCACCCCTTCCTGTGCGCGTCAGTGAGTCTGGTGGTGACACCTTCACAGATGGACACACAGTGTTTGACCTGTCTCCTTCCTCAATCCCTCCTCTTCCCTGCCCTGCCACGATCCCTTTCCACTGTTCTACAAGTCTCCCATGTATCCGAAGTCCCTTTTCTCTCTGGCGTCCACATACAAGAGAAAACATACGACCCTTGGCTTTCTGAGACTGGCTGGTCTCACTCAGCATAATGTTCTCTAGTTCCACCCATTTGCCTGAAAATGACACGATTTTGTTCTTCTTTATGGCTGAGTAAAATGTGGGGTCTGGTTCAATTTTCATCCACTGATGTCTCTGCAGAGGTGTGATGATGGGACCCGCTGGTTTTCTGGTCAGGCTACGGCTGCGGACTGTCGCCCCTCGACCCTGGTGGGCCTTCCATGGCATATGCACACGTGAAGACCTGCAAATACATGCACTGTGGGGTACACCACACATGCCTCTGTGACGGTCAGCTTGAACATCACCTGTACCGGGCCCGGGCCCTGCTGTTCTAACACCGACTAACACATCGCTGTGGAGTCTTTTGAAATGTGAGATCAACTTTTAAATCAGTAGTCTGAGCAAAGCAGATGACTCTCCATAGTGTGGGCCAGCCTCCTCCAACCAGGTGGCGGCCTTAGACAAGGTCTCCCAAGGTGGAGGGATGGGGCACACACTTCAGACTGGAGCTGCAATATTGACTCTTTCCTGGTCTCCAGATCTTGTCAGCCTGACCTGCAAGTTCTAGACATTGCCAGCCCTCCATCCTTCCAGTAGTGTGCGAGGCCATTCCATAAGGTTCCTCTCTCTCTCTTTCTCTTTCTCCCTACACACACACACACACACACACACACACACACACACACACACATACACACACGGTCTATTGGTTCTATTTCTCTGGAGAACCTGGGGCAGTTCTATAAAGTTGTTAAAAAATACCCAAAGGCACAAAGATGCGAATCATCACATACATTCCCATTGACAACACATTTAAATCTCTGAAAGGAAAAATTGTCATGTGATACAGTCACGCAATACACTCAAAGACAAATAAAAAATGACTCAGCATGTGTAAAAAATTGCTAACTCTCCTTCTCTACGTCATTCCCTTCTTGTCAACTCCACACAGCTTGAAGAACGATTCCTGAAACTGAAAGAGTCCTTACTGATCAATACTAAAAAGACAGACACAGGAGGAGTAACTTGGAAAGGATATTAGCAGCTGACGCTCACAGAATATACCGAAGTGCCTGCTCACTCTCACTAGAACACCGAGGCCCACGGAGCTTCCCCGGCTGAGAGCCTGCTGACGGGGTGGGCTGAGAGGCGCCCTTCCTGGGACGGGGGCAGGAATGGAAGTTCCTATTAGCATTCTTAGAAATGCATTTGGTAATAAATCACCAGGTCACAACACTGTGTCTTGATTTTGAGCTAATGATTTCAGTTTCTCTAATTATTTTCTACAAGTAACCCTAACTGGGCAAAGAGGTCTAAGAACAACCCTGTTAGTTTCCGAAGTAGTTAAAATGAGAGCCCTAGAATTCGTCTAACTGTCCAAAAATAAAGATTGATTAAATAGATGGTGGTATTTACATGTTACAGAATTTTAGACCGCTGTAACAGCAGTGCTCCGGAAGAACAGATGACATGGTGAAATCATACGAGGGGAACTGAAAAATATCTGCAAGAAGAAGGCACAGAGAAAAAAAGACAGGTGCAAAAGGTACTAACAAATGTGGTTAATGGCTAACTCTGAGTAGAACATTTTGTCTTGCTTATTTTTTTATTTTTGCTTGTGTTCCTTTTTTTTTTTAATGCTGGTGATTGAACCCAGGACCTTGTGCGTGGAAGGCAGGAGCCACATCCCAAGGCTATTTATTTTGAAACAGGGTCTTGGTAAGTTACCCAGGCTAGCCTTGAACCTGTAATCCTCCTGCCTCAGCCTCTCAAGTAGCAGGGATTACAGGCTTGCACCAACCACGGCAATATTTTAAGTGCACACTATATAGTAATGAGATACAGAAGAGCAGGGGCTTTGGAGCACATTTTCAGAAGCTAGGATGACTGGTGTCCAACCCCGGCTTCCACTGCTGAGTTAAAGATCCTCGAGCAAATTCCTTTAGCCCTCCTGCCTCCATTTTCATATCTGTGTACTTGGGCATCCGCTACGTCATAGGGCTGTTATGCAGATTAAGCGAATGCGTGTATGTGGGGAACTTGGAAGAGTGCCTAGCCCCCGCATGGCACACACAAATGCACTCATCATCATTAAGGCCAGGTCAGCGCAGTGGATAGTAATCATCTTTCCAGCACTTGGGGTGGAACCCAGGAGCACTCTGCCTCCGAGCTACACCCCCAGCCCTACTTTTTATTCTTTATTTGGAAACAGGGTCTCACTGAGTTGCAGAGGGCCTCCCTAAGCAGCTGAGGCTGTCCGCGAACCGGGATCCTCCTGTCTCAGCCTCCCACGTGCTGGGATGACAAGTGTGCCCACCATGCCCGGCTGCCAGTAATCATTTAAATCAAAGCGTCCTCATGTGGCTGACACTGTGTGTGGCTGGAGTGCAGCAGCCAGGTGCCCTGTGCCTTCAGGAAGCTTCCAGCCTGTCCCGCTAAATCCCGAGACTCCTTGTCCGGTTCTTCTGCCCCCAGGCGCTTCTCTTTTGGGTCTCTCTGTCTCACCCTTATAGATGTCCCAGCTCTGCTTCCGTGATTTCCAAGGAGCTGGCCAGGGCCGGGCTCATCAACACACAGCACAGCACATTCCCAATGATTGTAGCCAGAAGCCTGGGTCACAGAGGAGACTTCAGTCTTGGCTGCAGCTCCAGGAAGCTTGAAGCCCAGCCCCACCCCAGCCCCACAGCTGCGGCACCTGCTTCCTTGGCCCCTCTGGCTCCTCTCTCTCAGCAGGCTGAGGAATCCCTTGAAACGCACTTAGGGTGTGAGAATGGAGGTGGGGACTGCCTTGAAGGCAACCTGACCTTGTTCACAGGGCCGGGGATAGGCCAGAGGAGGGGCAAGCAGCCAATGCACAGGACAGCCTACCCCTGAGCAGCCACGGCTCCGTAACACCCTACAAAGTAGGGCCTACTCCCTCACCAAAGACGCTTCCATCGCTGGTGAGACAGCGGGGACAGCCGACATTGCAGACCAAACACAGCTCTGAATGCTAGAATGCTGGGAGCCACTGGTCAGTCAGACAAGCCAGGGTTGCAGGTGTCAGACAGCATAAGAGATGCAGAGAGTGGAGAAGCCACACTGCTGGGCCACGGAGCGGAGCTCCCCATGCGGTGATGCAAGCCGCCCTGAGAAGTCTCAAGGTTCTCCTCCCACACTCTGAATGCATGCCTTGGGCCACCTCCCTCCTCAGCCCACCTCCTTCCCGGAGGTTCTGCTTTCTGTTGCGCCCTGTGGCCAGCTCGTGGCCCCGTGGGCAGGATGTCTAGTCCTGGCCAGGCATCATTAGCAGCCCAGAGTTGTGGCTAAGTGTGCCCTGAGACCTGAGGATTTCCCCAAGGGTTAAACAACTACCTCCTCTGAGCCTTCAGCTTAGAGTTAAGATGTCTATGTGACTCTTTAATAAACTTATTTAGGTTTCAAGATTTAATGTCCTGTTAATTCTGGCAAGTAATCAAAACCAGCCCATCATCAACAACAACAACAAATTGTCAATTGGTGGTACATGTTGGGATCCAGAACTGAGCTTTCTGTCTCCTAGCAACAGGATGCAGAGCTCCGCTCCTCCCCCATCCTCAATTTCCCTCTTGGTCTCCTTCGCCAGCTCTGGGAAACCGGGCCCGGGAACAGTCAGTGCTGCCAAGCGCCAGCCTCCTCGCTGGGCTGCGCTCTGGCTGTTCATTTATGATCAGGCCACAGTGAAGCCCTGCGCAGGAGGCCCCAGTCTTAGCGTTCAGCCTTCTCTCTCACTCTACCTGCCCCTCAGCCATGCAACCCAGGGTAGAAACCGGCCTTCTGCAACTCCCCGCCACCCTGGAATCCCAGCCAGGCACCAGGACTCCATTCTCAGTCCTTTCTCCAAGCGTTTTCAGCACATGACATAAACTCGGCGCCCATATCCTCAACTTCTCCCACCATACCCCTGACGTGGTGCAGCCACAGACGGCTCCTGGCCAAGGGCAGCCCATGGCACTCTCACCGCCAACACCACCCGCTACCTTTGGCAGGAGAGCTCTAGTTTTTCCTCCCCAATACAACGCAGACACATCTCTCCTGGAACAGGGCTTTTCAAACAAAGAAAATTACTATAAACCAAATTATTGGGTGGGCAACCAGTATTTTAAGAACGAAATTAGGATAGAATAGAAATATCAGAGAATATTGTATTTTTCTGTGAAGCTTTCCTTGCAGGTGTGTGTGTGTGTGTGTGTGAGAGAGCATATTTGTGTCTGTGTATTTGTGTGTACATGCAAATGTGTGCATGCAAGTGTGGACTGTGTGTGCCCAACTGTGTGTGCACATGCTTGAACATACATATGTGTTTGAGCATTCTGTACATCTGAACATGTGTGTGCATGTGAGTTTAGCATGTGCATGCATGCCTGTGTGCTGTGTGTGCCTCAACCTGAGCATGCATGTGTGTATTGTGTGTGCATGAGCATGTGTGTACATGTCTACTGCATTGCTTCAGCATGTGCATACATGCTTTGTGCCTGAACCTGTGTGGCACATGTGCATGCATGCGTGTTGTGTGTTTGAATGTGCATATGTGCATGTGTGCCATATGCCTGCATGAACACGAGCGTGCATGCATCATGCATGTTGTGTGTGTGTGGATCCTAAAGATGACACCCCAAACGTCCTACAGCGAGCGTCTGAGAAGGCTTCCCGAGGCTCCCTTGCTGCACCCCAGAACTGGATCTCGGGCCAGGCTCCTGCAGGGTCACCCAGCCCTCCCAGTGTGACAGCGCTAAGCTCCCGCGACTGTTTTTCTCCTCAACTGTTTCCCAAGCCGACTGCACTTTTCTGGGGGACAGAAAATGTGTCTTGCGGACTCCAGGCCACCAGCGCCTGGCGTCTAGCAGCACTCGATAAATATGCGTTGAATGAAGGAATACCTGTTCAGGATGGAAGGGATGGGATAGAAGCTGTTACCTTTTCTAGTTATTCTATTGTTTTCTGGTGCATAGAAATTGTGATAGTGAAATTCATAGGGATACAGGTGAATTGGCACAAAATATTATTTGTAATATTTAAAAAATTGCATCCTTTTTGGCAGAACAAGAGGCTTCAGTAGAGGTCCAGGCACCTACGGCTGACTCCCTAGAACTCACCGAGGGGGGCACATCCCTGCGCCAGGGCAGGCACCCACCCCACACAGCCCAGACAAAGGGTGCTGGCCCTCGTGCCCACCCCGATATTGCCTGGAGCCCTAAGCAAGTGGGGAGAGGTCCTTCAGAGGAGCACGGCTGGGGCAGATGGAGGACTCAGCTTAGACAGGGATTGGAAACTTGTGTGAAGAGCCCTGATTACAGTGGGAGCACTGCAGGCCTGGACGACCCGGAGGGTCAGCTCTTCTCTGCCTCGGTCTCCCAGCACCTGAATGTGCACAGACTTACGGGAGAGACAGAACGCATGGATTCTCTGTGCCCATGTGGCCATAGGACGTGCGCGTGGCAGCCCGGTGTGGCAATGTGTGTAGGTGTGTGTGGGAAACTGTCCCTCCCTTTACCCTCAGCACCCTCCTCCATTTCCAAGGACCCCTTCTGGCTCTCCTCCACACAGGGCTCAGAGGGAAGGGGCGATGCTGGTGACCCCTGGTGATGTGCTGGGAAGGGTCTGCAGGAGGTGGAGACCCCAAGAGGTGCAAGCTCCCACCTTCCTGGCCAGGATGGGCCTGTGAGTCCCCTGGCTGCAGGACAGTAGGGGCACTGGCCCCTGCCGGGCAGCACCTGCCCAGGCTGCAGGAGCATCGTGGTGACCGCCTGGGCTAGGCAGGTGGGAGCTGAGAGGACCTGGCCGGGTGGGGAAGCGGCCTCAGGGGACTCACACCTTTCCATCCTCTGCCTGTTGCTAGGAACGCACCACCTGTTTTGCATGATTATAAATTTACAATAAAATGAATTACCACCCTTGTTTCCTGCTTAGAAGACCCACCCCGGTGGGGCTGCACCTGGGACTGGGGCCCAGGGACATGCCCAAGACCCTGCCCTGTGGCCTCCCTGGAGAGGGCTCAGAAAGGGCCAGGGCATCCCGGGTGGAAGTGCCCGGCCCGGCCCGGCCAGGCCAGGGACGGGAGCCGGCGAGCAGGAGGGCGCCTGGGGTAGTCAGTCTGCATGGCCCCGGGTCTCAGAGGCCAGGGCAGTCTGAGGCTGGGCTCCCTGTGTGCTCAGGGGCCAGGGTGCCAGGGCCACCCGGGGACAGGCCCCAAGCACTCAGTGCTGACATCCAGGGCTGGCCGGCGGCGGTGAGAATCGTGCTGGACTCGCGTCCACAAACTTCACGCTGGCCGGGCCGGGCCAGCTCACCCAGCGCCCAGGCTGCGGGCGCGCTGGGCCGTCTCTGTCGCCATCCAGAGGCGCGGCGCGCGCGGCGTCCCTCCGCCCGCCTCCCGCGACAGTCCCGGGCCAGAGCGGTCCCCCGCGCCGGGCGCGCGCACCGGGCGCGCTCCTCGCCGGCGCCGGGCGCGCGGAGCCGGAGCGCGCAGCGACGCCCAAGCCGCGGCCGGCGTCCCCGGGCGGGCGGGCGCGGAGGCGGGGGCCGGGCGGCGGAGGATGGCGCGCGCGGGGCCCGCACGTGGAGGCCGGCGCGGGGGCGCGGGCGGGCCCGGCTGCTGAGACGCCTGCTGCCCCCCGCGCGGGCGCCGCGGCTTCAATGGCGCCATCGCCCAGGACCGGCAGCCGGCAAGATGCGACCGCCCTGCCCAGCATGTCCTCAACTTTTTGGGCGTTCATGATCCTGGCCAGCCTGCTCATCGCCTACTGCGGTGAGTACGACCCGGGCCCCGGCGGCGGCGCGGAGTTGAGCGCGGGGCGCGCGGTCCGGGCCCCCCCACCCCGAGCCGCCCTCCCCGCTCCGCGCAGGCCCCGGCGGTCCGGCCAGCGGCCCCGCTCCGGCCCAGGCCGCCCGAGCCGGCAGCGCTGGGCCGGGCGGCGTGGGCACTCGGGTGGGCAGAGCCCGGCCAGCTTCCCGCCGGCCACGCTCGGCCGAGACCTGGGGACGCGGCGGCCGGACCTGGGGGGCTCCTCCGGCCGGAGCCGGGCTCGGGCTCGGGCTCGGGCTCGGACGCGCCGCCGAGCGTCCGCCTCCCGGGAAGCCGGCTGGCCAGGCGCCTCCTTAAATAAAAAGGAGAAGTGAGGGGTGGGATGCCGAGAGAGGACCCGCCACCGCCGCGGGCGTTCGAGGGTCGCGGCCGGCCAGCTCGCTAGCGGGTCTGGCGCGGGGCCGGGATGTCGCCGGACCGGTTGTCGCCCGAGGCACCAGCTGGGGTTGGGCTGGGTGTGGGATGGCGGTGATGGAGGCAGGCTCCTCGCTGTCTGGGGTGAGCGGAGGGTAGTCCCGGTCCAGGATGCAGATTTGGGGGTATGAGGTCAGCGGCCAGGTGCCTCTTTGTAGCTGATTGGGGAGGTGGGGGTTGGCTGGTTAGTGTCCCAGCTGGGGCTGGGATGACCCGGCTTGCTGGCTTGGTGGCCTCGGGACACAGGCTCCCGGGTGCCTTCATAGCTCAGCCAGAGGGAAGGACCGCGCTAGGGAACACCTGATATGGAGAATTGCCATGGGCGCTGGAGGGGGATTGAGAAAAATATGGATTCTTTACCAAAAAAAAAAAAAAAAAAAAAAAAAAAGGCCAGCACGAAGCCTCCCTCTCCTCCCGACTGGGCCACCTCCAGAGCCCGGGCCTCCTCTCTCTCAGCCCTGCCTTCTGCTGTCTCCAGGATGAAACCACCCCGTGGCCTTGGAGAAGGCGGAGGCCACTGGTCGGTCAACAGAGTCCTGGGACAGCCCAGCCGGCGGCATCTCCAGGGAAACCCAGAGTAGAAATCGCCCTGCTTCTTTGAGCCAGCCATTCATTTTCTACAATTGCTGTGGCACCTGGGGGTGGTGGGGTGAAGGCTGCAGGGAGGTTTACAGACAGTGGGGGTGTGCCCCTGCTGCTGAGCAGGACTGCCCCCTGCCTTGGACATGCACCTCTCCCATAGCGCTTGCTGGGCTGCCTGTAGGGAGCCTGGTTGGGGGGGGGGTGTTGAGCAACATGTGTGCCTGCCCCCCCAGCCCTCTACTGCCCAAGGGTGCTGTTTAGGCGCCCCTCCATGGACCTCTGAGCTGGCTTCTTTGATGTAGAAGGGTTAATGGCAGGTAAATTGGGCAAGCCTAGAGGTACCATTTGAATGAACTTCCTGGGAGGATCTCAGGAGACAGGGCCCCTTAGGAAGTACTGGGGGAGGGGCATGCCCTGCCGAGCCCCCTGCTGGCTGCCCTTCCTTGGTTTCAGTCACAGTGCCCTTGGGGCCTATTCTGAGAATCAGGAGCCAAACGCTGGCCCCAGTAGAGGCAGCTCTGGTTGGGGGGAGGGGACAACTGGTTGTTGCTAAGTACAGGACACAGCAGACCTGGGACCCCACAGCACACAGCCCAGGTGCCCGGGCTGCCAGGCTGGAACGAGGGAACGGAACCGTCTGCCTCTCTACCCTGGCCACAGCAGAATCCCGGGGCGCTGTACTGCTCATCCAGGTGGCCCGGGCCTCCGGAGATGGCTGCCTGCTTCCCTAGGTCAGGCGGAGCGCAGACTTGGGCCCCCGCTCAGAGGCACAAGGGAGGAGGGAGGGCTCCCGGCTGCGCGTCTGTCTTTGGAAGACCCCCTACGCGCTTCTCCAAGCTTCTTCCACCACCACAAGGACAGTTGGCAAAATACCTTATCCAGAATGTCAGAGATGGCTAATAGCAGACGCTTGGACGAGCTACATCCCTCTCATGGTTTCTTTCCCTCTGCGTGTAACGGGGTAAGTGACCGGAAGGTCAGGGTTTTCGGAAGCACGCCGTCATACCAGAAATGCACTTGGAGAAATTAAAATATTTTGCTAAAATATAGACTAGACACAATAGTAATTTATAGCTTGGGAACAACTATAGTCTTAAAGAAAAAATACTTTTTTTTTAGAATTGATAAAAGCAAGTAAAATAATTAAACAGTTCCTATGGTTTCCATCCTGGCTTCCAATATACTTGAGATGAAGAGTAATTAGCACCCTTGTAAACCTGTAAGTTGTTTTTTGTTTTCAGTAAGAATTTTTAATGCCCCAAATGTTTTTGCGTGGCGGAGAAGATCTGTTTGTCTGGTATGAATTGGGGAAACTGATGAGCCTCGCGCAGGATTCCGTCAGCCTGCCTCTTGAGCCGGCGTCTCTCCACAGCACGCGGTGCTCACTTCCTGGGGCTGCTAAGAGGAACCCGGATTATTTCTTGGCCTGGTTTCTGTTAGAGGGATTCTACCAAAGTCCTTCTTTCTGGTGTGCTGCGATTCATACCTAAGGCGCGGGGCTCCACCCTCTGGCTGGAGAGGGACCTGCAGTCCGCCAATTAGGCCGGTTGCTATGGTGACACAGCCTTGTCATTTTCTCCTATTGGGGAAGAACTGCCAGGAAAAGCAAAAAGGGAAGGGGGCCCTGCGTGGCTTACTTGCATCTGCAAGCTCTCTGGCAGGAGTGCTTCCTTGTGACGGCGCTGCTGCCAGGAGGGTAGGACTCTGTTATAAGTGCTCTTAGGTAATGGTGAGGTTTGGGAATAAAGTTGAACTGCCTCCTCTGGGCTGGGAAACTCCTCTGCTGGTGTAGATTGATTTCCTCCAGCACCTCCAGAGCAGAGAGGTCGGCCTGGCCAGACTCCGGCCTTGGATGCAGTGGGACCTGGCTGGTGCAGTCCGGGCCAGCACGACTGTGTGCCCTGGCCTCTGCCGAAGATGAGATCTTTACGCACTGGCTTGCGACATACTGGTTATGATAACAGTGAGAAACGCAGAGAAGATGACGAGCCAGTGCTCATTGCCCTGGTGACATCTGAGCCCTGGCTTTCCACTTGTGTGCGGTATTCAGTTGGAAGGTGAAGGACGCTGTGCTCTAGCACGGGCTGTGCGCCTCCGTTCAGAGCGGCGCGGTGGACAGACGCTCCCGGCATGTCAATGGTGGGAAAAGGTTCCACATTTCAGAGCACCAGGGAGCCCCTGGACCAGAGGCTCTCTGCTGGCCTGGTCTTGTCGGCACAGAATTTTTTCAAATAAATCCCGTCAAAATTGAATTGTGCCTCTCAGTTAAATCTCGTGTCCTTAGAAGAAATTACAAACAACTTCTGAATTGTTTTTAATCCATTAGAATACTAACGGAGCGTAGGCACTCTGGTTCTGCGTTTCCTTTATAAATACAATTTATGGCATATTTAGGAGAGATTAGAATATACTGTATCCCTGCTGCTCAAATTTTATTTCCGGAGTTCTCTAAGAGGTAAAATTGAATATACTGAAGGTTCAGTGAAGCGATGCCATGATGCTATTTGGAAGTTTCTTTTCTTTCTTTCTTTTTCCTAACTTCCTGCTATGTTTTTATTTGATGGCTTTCTGGCAGGGGCTGTGACGTCTGTTTCTTTCAAGGACACATAGATGAGTTACCGCTCCTTGTGAAGCTTTTTGCTTAGCTGAATTCCATGCCGGAGATCATGGGAATAGAAGTGTTTTGCCCACTCTAAGGGTTTTCTGGGCCTCTCGAGACCTCTGGGGAAAGGATTTGCTCCAGAAGAGTGTTCCCTAGAGCACCCCGCGTCCCCGCCACCCTGGCTCCTTCCCTGGAAGCCCCTGCAGGGGCCACGCTCCGGGGCGCACATGGGCACCCTCCCATCTGTGTCCCCCGCTCCTCGGAGAAGTGGAGGGTCTGGTCTGCCGGGGCTGTTGGGCAGGTGCCTCTGGCTCAGTTCTGCCCTGGCATCCCAAGCCTCGGGCCTGCCACTTGACAACCACGGAGTGAAATATGTAGATCAACTTTTGTGGTGTGAAGTATTTTCAGGTGACTTTTATGGGCATAATTATGGGAAAATGTTATGATAATGTGGCACTAGAAAAGGGAAGAAAAGCAAAACATTAAAATCTCCATTTCTTTATATAGCATCGCAGCTGCTGGCTTAGACGGGCTCATTTTTGCATTAAAATGTGGTGCTCTGGAGTTAATGACCTCTACAGATCGCCACCTGTCACCCACGGTGCGCTGGGGAGGCAGGAGTGCCCAGGGCCGGCCAGGCGCACACTGGGACGGGCCGGGCTCTGCCCGCCCTTCTGGCAGGCCAGGGCCTGGGCGGGTGAGGTGCGGGCCGGGGAGGCTGGCGATGCTCCTTCAGAAGGCTGCCTGGGCCTCTGCGGATGGAGGGCCGTGAGAGCGCCCCTGCCGCGCCTCCGTGTCCTTTGAATGGATAAATGAAACAGGAGACTTGACATGCTGGAGCCACTTCAGAAAGCGGGCTGGCCCGCTTCTCTCCCGCCCCTGCGGGCCCCCTTCTCCTGCGGGCCCCTTCTGAGGAGGGGGGCCGTTCCGGGCGGGGGGCTGGGGAAGGGCTTCACTGGACACTGGTCTCTCTGGACCACGGGTTCCCCCCCTTTGCCCCAGGAACCAGGAGGGCTCCAGACAACAACTTCCTTCCCCACTCTCCTTGCTGCGGAGGGGCGGGGCTGAAGAGGTGGACGGGGCGTGTGGGGCGTGGTCAGCGGCCTGGGGGCGGGGCTGAAGGAAGGCCAGAGTGGGATCTGTGGGAGGGCGTGGCCAGGTGGTGGACTTGACTGGGTTGCGGAAGGGGGTGGAGACTGGAGAGGACCAGCCAGGATGACCCCAGAACTCTCAAGGCTTGAGCCTGCCAGATCCCAGGGATTGAAGAGAAATTGAAGAGAAATCGAAACCGAGGTGTGGCTTCCCTGGGAAATGAAAGGCTCACTCTTATGCAGTGTTCCTGGCAGGGCTCTTCAGTTCCCAGAGTGAAAGCTCCCCGCATCCCAGGAGCCCACCCAGCTCTTCTGCTGCCCCCTTATTCTCGGTAAAGACCCCCATTGCCGGATCTCCCAGTCGTTCAGTTTTCCGTGTGGGCGGCAACTGCCCCACTTGTGCTGTACCCCTCCTCCCCATTCTAAGGACAACTCAAACTTCTCCCAGGCCATGCCCCTGTCCCCGGGAGGCAAGATCCCTGTTTGTGAGTCCCTGGTGACCACACGGGAGCTGCTATTGCCTGGCTTTGAGACCAAGGCTCAGAGGTTCTGGGGCTCCCCGCCTGCAAGGCAGCAGTGCCGAGAGCCATTTCTGACTTCTCCTTTCTGTGGCCGACCGGCAGCTGGCGTGGGTGTCTGGGGATGCCAGCTGCAGACTCCTTCCCCTGCAGGAGCCCGGACCCCAGCTCGGCTTCTCCCTGCCCAGGCAGCCTGCACAGCTCGGAGCCGCCCCTTCCCTGGCCGTCTGTGCCGGGGGAGAGGCTTTCTGCTGGACGAAAGGTATTTTCCTCATCTGTGGCTTCCCAGAGCTCAGACCAGTGAGGATACCAAGTCTCCTGTAGTCTCCTTTCTGTCTTAATTTCTCCGCACCACACACGTAGCTGTACTGCCCATGGTGACAAACCATTTAGGGCAGTCAGACCCGCCTGGTCCCGTGGCGATGGTGGCTGTGAAGAGCCCATTGGTCCGCCTCTGTGTCCACCCACTTGCTTATTATGCCTCTCCAAGAGGCGGCTGGGTCCCCAGGCGTGGTTTCAGAGAATTCTGGGGAGCCTGAGCTCATTGGAAGACATTTCACCAGTAGCTCCTCTCTAGAAAGTTCTGCGCATGCTGGCGGGCCCCTTGGCTGCCTTTGTTCTGAGTCTGGGAGGTGGCTGCCTGCTCCGGGGACCCTGGCCAAGCACCCATGCGCCCTCTCTCATTCTGCCCCTCCGTGGCCCTGTCTCCCTCCCCTGGCCGAGAGCAGGCTCCCTGCAGGAGGAGGCTCCGGGCTGTGGCCGCAGTGGCAGAGCCCTGGCACACGCCAGGCACCACCGTGCCCCGCAGCAGTCTGCTGTCGTCCTGTGGACCTCGGCCCATCCTGGTGTCCAGGTCAGGGTTTTGGTGTTTCTCTGTCTTGAGGGCACAGATGGACCTGTCGGTTCATGCCGTGTGTAGGCGGCTACACTCATGGTGTTTACCTATGCTGCTGCTGAAATGGCTGCAGCCAGCCCCCCTAGAGCCAAGAGAAGATGCTTGGGGTGCCAGACAGGAACACACATCATCACATGACACACACACGCGTCTACCTGCAGCCACCAAATCAAGGCCAGTGACCCAAACTGCATACCACATTGCCCTGGGTCTGCATGTCCTAAACCAAACCCTGGCACCCTCAGTCAGCAGCTCCTGGAGACGTCGTTGGTGAGAACAGGGGAGGTTGAACCAGATGGTTCGTGGAGGTCTGCTAGGCAATTGATTGTCACCTGAGTGTCACCACAGAGCGGCCTGTCAGCTGCACTTGCCAACAGAGGCGAGAAAGGGCTGGACAGTGGGGGCTCCTGGGGACAGAGCCCGGCTCCCCTGGGCCACGGCTTCTGCCTGCCGACTGTCACTTCACGTCACACCCTGCATACAGGCATCCTGCATCCTTCTTCTTCGGGCCTTGGCCTCCTTTCCCCTGAAACTGATGGTGATAATTGTCTTGCAGCCTGAGACTTTAGAGTGGCAAGAACAGGGATGGTGTGTGTGCAGTTTTGCAGGGTTCTCTCTGTGGTCCCAGAATCAACCTGTGAGGCTACCACATGTAGCCCCTGGGCCCTGACCCCTCGTGCCTGGCTAAACCCAGGTGGGAGCCACAGCTGTTTGCTTTTTGCTTCGGCCGTGTTGGCTTTGTGTGCTACAGGGCCAGTGGGATTTTGCTTGTAGTTCACACGGCAAAGCTGAGACATTAGTCAAGAAACACCTCTGTCTTGTTTCCAACCTGGGGACTGCCACTTGGAAATCTTAGTGTGAAGAGAGCTGGTGTGGACCTAGCGGATGTCACTGAGCTACGGCGCGCCTGCCTTCCAACGTTGTTGGCCGAGGGGTGTGTGCCGGCCCCGGAGGCTGGGTATGGAACTCCTCCGTCCTGCTGGGGTGGACAGTGAGTCCCTGGGCAGCCTCCCCACACCGCCTATGATCTTTGAGAAGTGAACATCGAGCTCCTCCCAACACCTTGGCCACATCTTTGGAGACAGGGCACTGTGGCCCAGAACCTACTGTACCGCAGCTATCATGGGTCTCCTCACTACATGGCCAGGGCTGAGGGCCACAGGAGCGGCCAGGAAGTTAAGGCTGAGGCTTGGCCAGTGCCTGCGGTGTTGGCAATTTGCCTGGGGTGGGGGACAGAACTGAGTGGAGCTGGATGGCTGCTTGGGGTGTTTCGGGCCATCACTGTCACCTGGTGTAGGAAGCTCTTTACTCAGCTGGCCCCACCTTTCTTTCCCACCTGCCCCGCACCACCCTCCAGATGTGGTTGGCACGTGTGCTCAGCTGAGAGCCTGTGGTCTACGGGGTTGCTAACCTCCACCTGCCTCTGCCCCTTTTCTCCCTGTTGCTGCAGGATTTGGCTTGGCCCCTGTTGTGGATGTCTGAAACATGGTGGACTAAATGCTTGGATTTACCTGAGGGAGGCCCCAGTGAGCCCGAGGCCCTGGGCCCCACCCTGCCATGAGCAGACCTCTAAGGTCCAGCATCCAGTTTTCAGTACGTTCTCCTGCACTTGCTTTGGACTCATGCCCTTGATTCAAGACTCAGTGTCTACATGGTGTTCAGAAGAGGATAGTGGTATAAAGATGGGCCTGGCAGCCCCTGGACCCCTCCTGGGCACTGTCATGGCCAAGCTCATCTCTCCAGGGGAGGGGGTGCTTGGGGATCCTGGAGAGTGGGGATATGTGGGGTAGAACTGAGAATGTCATAAAGGGCTGAGCTCTACTGACATCAGGTTTGCCTCTGTGGATCACCATGTGGATGTAGGAGGTGTGAGATGCCAGGAGAGTTTCTAGCACCTGTCACACTGATGGGAGCCGCCATGGCCTTTGAGGGAGACTGGTTGCTTCTGCCAGTACATCCGAGCTGCACATAAACTCCAGGTATGAAGGAAGCCACTCAGTTCCCGCCAGGGAGGCCTCAGAGGCCCTGGGAAATCTCAGGGTGGGGTGGGAATGAGACACTGCAGGAGCCTACAAGGAAGGGCCTCCCTTCTTGTCCCCTGGAGCCCAAGCCTGTGCCGGGGAGGCCTGAGCCAGGCCATGGGCACGGCTGCTGTTCTCTGGACTCCCTCTCCGTGTTTCCTCAGCATACCCCTGGTCCCTGAGCCCCAATCCCCGGGAGCTCTGAAGATGCTTCCCAGCGCTTAGGAAAATCCACACTGGTGTCACGTCAGTTAGTTTACTTATTCATTTTTAAACATCCCTTGGATAACAGGAGGATGAAGGTCTTCCTGGCCTGAAAGACCTGAGGACGAATCCACCAGGAGCTGAGTGGAGTTCCTCAGCCTCCTGTGAAAGGTCTGTGTCTTCCTCATAACAAACATTGGCCTGAGTTGGAAAAGAAACGGCCTTGTTGTTCTTTTGATACCCAATGTATGTATACGTGGTTTTGTTGCATGTTGAGTCAGTTGGTTTAATGTGTGCCTGTAACCTGCAGCCTTGGCATGGTGTTTTGGGGGGAAACTTGAGGCTTCTCCAGAGGGCTTTCATGCTGTGATTTTTACCAGTTAAAATGCTGAGGACCCTGAAGCTGTCTTAAGTGCTCTGTGGCTGCGAAGGGGTGACACCTCTCGCAGAAGATGCCTTCACTCTGTTTTTAATCATTTCTCTCTCGCAGCGTTCTGTTACCCAAAAACGCTTCCCCACATACAGCTACCCACCAGTAATGGATTGTATAGGACTCATGTGAGTTAATAGGTATAAATGTATGTGGCCGGGCTCCCCCACCACAGCCACAGGATGCAGGCCACGGGGCCACCAGGCTCCTCCTGCATCCCTCTGCGGAGCTGCCTGTCTCTTCATTGATTCCTTTCTGGGGCTCTGCTGGCTGCGTGGGGACGCAGTGGTGTCCCCTCTCTGCTTATTTCCCCTCAGTTCTGCCAGGTGTAGGACTGGGGTCCTCGGCCCCGTGACTGTCTGTTGAGAAAGCGGGGCGCTCACTGCTCCCCTAGGTGGGATGGGCACAGGTGCTTTGAACTCCTTGCCTTGTCTGGATCTATCTGGGTCAGAGATCCTGCGTGGTGCCAGGTGTGCGGGACTGCCTGTCCACAGCTCCTGCAAGTGGACGCCTCCATCTGGGTCCCGGGTGACCCACATCAAATGGGTCTGGACAGGAGACCCAGCGCCACTAGTAGATATGAATGAAGGGACTTGGGGCGGTTCCTGGACTCCATGGCTAGAGACATGATTGCCTCAAACCAAGGGAACAGCAGAATGTGTCACCACAGCATTGGGTCATTGGAAATGGGACTTCCGGGCATCCAGGCTAATGCAGGGAGACCCTGTGAGGAAAAATAGAAGCCATGGCCGGGAGGAGGACTCGAGAGAAGCTGCAGGAGGGGGCACCAAGACGCTCCTCCGAGGACAGCATCAGGACACCAGCGTCCAGGCTCCAGGGCTCCTATGCAGACCCTGACCCCCAGACTACACCTGGAGCAGGTGTTCTGTGCTCCCGGGAAGATGTGTGAGGGCAGGGCTGCACCTCCCAAGGCCTTGGCTCCTAGCAGAGTGAGCAGCTGGTGGGGGTGAGCAAAGTGGGTGCCCAAGACAACAGCAAGGGGCTTTCAAATGGAGCCGGGACACCAGGTGGCCATGCAGAGCCCGTGGGGCAAGTGCCCTGCTCACTGTGCAGAAGCTAGCTGAGGGCTCTGGGGCACAGACGCACCTTCCTTCCATATCTGAATGTGGATCTGGCGTCTGGTGCCATCGGGAAGGCTCTCAAACCATGTTCTGGGGCTGACAGCGCCTTGCAGAGCGTGTCTGCCTTGCATACCTTCTTTCAGTTGCAGCTGTGAACAGGAGCCCTAGCCCTGTCTGCCCTTGATTTCTTTAATTTTTAATTGATTGCCATTAGGGATTGAACCCAGGGTTTCTGAGCTATATCCCTAGCCCTTTTTTTTTTTTTTTTGAAATAAGTTACTGCAAAATGGCCTCAAACCTACCATCTTCCCGTCTCAGCCTCCCAAGCCCTGGGATTGCAGGTGCCCGCCACACCCGTTGTGGTTGGATGTGGTGAGGATGTGGGTTTGGGCGTCTTGCTATGGGACGTTTGTCACATGCCGGCATTCCCAGGTTTACATTTGGGAAGGAGACACGGAATCCCTCAGATTGTGGCTGGGTACCGTGCAGCCGGGGACCACAGGTGTGCAGCAGGGGTCCCCCCAATAGCCAGTGTCACCCCCGGACCTGGCAGGCACTGCAGTGTGAGGTTCCCGGGGCTGGGCTCTGTCTGGTGCTGGGGGGACGTCTGGGTCCCTCTCCAGGCCCTGGTGAGCGTCAGGGCCTAGCCCGAAGACTCTCCTTCCCACGGCCTCCCGCACTGGCCCCACAGTCATTGTCTGAGTTCAGTAGTCTCTGCTTTAGAAAACAAGATAGCCCTAGCAGCCGAGCTTTGATAACTCGATGTAAAAGCAGACCTTCATTCTGCAGAGTAAACCTCAGATCCGAACGTGAATAGAGCGATTCAACCATGAGTGGCTGCGTGCGTGGCCATCCCACTCGCTGCCGGGAGCGAGCTGTGGCTCTGAGCCTCACTAGCTGCAGCTCCTGGCGGAGTTTGGTGTGGAGGCTCCTTCTCCAGGAAGCTCCCTGGCCACTTTCTTATTTTCGCTCCTGTGAGCTTGCTGGCTGCAGGAGCAGGCAAAGGAAGAGGCTGAGGCCTGCGACCTTGCAGAGTGGGCAGGCTAGCTGACCCTGGCATTTCATATAGACTCCTCCCCACACCCAGAAATGCATGGGGCTGAAAGAAAGGGCTTCCACTATTTGCAAACTCTCTCTGGGAGACCCTTCACCCTGCTCTGACTAGAGCAAGGAGCGCTGTGTGCCCAGGGGACCCCGTCCACTTGGGTGTCACGGTTGCCTGCTATGGCGGCGTACATGTCTGGGGACAGCACGCAGTGTAGGGCTGGCCAAGAGCTGGGCTGGGAAGTGGAACGGCAGAGCTGCAGGGAGCCGGGAGCAGGAGCAGGGCAGCCCTGGAGGAGGTGACCTGGGGTGGATCCATGTGCAGGGCAGCCCCGGGCTTGTGCTTTGTGTCACCCGGGCCACCTCTGTCACACTCCTGCTCTCTGTGGTGGACTGCAGAGGGCCAGCCTCCGGCCACCACCTGCAGGCAGGGCGGCCGGCTGGCCTGGCTCCCCGCGGGAAGCCGCCTTCACAGGCCTGGCCTCTTTTGGTTCCTGCTCCTCTGCAAACTGGGTCAGGTGCTCCTCCTCCCGGTCCTCCCCCCCTCCTATCCCTGCTGGCGCCTTCGAGGACCCCAGCCCTCCTGGGCTCTGCGTCTGCACAGAGACCCGGATGTGCTCCTGGGGGAGGGAGGGAGGGAGGCAGTTTTTAAGATGGGAGCATGGGAGCCGCTCCTGCTGGAAAGTGCCTCAGTCAGCGCCACTCCCCAGGGGTGCAGAAAAGACTGTTTCCATTTTCCTGAAGGTGCTTGCCTGGGCTAGTCATGCCTCTGCTTTCTCCAGCGGGCGAGGAGGGAGCCCTGCTAAGCCCCTTCCCTGTCCAGGCCCACCCTGGCCTTCAGCGACCACCTCCTTGCTCTCGAGGCCCTGGCCTGGAGCTCATGGGCCTCTCTCTGAGCACCAGCTCCTCCTGCCAGGAGAGTCGTGGTGTGTGGAGGCTGAGCCACCTCCTCTCCGGGATCGAGGGAGGTTGGGTCTTGAAGGGGTGAGGGCCCTGGGTCCACTGCGCTGCAGGAGAGAGGCATCCATGGGCACCCCTAGGCCGCGCCGATGGTCAGGGACAGGCTTTAGGAAGCAGAGTGGCTGGGAGGGTTCCAGAAGCCCCCACTGGGGAAGGGGGCTGTGGCTCAGCCTGGCATTTGGGGACAGTGGCCTGCAGCTCTCTCTGCCTGTCCATTCAGCCCAGGGCGGTCTGGTGGACCTAGGCTGGCAGAGGCCTGAGCCGGGGGACCCTGGCAGGAGGGGCAGTGCCGTGGTGTGTGGAGTGTGCGCGCTAGCCTCTCCCCGTGCCCTCTCACACCGAGGCCACGCAAACAGCACAGAAACAATTCCCCGGTTGCCCTCCCATGCCAGGTGGTAATTTTAAGAGACTTTAAAAACTAAAGGAAAATAACAAAGTTGAATGGGAGCGCAAGGACAGCAGCGGCCGCGGCCTGGCCACTGGATCCCAGCACGACGCCCACCGGGCAGGATGGCGCGCGCACGCCCGGAGTCCCTGGAGGAGCATGGCGTGGCCCCAGCCGGCTGCTGCCCTGCCATCCACTTAGAGTTGATGCTGCATCCAGTCTCCTCCGGGTCCTGTCAAAGTCTTCAGCCACCTTCAATCAGGGCAGCACCGCAGACCGGGAGGGACCATAATAGCCAGTGTTTAAAGGGAGCCTGCCACCCACCGGCCACTCGCCACAACACGGTGACACCGGAAGCTGGTGGCCAGCTCCCTGCGCGGTCTCAGGTCTCCACATCTTGGGGCCAGGGCCAGGAAAACCCTCTTGGGCTGCCACGTCACCGCCCATCCAAGTGTGCATGCTCGGAACCAAACAGATGCATGCCCTCCGAAACGGCAGATCCCCAAACAGCCGCCTAGACCAGCAGAACCGTGAGTTCCAGGAGGGGGCAGGAGGCCTTGGGAAGTTCAGTGACGCCCATCCTGGTGTTTTGTGTTGGTGAGAAGCCCTATCGATGATTATCTTGCTATTACCTTCTCCACCTGTCAGCAAGTTGGTTAACAAATGCCTTAAACACCCATTACCTCTTAATGGCCCTCATTTGGGAGTTGGGGATAACCTTGCTATGACCTCTGAGTTTAGAATCTCTGTCTGAGCATCTTCCCTGAGGCAGCCACAGGTTCTCTGATTATCCTGTGCAGTTGAAGGGTTGTTACCCCTAGGCTGCATTTGTATAGACGGTTTTAAGTATCCTAGTGAGGAAGCCTGGAACATCCCTTCAGGCTCTCCTCGGTGGCCTCTGTGCTGGGTACAGAGAAGAGCCTGCTGGACCGGCCAGCTCTCAGCTTGTCAGCGGTTGACCATCCCAATTGAGAACCACCTGCCTTGGCTCTAGAGAGCTACTGAAACTGAACACAAAATATAGTTTGCAGTTTCCAGGCAGACAAGGCAAGAAGGAACACCCAGTGGTGGCGTGGTCCTCCTGACCTGTTAGTGACTTGGAGCTTCTCCAGTCTCCAAAACCACACAGCATCAGGATGCTGAAGCCACACCAGCAGGGATGTCGCTTTGGGTGAGACCATGGTGACGCTTTAACGAAGCATCTTCAGTCTCCAAAACCATGCAGCGTCTCTACTCTCAAATTTCATTTCTACGGTAAAACCACTGAGGTCCAAAGTCGGGTTGTCCCCGGCCTCCCAGCCAGGCCGAGCAGGTTAGGAATCCCTTTAAAGAAAGCAGCTGAGGCCCAAGAGAGTGGGTGCCCTGGGTCAGCAGACCCGAGCTTGGGCCAGCTCTGCCACTGGGTGGCCATAACAGGGCGGGGCAATCACGTGACACTGCTGGATGCCACCTCCCTGACCACCTGGGATCCTTCAGCACCTTGCCTTCAGACCCCAGGGAGCCCCACTTGTCCCTGCCCCAGGGCTCTGTCTTAGTTCCCCTTCTTGGGTCTTTTATCCTCTGGACTTCTCAGATCATCGCTGAGGCCTCCCTAGCTGGGTCCTGCCAGGATGCTACACCCTGGGCCTGGCCCAGGCCTCCTTCCCCCACCCTTGTTCTTCTGGAACAATCTCAGGTATCCACCTTCCGAGCACCCTGTCTCCCTGTTTGTCAGGAATCTCAACTTCAGAGGTCATCCCTTCCCACCCAGGAAGTAGGCACAGAAGGAGAGGGTCACTGGCTGCAGGGGAGAGGATGTGTACACAGAGATGGGGCGAGCTCCCTGGTGGGGGTAGTTCAGACAGGGAGGGTCTGCTGGAGCTGCGCCTTGGGACAGAATTGCCATTTGGCAGTGGAGGAGGGTCCCTGTTGGCTTCTGACAAGAGACACCAGCCAGGGCCATCTGGGCGTCCCTTCCCAGCTTGGTGGACAGGTGTCCTCCCGCCAGGTGAACTGAATGTGGAGATCCCCACGCTGCCAGGCCGGGCGGGCAGCCGGGGGTCTGCCTAGACTCAAGCCATCGCTCAGCAAACCCGGCCTTGACCTCCTGTCAGCAGGTCGAGGAGAAAGACGCTCAGTGACATAGGGCCTCGGCAAGGCTTTCTGATTGGCCCGGCAACGTTCCTCCCATTAAGTTTATGGCGCGCTACCCGAGGACTAATTAAACCAGATGGCAGCAGAGCCCGAGTGGAGGCAAAGAGACGCTTTTACATTTAAGTTGATCAGAATTAGGTGGAACGGCATATGCTGGTGGAGATTGAGAATTTTTTAACTACATATTAACGGCTTTCCTTAATACCCTTCCTGGAGATCCTGGCTCCATCCAGACCTTTTGTGCGTATAACTCTTACCGTCCGTCCTCCTGTCCCCGAGACCTAGGGCCGTGTGGTTGTGGTGTAATTTAAGTGAGCGGAATGTTCGCTGAAGAGATTAGCGCCGTCCTGTGCCATCAGAAGCTGACGCTGCCCCCCTCCCAGTCCCGGGGAGGGGACTTTTCCCAGTTGGAGCCCAGGAATGCCAGGAAGAAGGCTGTTTCCATGGCAACGTGAGGGCAGCTTTGTAACTTTTTGGGGTGAACCCCGTGTGCCCAGGGCCTCTGCATCTCAGGCTTGTCCTTGTACCTGAGGCCTGGGCTGTGTTCATTGGTGCCGCCGCAGGCTCTTCCTGGATGCCACCAAGGTCAGAAGGGGGACCGCACCCATGAAGGCTGCAGTTCCCAGCCAGGCCCGCCTCCCAGGCAGCATGGGATCCCACAGTTGTGCCAGGCTGTGCAGGGCAGGGTCGTGGGGTCCAGGGAAGTGCATGCTGCCCGGTCCAGAGCTGCCTCCTCCTGCCTCACAGGAGCCCCAGCCACCCCTACGGCCCTGTTAGTTTTGGTCTATTTTATTTTTCACAGGGATGAAGTTCATGGACCAGAAACTCCGTTTTCTTTGTGTGTGTTCCCTGAGCACTTGGTATGTCTCCCATTGCACACAGCTGCCTCTCCTGTCGTGGTCCCCAAAAGTCTCGTCACCCCAAAAGAAGACTCTGAACCCCTGAGGTGGGGCTCTGCCCTCTGCCCTGGAAACTCCATGCTGCATAGAGTTTGGAAGCAAACACATGAGGGACCCCTCCAGCACCTGGCAGACCTCTGTCCTCTGTCTCCAGCAGGGAGAAGAGAGAGGTTTCTGCTCCAGCTTTGGGGCTCCCCAGAGGACGCCACGCCCTGGGACCCAGGTCTTCCTCAGAAATGGCAGGGTGGACACCTAGCAGTTCTGCCCAGTAGCCCCTGCCCCGTGAGCACCAGGGCACTCAATGGAGCAGCGGCCTCCTTCCCGGGTGGCTCAGCCCTCTTCAGGCTGCCCGACCCCCAGGGCAGGCCTGGGCTGGGGATGGAAGGTGCTCTGGGGGCTGGGGCTCCCCACCTGGCCTCCTGCCTCCTCCCTGAGCCCTCTGAGGCTCCCACAGGAGCCTGGCCCAAGAGTAAGTCCCAGGGCAAACTGACCAGGCCGGGCCCGGGAGCCGGTAGCTCTCCCGGGATCCCGGTGGCTGGAGGGACATTGGTGTCTGTGATATCAGCTTGGCTCCGTGCCACCGCAGGCCTAGAATGGTGCGCCAGCGGGACTGGGCCTCAGCCTAGACTCCATCTCCCAGGCCTGCCCCGGCCCCTGTGTCTGTGTCTGGTGGCCACCATGAGGCTGGCAGCATGATTCCCGGGGCCGGGAACTCCGCTGTGGCACCCGCTCGGCCCACCAGCCCCTCTGTCCTTCCTCCACTTCTCCCCCACTCCCCTACCGTCTCCTGGGCAGACACAGTGGGTGGGAGTGAAGTCCTGGCAGAACCCACCCCGTTTTCCAGCCCAGTGACGCTGGCATGTGGCAGCGTGGGGCCATCTCTGTGAAAGGCTTTGTTCTCTGTCACTAATTGAGAAGTAGCAGTAGGCCTCAAAGAGGCCTGGGCCCCAGTCCTCTGTGCATGCCAGCCATTGTCATGGGGGCCGGACAGTGTGGCCAGGGACTTCAAGGGAGACCCGGCCTCTGGGGCTCCTCTACCCTCCTTACACGCCAGGAGGCCTGAGAGGCCCTGGGAGCCAGCAGGGAGTTGGCACTCGGCACTGGCTCGGGGTTGCTTTCCTCCTGACCCTGCTGCCCAGGCTGGTGTCTTGCCTCGCCTTTTTGCGGTACTAGGGATGGAGCCCAGGGGCATTCTGCCTCAGAGCGACGCCCCCAGCCCAATTTTTAGTCTTTATTTTGGAACAGGATCTCACTGAGTTGCAAAGGGTCTCACTGAGTAGCTGAGGCTGGCCACGAACCTCAATCCTCCTGTCTCCGCCTCCCGAATGCTGGGGACTTGCCCTTTTTTCTGTGACATGGGCACAGTAGTGCTGCTGGGTTTAAGGGCAGAGCTAGCGAGTGCTTCCAGGGGCAGGCTGATTGTCAAGGTCCTCAGGCCAGGGCAGGAAAGTTGGATCTGCCACCCACCCACCCAGGACACTCATCCACGTACCCTCCGACTCTTCAGAGTCTCAGATCTGAGGCAGGCACGGGGACTGAACACCAGCTGTCGCTTTATCATGAACCTGGGCTTTATCACGAGCCTGGGCTGCCCGCCCCTCTGCCTGCATCGCCGCGTATCCTGACTTGCCGAGTCTCCTGGAGCTGGCTCTGGCTCAGGGGAACAAGGAGTGGTTCCTGTGGTCCATCTGGAGGCCTGGGGTTGCCCGGAGACTCCGTACGGCTAAGGGGTCCCAGGTTCCTGTGGTATGGTGCGGCGCTGCCACCTTGTTCAGGTGGCAGGCACTCGCACACTGCCCAGCCCAGCTCTGGCCCCAGTGTCGAGCGGCAGATTTCTACCGTTCGCTTCTCTCCAGAGAGGGAAGACCCATGTCCTTAGAGGGGCATCTGTGTGGGCCAGGCCTCCACCCACTCCACCGGTCGCGGCAGCTGACCCCACGCAGGGAGCTATGGGGTAGTTTAAATTTGAAAATTAACATGGAATCAAAAGAGACAGAGTAATTTTTCATTCTGCTTGAAAGGTTATTTGCTTTCTCAACTGATGCTTAGTGTACTGATACATGATGTCAAAAGGTAAATGATTTTAAACCAGATTCAATTTAAATTTCATTACATATTTGTAGGAGATAGAGGCTCCAAGAATCCCTCGCCTTCTCCTTGAGAATCTTTCACTTTTAATAACTCCGGTGCCTAATGCCCTAATCTATTTATTACGCAATGCTGTAGCAGAAACAGG
The DNA here is from genome assembly GCF_963383645.1 of Muscardinus avellanarius. NCBI lineage: Eukaryota > Metazoa > Chordata > Mammalia > Rodentia > Gliridae > Muscardinus > Muscardinus avellanarius. The sequence continues at coordinate 2,161,318 of NC_137797.1, read as the reverse complement.
CTCCGAGTGTTCGTGAGAGGGGCCCGCGGCTCTGGGGCCTCCCAGCTCGTGACCCTGGGTCTCCTCCGCGGCCTAGCCCTGTGTGGATGGCCCAGGCAGATGGAGGACCGTCCTCCGTCCTCCACAAGAGTAGACTGGGGGTGTGGGTGCCGCATGCCCCACACACGGCAGAGTTCCTCCTGGCACCCTGGCTCCCGCTGCAACTCAGAAAGCCTCAGGAGCCGAATCCCTTATGCACCTTTCTGCAGACTGAGGTGAGGCCAGCCGGGCCTCAAGCTGATCCTGCTTCTAGTCCTGGCTCTGCATGGCAGCTGTGACCTGGGTCCAGGGGCCACCCTCTGTGATCTTTGAGGTGGTGATAAGGGCAGCACCGCTGTGCTCGGCTGTAGGACATCTGCCCACCCCAGAACGGGACCTTCTTTGGAAATCAGCTTCTTACAGATGTAGATGGTTGCCCTGACGTCACACCGGGGTAGGGTGGCCCCTCCGTCCAGTGACTGGTATCCCCTAGGAAGAAGAGCGTCCTGGAGAAAGACCCCACAGAAGAGGGGCAGAGACAACAAGCCAAGAAACGAGGGCAGCTGGCAGCGCCTATGGCAGCTGGAGGAGGGAGGCAGAGTCTCCCAGATAGCTCCCACACCCACCTGGCCCGAGAGGAGCTGTCCATCGGCTGAGCACTGGCGGCGGTGTTGCTGTCCCTGGCTGGGACAGGTGCTGCGTCCGCCCTCTTCCATGCCTGATGTCCACAGGCCCCGGCTGCCTGAGTCTGAGGCCGGGGGGAGGCTGGCCATGGGACAGGCCACCCTAGTGACGGGAGATGGCTGTGGGCTGCTCCTGCTGCAGGAGATGGATACTTTGGGAAGGTTGTTGTGCCCTATCTCTGCAGGGCAAGCAGGTAGAGCCTCCCTTAGCCCTCAGGGATTCAAGTACCAGGCGGCTGGACCAGAAGTAATGGGCGGGATTTTGGAGGGAGGCTGGTGTGGGAGAGGTGGTTTGGGCAGAGCTGGGCACAGCCTGACTTGGCTAGAGGGAAACAGGCCAGATAGAGTTGGATGAGGCCCAAGAGGGCACCCAGGCTAGAGCCTAGGGCCTGGGTCTGGTAGGCCCAAGGTGGTAGGCAGATTTCCCACGAAGCTGCTGCCAGGAAAGTGCCAGCCACTTTCCCCTCCCTCAGGGGCTGTGGGTTTAGAAGTGGCTCCAGCACAGGAGGGTCCCAGAGCAGTCCGTGGCTGGACCCTCGGTGGGGTGAGAGGCCAGTGTGGCCCTTGAACAGGACAGGCAGCCAACTCCCAGGCCGGCCAGAGGAGCCCTGGGAGGCAGGCCGGGTGTGCCTGTGTCCCCAGAGGTCTACTGCAGGAGGAATGCCTGCGTCAGTGGATAGAATTCTCTTTGGAAATGAATCGCCTGGTGAATTCTTCCCACCACGGCCATAACAGTGTGGGCTCTGGGGTTGTGAGGGTCCTGCAGTCAGGACCTTCACACCAGTGCCTGCCTGCTGGTGGCTCATCCCCCCCCCCCCCACCAGGATGCTGCTCCTAAATGCACTTTAAAAAGTTAACGCCGCGCACTTGGGGAACGCATCGATTCGGGGGTGCTTTATTTTGCATCACCAAACAGTGAGAAACAGAAGGTTCCAGATCATGGCACAGAGGCCCTCGGGGTTCCGCGTGCTGGCGCTCTTGCCGGGCGCAGAGCCGGCGGTATGCCTGACTTAGCTCTCCTCTGCGTCTCCCTCTCTCTCCCTCTCTTTCCCATTTTCTCTCCTTTTCTTGCAATGCTAATGATACTGTTTGTTCCCGGTACCACACACAAAAAAGCACGAGCTAATCACCCAGGCATTAGTCATCATTAAGCTGGTGATAAAAACACACACACAAATTCTAAAGCGCTCCTTCCAGGGTGGGTGTCGGGGCTGCGATGAATGGTGTTGGTTACAAGTGTGGGCTTGCGGGATCCATCCCGCCGGGGCACCAGACAGGAGGAGGCCGTTGCCAGGGGCCGCATCCATCCCGTGCGTGAGGTGAACGCAAGGGGCGCACTTTTAAACTGCCGCTTGGAATCGCTGGGATTTCATAGATATTTTTGGATTTGTCGTTACGTTGTCATTTTCAGTTCTGGGTGTCTTGTGCCTTCTTGTACGCGCCTCTTGCTCCTATAACCTTGGCACCATCGCGGCCCCTGTTGTCCTGGGAGGGCGGGGAGGAGCTCAGCGTGGAGGTCTGGCCTCTCCTGCTCTCCAGTTAGAGCGTGGCTGTGGTGGGGACAGAGCACGCTGGCTTTGCCACTGTCCTTGGGCGCCCATCCCGGCCAGCGTGTAACCCTTCCTGAGGGGTGCAGGAGGAGAGAACCCACGCCCCGACCATTCATGCCCCTTCAGGGCAGCCGTCAACCCCGCAGTGCTCTCCGACGGCCCCCCATCACCAGCTGATGAAAGCAGGGCCAGGCTGGGAGGGTGGGAGGGGAGGCTGGCAGTCAGCCTTTGAGGATAGCCTTGGCTGCCGAGCATGGTGCCCACAGCTCCCGCCCTGCACGTTCCCAGCCTGCCCCGCGGCGGCCGGGCAGCCTTTGATGCGAGTCAGAGGGTGAGCAGACGGGGAAGATGAAAGGGCGGGAGCCCCCATTTTTATTGTCCGCAGGGTTATTTTGGTCCATGCTCACTGCTCTTCTGGGAATCTCGAGAGGCCCCTCTGGCCTGTCCTTCCCCTGACAGCCTGGCTGGTTTCTGAACGGGCCGGGCCTGGGGCATTCATCTTTGCAGGACGCTGTCAGGGAAGCTTGGTGGGCTGCCCCGAGCCCTTCGGAGGCTGAGGGAGAGCAGGCTCAGCTCCAGGCCAGCTCTGAGCTCTGCACACCTGCAGAGGGGATGGAGACGCCCCTCTCTGCTTCCCTGTTTCCCGGATTGTGGTAAAAGAGCCCAGCAGCCTCCCCTGCAGCTCACACAGGTGCCTTCTGGAGCTTGGGAATTGAAACCGGCCTGCTCTCCCAGTTTTGTCTTCTGGGCAGTAACAAGGAGCAGCTCCAAGCCCTCGGGACAGCTGGGATGTGCAGCTTGTCCCCATCGCAGTGTCCACAGGGCCAGGGAAGCAGCAGTGGGCTAATCCCTTCAGGGAGGATCTGGCCCTTGACATAGGCCCCTCGGTGGGGGGCACTGCCCCTTCCAGAGGCCTGCACCTGGCTTCTCAACAGCACACCAGAGGCACCACTGGGAGGTGGTGTCTGCCCCGCTCCCCTGTCCGCTGGCAGATGAAGGGACAGCTCATCCCTGGCTGAGGTCCTGTACCAGCATGGAGCATGTTTGGGCCACCCCATTGACAGCATCCCTCTGGGTGGCGCCAGTCAATATTAGGATAATTAGTAACCTGGGCAGCTCAGAGGTGGGCTCAGGATGCTCCCCATGGCCAGGTGTCTTGGGGAGCTCACTTCCTGGCCTGAGCACTTGCCTACCCACCCTGGCCTGGCATGGGGATGGGGAGGCACTTACGGGCAGCCAGCTGGACGCCAGTGGCCAAGCTCAGGCCTTCCTAACCTCTCGCCGTCTGATAGTTTTCCCCAGAGTTGGGCTCGCGGTGGCTCACTGTCGTGGGGACCCCAGCTTTCTGCCAGTGAGGGGAAAGAGTGGGCAGCCTGAGGCCACCGCTAGGCGTCCGGGTCCTACCCGTGGACATGCTGTTGTTTATTTCTCTAAAAGTGATGTTTTTGTCTTTACATTCAGAAGAAAGGAGGGGGAAGTAGGGCTGACATATGAGTGGCGTGGGGTCAGGCGGAGTCTGTGGTTGCTGAGAGCCTCCCTGCGTTACTCTGCCCCCAGCCCAGATGGCAGGCCGGGGTGCACACAGAACAAAGGCCAGTGCACAGGCCCAGCCCTGGGGACCCAAGAGCTGCTTCCCTGCAGGTGGGAGAGGGGCTCCTCGCACCACCCCTGTGTGTCTGCTAAGACCGTCCTGTGTGCTTGCTCAGTTCCTGGGCCAAACCAGACCCCTCTCTCCTGATTCTTCCCCAATGGTGAGGGTGGGAGTGTGTGTCAATCCACCCAGGTTCTCCACACGTGGAAATCCAGGACCATGTCAGCTCTGAGCTATGACCAGCTTGAACAGACATTTTCTCTTGGTGGGATTCACTGCCCATAGGCTTTGCATAAAAACTATGTTCAGGAATATTGGGGTTCTAGACTCACCGTAGGGCCCCCTCTGCCTGTAGCTGGCTTCCCACCAGCCACACATGGGCTTCCAGGTCCTGTGTGGGACTGTGACCGCAGCGGGAATGTCCAGAAGGTGCCGTGCCCATGGAGAACATTGATCCTGGTGTGTCTCACTATGACAGTCCCTGAGCACCGCAATGAAGCCCAAGGGAGGTTTGGTTTGATGGCTTAAAGTGTTAGCGTGCAGAGCCAGGCTAGGGGAGAGGGCAGTGCATGACCGACTCTGCTGGGACCAAAGCTGTGGGAGGCTCTCCTGTCTGCCTTTGCCATTCTGAGAGGGCACCCAGAGACCAGGTGTAGACGCTCAGGCTCACGGTGTGCCAAGATTCCCACGTGTGGCTCACGTGACCACCTCAGGAGGCTCTGAGGGCTCCACCACCAAAGGCCCATCTGTGAGAACCAGATCTTCCCAGTGGCAACCTTTCCAAGGGGAAAGCTTTTCTCTCTGTTCATACCCCTCCCACCATCACTGACTGCCGTCATCATCACCATCAGCATCCTTGCTATCATCATGACTGCCATTACCGCCTCATCAGCATCACCATTATTTCCTCCCCTCTGTCACTGTTGTCCCCATCATCATCATTGTTATCATCATCGCCATCAACAGCCATCACCTTCACCATCACCACTCTCATCATCACCGTCAACACCACCACCATCGTCATCGCCAGCCTCATTATCACTATCGCCACCACCATCACCAACAACAAGTCAACACCTTCACCACCACCATCACTATCACCACTCTCATCATCACTGTCAACACCATCACGATCATCATCGCCAACCTCATTATCGCTGTCACCACCATCATCACCACCTTCATCATCACCATTGTCACCATCATCACCTCTCTCATCATCACCGTCAACACCACCACCATCATTATCACTGTCACCACCATCATCATCACCATCATTACCACCATCATCAACAACCATCACCACCATCATCATTATCATCAGTAACCATCACCATCACCACTCTCATCATCACCGTCAACACCACCGCCATTGTCATCGCCAACCTCATTATCACTATCGCCACCACCATCACCATCACCACCATCCTCGTCATCAGTACCATCATCGCCAGCATCAGCACTATCATCACCATGACTGTCACCATCATCACTATCACCATTGTCATCACTCCCATCATCACCATCAACACCACTACCATCATCACCATCAACACCACTACCATCATCACCGCCAACATCACCACCATCATCGTCATCAGTACCATTATCGCCACCATCGCAGTCATCACCATGACTATCCCCATCATCACTATCACATTGTCATCGCTCCCATCATTCTCATTAACACCATCATCTTCATCACCACCATCATCACCCTCATCCCGAGTGCCCGGATGCAGGGAACGCAGGACTCAGAGGGGCCTTCAGCTCCAGTCCCTCCTTCCTCTCAGCCCCGCTCCGGCCCCAGCTGCCTCAGCAGTATTCAAAAGGTGATCCTCTGTTCATGTAAATCCTATCTGTTGGGTCAGGAAGATTTTTCAATAATATTTTAAATTATATTTTTTAATAACTTGATATTATTTTTCAATAATGTTTTAAATTCACATAATTAATAATTTTAATCCCCTACTGTGGCATGTAGTTCTGTGGTCTGATGCATCTAGGTGCTTGTGAGCAGGATATAGATTGTCCCAGCACTGGAAGAACCCCCTGCCCTCTGCAGGCAGGCCCACCCAGCCCAGCAGCCACCTGTTCCAGAACATCGCGTGAGTGGGATCCATTGCACGGATCCTTGGAAGCTGCTCCTTTACTCCGCATAAAGCTTCTGCGGCTCACTTGGGTGATTTTGTGGACGGGAGCCTCTTCTTTTTGGAGGCTGTGTTCTGTGTGATCCAAGGATGTGCTGCAGACCTTTAACCCCCCCCCCCCCACTGGAGAACATCTGGGTTGAGTCTAGTTTAGGCTGATGGTGAACACTGTGGCTGTGAGCATTTGTATGCAGGTTTCTGTGGGAACACGAGCTTCCATTTCTCTAGTGAGCGTATATTTCGATGCACGGGAACTCAATAGCCCAGCACAGAAAGTCTCCTGGTGCTCTGTGGGTGGCGGGAATGAGGATCATTGCCGAACCTTTTATACCTACCTGTGGGGAGACTGGGGGAAGGCATGAAATGGGATTCTTCCTGCGGTAGACCAGGGGCTGCTGCTAGCCAAGAAGAGTGCTGGCTGAGCTGGGTCTCAGTTCTTAAAATCAGCTCAGCTGTTCACACTGATGAAACTGTGCAGAAGGACTCGGGACCACTGAGGAGGTTCACCATTAGGAATGGGAATTTGATGTAGCCAGAGAGGAAAAGTAACTTGCCCAAGTCTACACAGCAGTGGGTGGCAGGGCAGGGACCGGAGCCCCGCCGGCCCTGACTGTGGGCTGGATACCGTGAAGAGCCCGGGGCCCCTCGCGGAGGAGAGCTGGCGGAGGGGCCTGGTGCGAGCCCATCATTTCAGCCCCAGTGTCCTCAGACCGGGCTTTCTCTGTGAGCTGAAGGTTGCAGGCTCGGCGTTCCATTACGTTGCTGGGGACGGGAAAGTTGGGCGATTCTGAAAGTAACAGAGGTGACCGTGCGGAACCTAACCCACGCGGCCCAGGCTTCCCTGCGGCATCGTCTAGCTGGACGTCTAGTCCCCTGGTCATTTCCAATCCCACGTGGCCTGAGGGTCTCTGGTGACGTAGTCTACTTAGACATCTAGTCCCAGGGACATTTATTTCTCCAGCGCTTCCGAGGTTGGCAAACTAGAGCTTCGAGCTCTGGGCCCTCCTGAAGTGCTCAGCCTGGGGGACGCGATGGGGCCAGAGGAGGCAGCCAGGAAGTGTACAGGACCTGCAGTCCAGGCTCTGCCCTTCCCACCCCAGGACCCTCACGTCCTCCCGGTCTCCTTCTTCTGGCCAACCCGCAGATGGCAGTTGAGGGTGTGAGACATCGGGTCTTGCATTGGCCATGGAGACCTTCCGACCAGTCTTCCTGCCTTGGGCTCATCCATCCTGCTCCTCGCCGCCAAAGGTTTGTAGACTCCCCGTACCTTTCAGCATCGGAGTCTCCTAGTCAGCCACCTCCATCCACAGACCACGTCTGTCCAGACTGCAGATCACACTTGCAGTGTCCAGTGGCCGTGCATGCATGGCTTCTTCTGCCATACCTGGATCTCACCTGGGTCTCACCTGGGCCCCACCTGGGCCCTACATTGGTCTCACCGGGGTCCCACCTGAGTCTCACTTGGGTCTCAACTGGGCCCCACCTGGGTCCTACCTGAGCCCCACTTGGGTCTCACCTGGGCCCCACCTGGGTCTCACGTGGGTCTTACCTGAGCCCCACCTGGGCCCCACCTAGGCCTTACACTGCTGCTCCTCTTACGGTAGATTCATCATCTGCCCACACTCTAAGTTCAGTGGGGCGGGCACACTTTTTTTGAAGAACCGGAAAGTGAATACAAGCCTTGCGGGCCTCTTGGGCTCTGTCTCAGCTGCCGGGCTCTGCCAGTTACGGTGACTCAGCGCCTCAGATTGTGACCGTGTCTGGAGGTCCACATGTTTCCCACTTGCAGTGGTTCGACTTGGTGTGTTTTCACCTTCAAGATGGTGGGAAGCACTGTGTGCTCAGGAGTTCCCTTGGAATTTTGACTGTGCTCTCTTCTGGGGATGGTGATACGCGGTTTCGTCCTTTTTCTGCACACTGAGCAATGGTGGTTGCTGTAGCTCCCACCCAGCATGCCCTTCCAATCACGAGAGGACATCACGGCCCTCGATGGTGTGTTATGCTGTTCATCCTGGAAGTGCAGCAAGCTGGGGTGCCCTGGGGGGTTTCAACATATGTCGTTCCTGACTTGTGATGGGCCCATCTGAATACAAGAGGAGCAGCCACCTATGGGGTCCTGCCTGGTGTCCATCAGGTTGTTCTGGAGCAGCATGGACCCCCAATCCAAAATCACTGGTGTCCTTTCAAAATCCATGTCGTGTGAAGAGATGGATATGCGGGGCGGGTGCCACGTGAACCTGAAGGCAGAGGGTGGCCCGGGCACACCGGGGCCTGGAGTAGACCAGTCCCCCAGCCCAGGAGGAGCCGGCCCTGCCACACCTGCTCATGGACTTCCGGCCTCCAGAGTGTGGGACGGAGGTTTTCTGCTGGCTCCACCGCCCCGTTTGTGTGACTTTGCCCCAGTGGTCACCGAAGACTCAGCTGTGTTTCAGACAAACTTTGTTTACAAGAGAGGTGGTGGTGGGATTCAGCCAGCGGCCAGTTGGTGGGCCTGCCCGTGCTTGGACTCCTTGCTGCCCTTGCCCTGAGGATTCGAGTGGGGCACCCGCATCCCGTCCATGCAGTCCACTGTCACCACCATGGTCCGCGCAGAAGGAGAGGAACCATCCTAGCCGGGACCCGAGGCTGACTGGGGACAGAGCCCTGACGTATGAACCCCGGGCTCCTGGCCTCTGCCTAGGTGATGGGAGTCCTAGGTGGCCTTTGGCAGCCCTCCTCCTGGGACTGGGGCCCCAGGCAATGAGGTTTTCCCAGAGGCTCAGGGTGGCCCTGTGCCCCCAAGAAACTCTCTCCACAGGGCACCCTCCCACCCAAGTGCTGGCTCCACTAGCCACAGGCTCTGGACACCTTTTTTTTTTTTCTGCAATACTGGGGATGGAGCTCAGGGGCATTGTACCTCCAAGCTACACACCTCTGAGCCCTATTTTTTAGTGTTTTTACTTTTAAAACAGGGTCTCACTGAGTTGCGAAGGGCCTCTCTAGGTAGCCGAGGCTGTCCACGAACCGCAATCCTCTGGTCTCCGCTTCCCAAATGCTGGGATTACAAGTGTGTGCCACCACTCCAGGCTCTGGCCACCCTTTGATGGCAGTTCAGGGCATGAGACACTCGGGTTGGGCTTGCACTGTGGGGATGTGTATGTCACACGCATCCTCTTTCCTGGCTACAGATCCTGGTCTTCCTGCACGCCCTCTGCTGCAGGGGTCATCCGCAGTGCCACCAACCCTGTCCTTCCCCCTGCGTTACTTGGGAGGGTCCAGATGGTGACCCCCGGCCCCTCCTGAGCTGCCCCACCATGGCCAGGGCTGACCTGTGTGCTCTCCCAAACCCACGTGTGAGAGTGAGTCCTAACAGGCACCCCCAGTTATTGCACTGGGGATGGAACCTTTAAAGAGGCGATTAATTCATTAAGTCCCAAGTTTATAATTTTGTAAATATTTCAACAAAATCAACACAGGTGCATTAAGATAGGTCAGAAATCGTCGTCTGGAGCTGATGTATCCTTTTAATTTCTTTTCATATGCACGTCTATTTTCAAACACTCTAATCATTCACTGTTTTCTCAGGAAATAGTTCTGCAAATCACAACGATGATTTGAATGTTACCATCCTGGCGCATTTGCTGTTCGATTCCAGGGTCCTTAGGCGTTCCGCATCTTGGGGGCTGGGATGGTGGGTCAGGTGGCACCTGGTGGCTGGGCGCTTGTCTGGTGGCAATGGTGTCCTGAGGAGAGGGGTTGGCGCCTCTCTCCTGAAGTGGCCTGGGAGGCGGGCACATCTGTGTTGAACACCTGCTGCCAGGCACCCCCCTCCAGCCCAGCCCTGCCCCCTCATCCCTTTCATCCTTCTGGTATCTGAGCAGCACCCCAGGCCGCCCACATTCAGTGCTCCCCTGATATTTCCTGAAGACCACCACCCTCTCCCTGCCTGTTTTAGGACCTGCAGCCTGCGCTCCGCCCCCTGGAGCCTGGCGCCAGTGCCGTGGGTCCCAGGCTTGTGGGGTAGGGCCTGGGCTACCTGGGGCATCCTTGGCTGAGTACCCCGCCTGGGTCTGGTATCCCGCTGGGAATCCGCCCCCTGGTTCTGCTGGAGGCTGCCTCTCCTGTTTCTGATCTCCCCCTGGCTCGCCCCTCCTGCTGAGCCCACCCTGGCTGCCTTCCTATCTGTTCCTTTGTTGCTTTGCCCAGCATGAGTGTGGGTCCGGTCCCTGGGCACTGGAGAAGTTGCAGGTTGCTGCCCCCCCACCCCCCAGGCATGCGGCTGCTGGCCGGGACCCACTAGTATGGTGTCCCCCCCGTCACCTCCTGCGCCCCTGCAGACACCGGCCACATGAGTGGCTTTTGCCTGCTCTGCTTGCCCACACCGGTCCACCAGTCACTCCGTGGGACCCCCACCCCTGAGCGCCCTTCCGATCACGGTCCAGAGGCCAAGGGCAACAGCTGGCCTGTCCCAGCTTGGAGGACGCACGCCTGGGTCCCGGCTTGTGCTGATTGTGGGGCCTCTGCACCTACTGTGTCCTGTGCTGGTCCACTCACCTGTCAAGCATGTCCCTGACCTCACACCGCAACGAGGAACCAAGGGGCTCATCACTTGGACCTTGGCTGGACACTCCCAGAGCCCTGCTGCACCCTGTGTAGGTCTGCCTTCTTGCCTTGCCCTGCTTGTCTCCCCTGTGTGGATAGTGATGCCTCTTCTGTGGCCTGGGCCTCTGGGAGGTTCCCTGTGCCCTGGTGGGGGGCAGGCCCTCCCACCTGTCTGCAAGTGCTCTCATTCTTGCCATCAGCTGACTCCAGTGGCGTCCTGGGTGGGCAGGGCAGAAGTCGGTGCTCTAGCCCAGCCTCGCAGGTAGCTCCAGAGTCCCCGTGCCAGGCCCGGAAGGTCTGTGTCCCGGGGAGCAGGGGGTGCCGAGGGCTCTGCATGCTGCCGAGCCGCAGGCCGGATCTGCCCCGGCTCCTGAGGCATATCCTTCCCTGGCCCCTCCTTCGCGGTCCTTACAAGGAGAGACAATGTCCCCTGAATGCAGTTGCATGCTGATCGCACTGCCTTTATGTATCTGGGAGTTTTTATCGTGGGAAGAATGAGATAATCATGTTGGTATATACTGAATAGTCTTAAAAAGATTGCAAGATAGCACTTTCATTGGGAGAGGGAAATTAGTTTAAAAATATGCTGTCAAAATATGTTGTTCTAAATGCTGAGTTGATGGTTCTTTTGTTTTGCTTTGTTTCTTGAATGTGTCATTAGAAAAAATTAACAATGACATCAACCGTGAGATGGGACTGCATCCGTCGGAATGGGAGATGTGGAGTTGTCCTTGTGATTTTTTTAATGATTTCTTTTCCTTTAAATATGATCTCTCTCATTATGAGGCCCATCCTAACTTGTTGTTTCTATGATGTGGAAGTCAGATGTGTGCATCTAGTGAAACCAGAGGCTTGAGCTGCAGGTGGCAGCCCCGCCCCGGGGCCCTCGGCAGGGCCCCCTTCCCAGTTGGGAGCCATGCCCAGCTACGGGCCAGGGGCTGTGAGCTGTGGCACCCGCTGAGCCCCGGCCCTGTGGCCTGGACTGTGCTGGCAGCCTGGCCCAGCCTGTGTCAGTCTTTGGGGCCTTCTCTGGGTATATCTTGGGGTTCAGGGCACGCTTGCCATTGGAGCATGCTTAGAAAACGGGGTGTACAAGCACCGCCAGGACGGTGCGCAGACAGGGAGGAGAGGCAGATGTCAGTCTGAGTGCGTGAACCAGTGAGCAGATGAAGGAGTGAGTGGGAAGGGCGCAGCCCAGAGTCGCTGAGCATGGCTCCAAGCTCCATCGCTGAGACGGTCCCTGGGCAGTCTCGAGGACGCCGCTGCCCCGGTATCATTCTCAGCAGCAAGGACCAACCAGGGCCTGGGCTGCCACCAGAACCATCCAGAGGGAAGGGCGCCTTGGCAGAGGGAGTGCCCAGGAAATGAAGCTTGGGGCAGGGTGGAGTCCAGTGTACTTGGATAGATAGACTGGTCCATTAACTGAGAGAGAAATGTCCTGTAGGTTCCAAATGCAAAGGGTGGAGGTGTCCTGGTGCCTGACAGATGAGCCCACTGCCCCTCGGCCGTCACGACCCGTGGCCCAGCTGCCGAGTCAGAGCCACCATCCAGCGCATCCGTGCAGCCTGTTCCAGGCCCAGGAGTGTGGTTCCGGTGGGCAGCGTCCACCGCTGGTGGGCCCTTTTGGCCTTTCATGGAGTTCAGATGTGCAGCTCCAGGGAGAGGATGCCATGCCCAGGCCCCTGGGATGTGGGTGCCAGAGCACCAGCTCAGGGCTCCACTTGGGGCAGGACGGGGAGACCAAGGCAGGGGTGCCTCAGGGCCTCGGCCTCCTGCCCTGTCCCCGGAGCTGAAGTACTTCTCTCCTGCACACTGAATGAGTCTTGTGGCCTCTGTGTCCAGTTTCTGACGGCCGCCCTGTGCACAGGGGCCCGGGACCTGTGAGCCGTGGAGGTCCCTGAGGCTACTATCTTGCCAGGCTGGCTGCTACCAGGATAGGTGTTATTGGCAGACGTGGGGCAGCGAGCCTGCCTCCCACAGCGGCCCTATGCAGGAAGCTGTAGCCCAAGACTATGACGGAGGGTCCTGCATTTTCAGGAACACGGGGAAGCAGACAGTGATAAGTAGAGGTGTCCAAGATGGCTGCAAGGACTCCGTGCCCACAGGAGCTGATGCTGGGCGGACTAACGCAAAGAGGAGGAGATGGTGGGTGCCCACCCCAAAGAAAGGTCCAGCCTGGCCGGGCTGGTGGAGCATGGCCATCCCGCAGTGGGCACAGCCAGGCGGTGTGGGCTCAGTGCACACCCCACGCCTGCTGGCGCAGCCAGGCACGCTTCTGCTTGGGATGCTGCAGGCCAGCTCACTTCCTGTCCCTGCATTTGGTCAAGGACAGTGGTGTGATCCCCCTGAGTATCCCCCTCATGCCAAATTCTGGAATCCCCAGTCACCTGCGGCTCCTCCAGAAGGGAGGAGTCTCCTTGCCTTTCCTTCTCATCAGAAAGATGACAAACTAGGCTTCCAGAGTTTATCTACAGAGATTATGCAAATGCCGTGCTAGCCTGGGGCCTTGGTGTTCTGTGCTCTGCAAGAGATTACAGGGGCCCTGAGTCTAATCTTCTGAGTATTTACCAGGCTTTATTGACTCACACCTTTTCAGAGCCTGGCGGCTGCTGCGGGCTCCACCCGCCCCCAGTCCTTGGGCGAGGCTCATTATTTTGGAAACATATTTTCTCAGGAGAGTATCTCCTTCTTCCCCAATCCTGTAACACTTCAGCAAGTGTGCGTCAGTCCAGCCTTTGAGTACTCTGGTCTCTGGTTTGAAAGTGATGAATTTGGAGTCAGCGGTCAGTGATAGTGTCCAGCTGGGAGGGAGAGGGGGAACTGGGATTCCACAGTTGCAAGCAGTCAAACTATGTGCAACATATATTTTTTTGTTGTTGTTCTGAGGATTGAACCAGGGGCGTTCTACCTCTGAGCTATTTTACCCCAGCCCTATTTTCCCATTTCATTTTGAAACAGGATCTCACTAAGTTCCTGAGGCTGGCCTCAAACCTGCGGTCCTCCCACATCCTAGGATTACAGGTGTGTGCTGCCTGGTATAGCAGTTTGCTCCACAGGGCTGTGGCCAACAGTTACGGGGCCCCTCGGCCAGTCTGTCTTGGGGAGCTGCTGTCCAACACATGGATTCCAGGTAGCTGGACAGGGTGGGAGGAGGATGTGGCCGCCCCGGAGAAGGCACAGGCCTCTTGGCTCACCTTCCCGGGGCTTGGGGCTGGCCCTGGTGCCCACTAGGACCATGGCCCACAGCTGGGAGGCAGGGAACATCGTCTCTCTGTTTCCTAGGGATGAGTCCTGGGCTCGTAGCTTGAGGACACACTCTCTGCACAGCAGGGAGGTAACATCCGCTCCACTTTGAGGGGCAGTCAGATGTGGGCCAACACTCTGCTGCCTGTGGGTGCCCGAGCAGGAGCAAGAGCCAGGTCCTGGGGTGTGCGACCTCTGCCCGGGATGAGGGGATGGCCCACAGACAGATGGCTGCAGATGTGGGGCCGGGCACCGAGTGCTGGAGGGCTGAGGGTGGCCTGGGCAGTGTCTGGGTGGGGGACAGGGTCATGGGTCGGGATGAAGGAGGGTGTCGCAGTGGTAAACAGGGAGAACTATGCAGGCCTCCCCTCCCGTCAGGGCCGCCTGGGGCCCTGTCCCTGTGCTGCCTTCCCGAGCTCCCAGAGGCAGCTCCATCTGTACCAAGGCGCAGGCCTGGCCTGGCTGCAGGCTCCTAGGTAGGTACTGGGCCTCCTAGGTAGCTCCAGGCTGCGGGCCTGGGGTCCCTGACCACCTTGTCAATACATGAGCTACTGGCCAGGGTGTCTCTTGGTCATTTAAGCAGAAGCAGGGTCACTCCACAGGCTGAAGTGCCAGGAAGTAGTAGTGTCCTAGGTGGCGGGGCCCAGCACCTGGGGTCTCTATGGGGAGGCTCGGAAGGTTCTGGAAGGAGGGTGCCCAAGCCCCCCAAACCCCGCTGATGCAAGTCGCCCAGGAAACCTAAGCCACAGAAGGCTATGTTTGATTTTCCCTCGCTTTCCTTCCATCTGCACTTGGTCCTGGGCTCAGAGCAGGCCGGGAGCTCTGTGGACGCCCACCGTGGGAGACAGAGCGGGAGGGGTGGTGGGGCTGGCTTGTGGGAGGGTCCTGAGGCCAGGTGGCAGCCAGTTTTACCCACCATCACTGGGAGCCTTGCAGGCCCAGCCACCCCGCCAAGGTGGCCTCTCGGGAGTACGGGCGGCACTTCCTCCCCGTGCTGGGCTCCTGAGCCTCTGACCCTTCAACCAGAGCTCGTGTCAGGTGCCCTGGGGACCCCACCAACCTCGGGGAATGTGCCGACTGTACACACACGACTGCAGAGGTAGCGTGCAACGTCCCCCACCACTAGGTGTGTAAAGCATGGAACTCGCACAGCACCACAGCACCTGCACACGCCTGTGCCCTGCAAACCACATCTGTGTGAGCATGAGGTGCACACGTGAGATTCGCGTGCATTATTGTGAGACAAGAGGGCATGGGCAGCCTCGTGCTCAGGAGAGACACTTGCTTTCCATGTCGCAGGACGTCACACGTGACTCATAGAGTCGTGTGAAATGCATGTGTGTACACGGGCCGGGTAGGTGCACGCATGCAGATGGATCTATACTTACTACACATGCCACATGTATACACACTCATGCATGCACACACATGAAGTCACAAGTAAATGCATGCTTCTGCACACACACACGCACACACACACTGTCCTCTGACCCCCAGGAGGCTGAGCTGGTAGCCGCAGTTTTCAGCACCAAGTTGGTTTTCTTGTCCTGCAACTAACTTGGCACAAGTTGGTCCCTATGTAGGTGTGGGGCTGCACCTGGGTGCACCCGCTGCACCCACACACGTGTACGCACACACGCATTTCAATTAATGAGCCAGGGACTTGGAAACCCCAGTCCCCGGCTCCGGGCGAGTGCCAGCAGCCCCAGGTTTTTGTGGCGAAACATAGAGGGAGAATTGTGTACGAGAGGGCTTTCCCTTTGTCGAGCCAGGGAACGAGTGCATTTCCTTTGTTCGCCAACAAGTTGTGTGTCCGTGAGGACGAGCCCGCCGAGGGCGGCCTTGGGCTGACGGCGTGTCGGCGCAGGTGCGGCGCCGGGTAACGAGCGGGCTGCCCGGCCAGGCGGACATATGGCTGCGGTGTGCGCCGCCTTGATGCCTGTCAGGGACCCGCCGCAGGGCTTGTTTGCCAAACAGTGTGCAATGGTGGAACATGGACTCCAACCTGGTTATCAAAATCTGACATTTCGAAACTGTCTGAAGAATTTTTAACCATTGGGTTTCCATGACAACAGCCTGCTTGTCTTCGCTTGCAGTTGGGCTTCCGGACAGGCTGTCCCGAGCCGTGCCTGCCGCAGACAGGACAGAGTGCCTTTGTGCGCACAGCCAACCACACATACCGCACGCACACGCACTCTCGCACACGTATGGCGGCGCCTCTGTGGTCCAGGATGGTCTACACGGTGTAGAGAGGCGATCCACATTGGTGTGAGGAGGGCTGTACCCAGGCTGGGTCAGGAGCTGGGCCGAGGTCCCTCTGGAGGCTCTGGGCCGGGTGCCCTCCCACAGGAGCCAGGGCGGTGGCTGTGTTCAGGAGATGCCGCCCGGATTCCCACCCAGCCTGCTCTTCTGGCAGGCCTGGGGAGGGCCTGCTGACTTAAGCCAGATGGCTGGCACTGGCGGGAGGGTGGCGATGGTACTGATTGTTCCGGGGCTCTCCGTTTCCTCTGACTCCAAGCTGCTAGGGCTGGCCGTGGGTGGGGGAGGCTGGCGCTGCCAGCCACAGGCCAGCCGCCGGGGACCCGAGGGCGTGAGGTTCCCTCAGCCTCCCAGGGGTGCTAGGCAGGAATAGCATGGGGTGGCGGGTCCGGCTGTGGGCGGCGGGGGAGGAGCTCCCCCTATCTATGGGGGTGGTGGGGTCCAACTGTGGGCGGCTGGGGAGGAGCTCCCCCTATCTATGGGGGTGGTGGGTTCAGCTGTGGGCGGCCGGGGAGGAGCTCCCCCTATCTATGGGGGTGGCGGGCACAGCCCGGGAGGTGCTCCCCCTATCTATGGGGGTGGTGGGGTCCAGCTGTGGGCAGTCAGGGAGGAGCTCCCCCTATCTAAGCCTGGGGCCAGGAGGCAGCCTGTGGGATAGAGGGGAGGGGAGGCGCTCAAAGCCGGGCCTTGCAGCTGACTGAATGGCCAGGTGGTGCTGGCCAGTCTGGCCTCGATGGGCTCGTCAGGAGGTGGGCCCCCAGGAGGTTTGCAGCAAGGAGCTTTGGGGAATAAAGCAGCTGGTCACTGCCTCCTTTGTGTCCAAGGAGAGATACTACACAGCAGGGACTCCTTTCTGGGGCACCCTGAGGCCCTTTTCTGCCCTCTGTACTTCCCCAGTAGAGCACTCCGCAGGCTGCCTCTTGCCTAGGACACAGCCCTACCTGCCTGGCACCCCAAGGTGTCCCCAGAGCGGAGCAAGGTCCATGCAGAGAGAGAGAGAGAGTGTCGGGAGGAGCCTGGAGCCCAGCATCTCTGGATCCAAGAGGACGCGTGGGCTGAGGGGGGTGTTGGAGTCAGGGTCTGCAGGAGGGGCTGCTGAGGCAGGCACTCTGTCTCCCCTGGGTCACCAGGCAGGTCTGGGATGCTCAGATTCGACTGCCACTGGCCACCTGGGCAGCTCTGTGTCCTTCTCTCTAGCAGACCTCAGGAGGAGCAGCTGAGTTCTATCCTGCAGGGAGCTAAGAACATTCCTTACATTCTTAAAGGGTTCTAAGGAAGCCACACAAGTGGATAGAGCCTGTAACGCTGGAACAATTTTCTCCCTGACCTCCATAGAAAGTTTGCTGCCAATTCCTGGTTTTAGAGGCCAGACAGAGATGGGAGCCAGGTCTTAGCAGGCTTTGGAGGAGGATACTCCTAGCAAGGGGCTAACGGGCCCAGTTCATGGCCAGCCCTCAGGGGGGTCCATGTGTCAGGTGCTAAGTCTGGGAGGCTTGGATTAGATTGAAGTTTTCCTCCCTTTGAGCTTTTTGAAATGCATGATCTCTTATTTATAGGGTAATTCAAAGGGTGCAACGAAGGTGGAATGATGGCCCAAGTTGGTGTAATAGTCAGTTACTGCAAATGCAACGCTGCCTAATAAATGGCCCCAGCTGCCAGCAACAGCAAGCATGGCTTCTTAACCTGTGGGTCTGAAGGTTGGTTGGGCTGAGCTCCAAGCTGCAGAAGTGTTCAGGCATTCTTTACCTGCCCCCATCCTTTCTTGACTATCGACTTCCTGAAGGGGGTTTTGTCCTGGTAAACCCCAGGTACATAAGACACTAATTTCCAGCGTGTGACCTCAATTAGGGCTCCTGCATGGCTCATACCCATAACATTCCTTCAGTCAAAGTAAGTCACAAGTCACAGGATCCGTCCCAGCATTACAGGGGCAGAGAAATGATCCTGTCTCACTCCCTGGGAAACTGAAATCAGTGGGGGAAGGTGAGGTGCACAGTAATCCAATTTACACTCCGGAGACTGGCCAAGGGGTCCACAGAGAAAATATTTTTAACTCTTTCTTTCTAACGTCTATGTGTAGCGTATGTTTTATAGAATATGCGATGGATTTGTTTTAAGTCTGAGCCCAGTATATTTGGGGGGAATTGCAAGTCGCTGTTGTATAGGTAGAGAACACAAACACACGTGACTTTGGACACCTCTGGACCAGAGGTGCATCCCTGTCTTCCAGCTCCCATCAGGAAAGGCGGAATTCTACCGGGAAAAGCGCCTCAGGGCCTTTTGCTGACCTGCCGAGTAATTGCCATTTTCAGACCTTGCTTTCTTGGTAAATAATGACATTTCTCCGCCTGGCAGAGGATGCTGGCTGTATGGAAATGAAGATAAGGCCAGTTCAGCCAGAGCCCTGGAGAGCTGGCCAGAAAGACCCTGGTGGGCTCCCAAATTGGTTTATTTGCCAGATAATCGGAGGCAAAGCAGACGCTGTAATAGGGCATGGGCTCCTTTGGAGACTGTGAGGCCGCCGCTCTGCAGAGGGAGGATTCATTGGCTGGGATGGCTCCAGAGCCTCTCTTATTGTTTCCTGGGCAGGAAAAGCTCTTTGATTTCCCACCTGGCACCTGGAATGAAACAAAGAGAATTACTGCGTTGACTTTTCCTAAACACAGGCACATCGAGATGAGTGTAGTTCGTCAATGCAACTTTTCTACCTTTCGGATTTTTTTAAAGCAGTCTCGGCTGACGCACCTATCAGGTAGGGGTGGGGAGGAATGACTGAAGTGTACTCAGAGCTCCTGCAACCTGCTGAGGGCCCATTGGAGAGCCAGCTTCCAGGAGAGAAGGGTTGAATGAATGAGTAGTGACAGGTATCTGCCACCCTGAGGCCTGCCATGGAATTACAGTCGGCTCACGGGAGCCGCTGGTCAAAAAGGTCACTCTTCGGAGGTGACATTTTAGCTGAGTGCTGGACACCAGGAAAGAGACAGATGAAGAAATCTCTGACGTTCCAACAGGGCACCCATCCAGGACCCAGCACCATGCTTCTGTACGAGGAGGGGACCTGACAGGGCAGGGCCCGGGGTCTGGGGGTAAAGGCGTTTGACTTGATTTCGGTGAGAGGGAAGTCCCTAAAGAGATGAAAGGCTCAGGCAAGCCGCTGGGTGGCCACAGACTCTGCCAGTGTTTCTGGGTCTGCTCCATCTCACTGACCACATTGGGGCTTTGACTCCCCCTGGAGTTTAGCCCCAGAAAACTGTACCATCTGCAAGGCTTCTGTTTGTGACAGCTCAACCCAGCTGTGCTCCTTCCTGGCACAGGGGTTCTGCATGAGGTGGGCTGCTGGGCCAGGGCCCCAGCCCTATTCTGCCCTGCTCCTGGGCTGGGCCCCTTCAGCTCACTTAAGGAACTGGGGCTGTGGATGGGCTAAAGTCCCCGGGGAGGGGCTGGCACCCTGGATTGTGTCAACTTGAGGGAGGCAGGCACTCCCTTGGGAAGCCTGCAAACATTATCGGGGGGCTGAGGCAGAGACGCCGCTGACTCCCAGGAAAGAGTTCATACACCACTTGTTCTAGGGTCACTTGGAGCTGAGGGACTCCACGCCCCATGAGGAAGATGCCCAGGTCACCAGCCCCTCTGCTCCCCGGCTGCCCTCTGTCCGAGGAGGCTTGTGCCCCATGGCCGCTCAGATCTCCCAGCTCCTGGTAACAGCGGCCGGTCCTGGCTGGCGGTGAGTAGCACCAGAGTGCAGATTTGACAGGACTGTGCCCCTTGTCACCTGAATGTGTCCCTTGCTCTTTCTGTGACTCCGGCCTCCATACCCATTCCTTCCATCTTTTTCAAGTTACTGCACTCAAAGATTCTCACAATTCGCTGATTCTTTCTTTCTTACACAGTGATGTGATTCGGAATTTAGTCCCTAATGCACTATGAAACATGTGGCCTCAGATTTGGCTTCAGATGTTTAGAGGGAGCCGTGGCACGCGGTGCAAGGCTTTGTGTCTGCGTTGGCCTGTGAGACCACTTTTCATTGCCAATAATAAAAGCCGCTGTTTACAAGAAGCCGGCCAGGTAGCACCAGTCCTTGTGGGAACTCTCTGCGTGCATGTGCGGTGAGACTCGAAGGACCAGCGGCGGGGCGTACAGAGGGAACTAGGGTGCAGGCCAGGGGATACACCAAGCACACGCGGTCTGCAAAGGGTGCAGGGAACCTGACCCCAACCTGCAGCCCTCCTCAGCACCCCACACACCTGGGTACACAAGGCTCTGGAGAACCCACAAACCTCCCTCACCTGCAGCAGTTGTACAGGGATCCAGAGACCCTGTGGCCCTGTGATCCCTGGGGTATGTGTGCAGGGGTCTGGAGAGCCTCCAGGGGGAATGGACAGGACCTGGGGCATCGCTTAAGGACTTGCTTTTGTTCTGACCTTGGATCCTGCGTGTCTGGAATTCCCGCATGACTGCTCTGGTTCAGGCTAGGGGCTGCCCTGCCTGCGCGCTCTGGCCTAGGCAGCAGGCCTCAGGCAAATCCTGCACCCACCTGTGTGTGGCATGGTCATTCCAGGGCCAGTACTGGGAGTGCAGAGCAGGTGGCTATGGGAGCCCCTGCTGCTGCCTGCAAGGGGATTCAGTTTACCCTTCTGCACATATGGTGAGTCCTTGCCTTGACTCTGGGCTCAAGCCTCGAACTGTGGAGCCCTACTCCATCCACAGGCACCTGGCGAGAAGACATCAGCCTGGGGCCAGCCTCAGATCCCTGCCTGTGCCGGGGATGGGCCCAGGTCTTGTCTTCCTGGGGCTGTAGTGTGAACTCACGCCCGGACCTGTCACAGTGACCAAAGGCCCACACTGAGCGAAACACCTGTCCCGAGCTGAGCCTCTGGCTTTGCCCTTGCTCTGCTGCCCGGAGGACGGCCTTGACAGCCGGAGGGTCCAGGGCTGGCTCCCTGCTGGCAGAGGGCGTGGCTTGGCGAGCCAGGAGGGAGATGTCTGTGGCTGAAGACTCCCTGGAAAGGGTGTCCCTTGTGTGGGTGCTTTACCGTGGCCACCTGGCAGCCATCACGGGTGCTACGTCAGGGTGGCTGGGGAGATTGGGGCCCGGCTGTGGAGCATGGGGACTGCAGCTGCCTGGACTCACCAGGTGCTAGGTAGCCCCCGAGGCCCAGGATTGGTCTGTAGATGAGGGGTGCAGGAAGGGATTAATCCAGGACCTGGGGCTGCATGTCTGTCGTGGAGGGCTGGGTTTCGGGGAGTGTGTGTGCATGTGCGTGTGAGTGTTATGTGTCTATGTGCATGTGTGTGTGTGTCTGTGTGTCCCGCGGGTGGCCATGCTGTCTCTGACTGCCTGGCCCCGGGGAGCAGGATGTGCAGAGGAGTGGGGAGATAGAATGTGTTTTTTTTTCGGGGCACAGACTAAGCAGGAGATGGCTGCCCCCCAGGCTTCCGCATGGCTCCTGCTGCCCAGAGCCCCCATCCCGCCCCTGCCTGCTACAGTGGCACTCCTCAGAAGGAAGAGTGTTGTTTTGGACCTGGCTGATCGTCTATGATAGCCCTGGGAACCTGGCCTGAGGGACACTTCATCTCAGAAGGATGGTGACTGGGCCCGGCCTCTCCTTGGGAGACTTTAGGACACCCCTTAGGAAAGACCTCACCTGCCCATGGCCAGGGCACCTGGAGAACTCCCCTCCAGGCAGGCAGGGGCAAGCCGTGGTCGCAGGTGGGTCTGCACTGCCTCTGGTCCAGGACCACAGAGGAGTGGTCAGCATCAGTTGTGCCCCACATCCGGAACTGTCCCTGCTGGGGTCCTGGCCCCTGAGGGGCGTGGAGCACACCAGAGTGTTGTTCATTAAGAGCCGGGATCACCCGTCCCATGCACACGAAGGCAGACATGAGAACCCCATGGAGAGAACCCCGTGGAGTGTGTGTGTGCGCGACCACATGCGGGTCCAGATGGGGCCGTGTGCTGGCCTGGCCCAAGCCTCGCGCCTCCAGTGCCCACCCCAGGACTTGGGGCTGAAGAAGACCCATTCTCAACTGACCCCGCTGAGCAGGTGGCCGTGAGCACTGCGTGGATACCACATTGGAACCTGCTGTGCCAGGACAAGAGCCATGCTTCTCCTGAGTGTGCGCCCGTCTCGGGGGCAGTAGGGTTTCTCCATGCCCGTTCTGAACAGGAGGACCCGGAGCCGGCAGACAGTGGAGCGTCTTGCCTGGGAGCGTCCAGCGGGGGCCGGAGGGGTCTGCACCCCGAGTCTCCCTGGCACCTGTGTCTGTGAAGCCTTGGGCCATGCACCTGCCTCAGTTTCCCCCTAAGCAGGAGGATTTGTGAATGACAGTGGCTTGTCCTCAGTCCCGGTCAGCCAAGCCAGTCCCCTCCGGGGCTGGGGTGGCCATGTCATTTCCTGCCATAACATTTGTGGAACGTAAAGACAAATCTCTCATAAAGGATCATAAAATGTAATTGTGGTTATGAAAGTGGCCTGAGAGGAGGGAGGTGACCTTTCCAGCCACTCTGGGGAGAATGTCACCCGGGAACAGCAGCTGGGAGAGCTCCCTGGCCAGGAGCACCCTTGGGCTGGCACTGCCAAGCGGAGGGCGGCCGGAGCAGGCTGTACAGGCTGCAGCCCGGGGGAGATGGCATCTTCCCTCCCAAAGGGACACTCAAGCAGCAGTGTGGCACCCAGCTCCTCTCCCTCCTGCTACGTGCTGTGCCCTCTTCCCGGGGCAACTGGGGCCCATCTGGGCAGAGCCCCAGCTCCCCAGTCCCCCACCCCCAGCCTAAGCCTGAACCAGGCTGGGGTCACGCACACCTGGGTCTTGGGTGACTTGTAGGCAGGCTGGGCCTCTGGCCCGGTGGGTTCTCTTTCCCCTGGCTGGCTTTCTGGCTCACAAGATTGCCTTCCCCACAGAGGCGGCCTCCTTCCCACCAAGAGAGCAGACCTGGTGCTGCAGGGGATGGGGCTGAGCACCAGGCCTGCAGCTGGTCCCTCGAGAGACCCGGCACAGCTCCTCCAGACCCCACGGGATTACGGCACCTGTGGGACTCTGTGTGCGTCCGTGGTGATGGGCACCTGAGGTGTCTGGAGCCCCCACTCAAGCACCCTAGCTGCTAGTTTCAGGTCCAGGGCATGTGGTATCTCCCTGGATGGGACCCAGAGGGTCCTGCCAGTGGATCTTGTGACTTTACTGAACATGCATGTCCCCCACATTCCCAGAACTCCTGGACCCGGACCTGCTCCAGTCCATTCGCCCTAAATACGCTGGGCACTCCATCTTCACGTGGCCATGCCACGCTCTGGCATCCCCTGATGCTGGCAGAATGGGCATCCTGGACCCTGTGAACCCTGTGGGCCTGGGGCATCTTCCTCCCTCAATTGCTTGCCCGCTGTACAGGAAGGGGCTGGCGTGAACACACCTGTGGGCTGGCCCGCGGGTGCTTCCAGCCCTGTCCTCACTCTGAGAGCAGTCCTGGGCTTGTCAGGGTCCCCATCCGGTGAGGAGACTTTTGACAAGGAGACACTTTATTGAAATATGCAGACCTCTGCACCGAATGCTAATCTGGGCTTTATTCAAATGAGCAGCCGCAGGAGGAGGGTGGAAACAGTGTTAATTACATTAGCGCCATGCCAGCTTCCTCCCAGGGCTGGAAGAGCAGTCGCCAGCTGTGCCGAGGTGGCCTGCATTTTTACCTCCTCCTTCTTCATTGTCTTTTTTTTCTCTAAGCCTTAGTGTACACTAAGCACTAACTTTGAGGATCTGCTGCCTAACTAAGCACTAACTTTGAGGATCTTAAGAGCTGCCTGCCAGTTACCATGGGTGTGGGTCTCAGGGCCCATCTGGGCCTCCAGGAGACTTGCTTGGAGAACATCTTGAGAACATTTGGCTTCTACTATAACTAGGGACAATTTTGGGTCCCTTGTCCCTGCAGACAAGCCGTGGTGTGGGGTCCACCACAGCAGTCTGGTTTGAGGGAGTGCTAGGCAATGTCCAGGGAGAGGCTGACCAGGCGAAGGACTGGGATTCTGAATGGATTGGGATTCTGAACGCACTCCTCTTTCTTATCTCCAGAAGTTCTTTCTTTTCTTTCTTTCTTTCTTTCTTTCTTTCTTTCTTTCTTTCTTTCTTCCTTCCTTCCTTCCTTCCTTCCTTTCTTTCTTTCTTTCTTTCTTTCTTTCTTTCTTTCTTTCTTTCTTTCTTTTTTTTTTTTGCGGTACTGGGGATTAAACCCAGGGGCATTCTACCTATAAGCTACAGCCCCAGCCCCATTTTTTATTCTTTATTTTGAAACAGAGTCTCACTGAGTTGCAAAGGGCTTCACTAAGTAGCTGAGGCTGGCCGTGAACCCACGATCCTTCTGTCTCAGCGTCTCAAGTGCTGGGATTACAAGCGTGCGCCACCACGCCCGGCTCTCTCCAGAAGTCCCGAAGGGTCTGAAGTGGAATGGCGCTCGGAGAGTTTCTTTTCAAAGGGCAGCAGTGGCCCGTGGTGTTGGCCCTTCTTGGTGGGAGTAGCAGACCCACGCTCAGTCAGCAGGAAGAATTCTCACAGAAGTGATGGCCTCGGCCACTCAGACTTACATCCGGACATGGAGATGCTGAGGAGTTTTCAAGTCTCCAGGCACTGTTGCATCTCTAGACTGAACCATTCTTTCTGTCTTTTTCCTTTCTATACTTCCCACCTGCTCACTGAAGCCCATCATTACAACTAAGGCCCAAGCGTGGCCATGGCCGCCATTTTGCCTGATGCCCTTGGTCTTGGGATTCCCCTAGACGCTGGCTCCGCTGGCCTCCTCTCCTCCTCGCCCAAGTGCTAGGCGGCCGCTGTCTCAGTGGGGGCCGCCCCGTCTCCTCTTGTTACCAGACTGTAATCCCTTCTTGCAAGCCAGTCGCCAGGTGATTTCATAGACCAGTCATCTCTTCCCCGGTTTTCTCTTTTTCTGAGGGAAAGAATTCAAACAGAAAGCATGAACAGGGGAATATACGAGGTTTATTTAGGGAAGAGGGCACAGTGTAAGAGAAGGTTGTGGTGAAGAGAGTCATGTCCAAGAAAAAAGGGTCTGGAACGGGCCACCTCCTGGGGTGGAAAACAGGGAGAGCTTCCTTCTGGAAACCTTTCCCCCTTGTTCATTTGGATTTCGGGGTGTCACTGTCTCCCTTGCATACCTCAGTGAGTCAACTCTGTTTTTACCATGATGGAAACCTTCCCATGGGGGTCTAAGTGAAGGCCTGCGGTGGGGAGGGCTTAGGTGTCCACGATGAGAATCTCGACTGGGTGGGGAACCCGTGTGTCTCTTCTCATGAGGGCTGGCCATTCCGCCCCTGCCCTGCTCCCCTCTGTCCACCTAACCCCATGGTAGCCTTGCGAGGATGCATGTAATTGCTACTTGGCATCTCCTTGGCCTGAGTGAGATCCCCCAAAGGGCTACAGTGGGCCTCGGATGGAAACCCTAATGTCTGGGTTCCCCAAATCCCCGGCGCCTAGCAGCCAGTACGGAGGAGGGGCTAGGGAATGCTCCAGAATGTTCAAGTCTTATTTGATAACCAGTTATTGTCTCCCAGTCTTTTTGGACCAGAGCTGAGCACTGTGGGGTCCTGTGTTATGATGGGAGATGTGGAGGGCCCAGGGCTGCCTGTGTTTCCAGGCCTCTGTCTCCCTAAGGAGATGACTAATGCCCAGTCAGGAGCCAGGGCCAGGACCAGAGGGTTCTGGGAAGGAAGGCAGCAGAGCAGATACCTGATAAGGGCAATCTCTAGGCCGGGAAGGTGTGGGCTGGAAGCCTCGGAGCCCTGGAGGAGAGCAGAGGAAACCAGGCCTCACGACTGTCCTTGCTGGAGGTACTTTGTCAACAGACGCCCCCGAGTCTGGCAGCGCAGATGCACCCCGTCATTATCTGCCGAGTGAACAGAGGCAGCCCCGATGAAGGCGGTAGCCCTTGAGCACTGCGTGTCTCCTTTGGGAAGGGTGGCCTGGGCCGTCAGGGCGAGTCAGGGCCTCCCCAGGGCAGCGACCTGCACGCTCCTCACGGCTGGGCCCTGCGATCAGGGAGCAGCCCAGTGGGCAGCCCGAGACGTTCGGGGAGAGCTGGCAGGCGGCAGAGCTCTGCGTGAGGGGAGGGGCTTCCTGGCCCCCTGGACAGGGCGCATCCTGCCCAGGGCCAGTGGGGATGCTGGCTCCTGCGTCACCCCTCAGCACCTCACAGCGAGTGCCCCTCAGCATCTGTGGCTTCCATGTGCCGCCTGCGGTGTCCAATGGCAGCGCTAACTCCCTTTCAACATGGTCCGTGCGCACTGTGTGAGGGTCCGGGGTGCCGGCGCTGGGGCCAGGCTCAGCCTGGCAAAGCCTTGCTACATTCAACAAGTGCATGTTCTGTTGCCCACAGCACGGCCTCTGCAGGACCCCGAGGGACCCGCACCCCAGGGGCACGGGGAGGGAGTGAGCAGGTGCCTAGTCATCAGGATCCTGGCGCTTACCCTCCTTTGGCACTAGAGAGGCAGAGATGAGGTCAACTGTTGACCCCACCACATAGAGCAGCGGGGTCTCTGAAAGAGGGTGCGCCTGGAAGTCCCTCATCCTACTTCCGCAGGGCCACTGTGAGCCAGCCAGGGGCAAGTGTGCAAACCCCACATTCACACCAACACCCAACACACCCATTCAACAGTGCAAGGTTGGCCGCAGTTCTGGTGTGGGGTGAGCCCCCGCCACCCCGCGTGGAAGGTGGATCCCCGAGGCTGTTACTCCCCGCTGCCTCGCCTGAGCTCAGCAAGAACTGGGACTCGCCAGTTGGCCAGACTCAATCTTTGTCTTGTTTGAAAAGAGTTTGTTTTTCCACACTCTGTCCAAGTCTGTTTTAATCCACCAAAAGAGGAGCTAAGTTTGATAAATAAAAGAAGATTAAAAATGGTAGAGGAAAAAAAATGTGTTTTCCCCCCAGCTCCCAGGAGAGCACTGCCAAAATTGAAGTGTAGAAACAAAAATGGGAGTGATCAAAATGTCTGATGGCATCTCTATTTTCAGTGAAAGGCAGAGGCGGCCTTGCACAGAGCCGCTCACGGGAAGCTCGGGAGGCAGGGACTCAGGGTCTCCTGGGTCCGGCCTGGTAGATCCCTGAGTCGCTCACTGGGAGCCTTTGGGATCCGTGGCTTGGACCATTGGACGAGCTCTTGGCCCCGGCCCCCAACACATACACAACCCTTCCCAGATGTTTCTACCTCTTTGCAGAGGCCCATGATGTCCCCACGGCACCACACCTGGAGCCCTGTCCTGGACGAGAGGTCCAGGAAGGACTGTGTGTGCGGCAAAGGCGGTGCTCTGAGCCCGGGAGACTTTCTCCTGTGTGGTGGTGGCCATGGTGGTGGTGCCAGTTGCAACAGCAACTCAGGTCCAGGCCTCCACCAGATACACTAGGTTTGGCTCCACTTTATCCATGTCATCTGATTTGATTTCGTGACACCCTTGCATCAGTGGCTCTCGGGGCCAGGCCCTGTCCAGCACTTCAGCATGGGCTAAGGACCGGTCCTTGCCCCCCAGACCTACTCAGTGACCTCCTCCATCTCCCTCGGGGGTCCTGATGCACCTGAAGCTTGAAAACAGCTGCTCTAAGGTAGAGGACGTGTCCCCCTTGTACTTCTTAAGTGGAGAGGCTGGACAAGTCCACTTTGACTAAATTGCCCAGGGCTCCACGGCTCATTAGCAGCCCCGTAGAGGTCAATATAAAGCAGTGTTCACCAGAATGTCACCATGAGCCCGCCCCGTGCCCCTGTGTGCTGTGTGCTCTTCCTTCTTGCGCCTTCTGAGGTCTGAGGGGTGGGAACGGTGGCACCGGAGCCCTGAGCCCTGGTAAACGTGCCTGAGAGTTCCTGGCGGGGTCCCTGCTGCAGCCAAGGTTCCTGAACCCCCACTGCAGCCAGGCCCACTCTAGAGGAACTGCAATCCATGCTGGGCCCTCTCCTCCTGACTCTTAACATGACGAGGAAGCAGGCTTGAAATGCCACATGCATTCCCCTGACCCCAACACAGACCACGAATCTGGCATGACTTGCCCTGATCTCCAGTCAGCATGAGCATGGATTCTCAGTTAGCCTGTGCAGTTTCAAAATCAAGTGCCCATTCCAGTTGGCCACAACCACGAACCAGGACCTCGGAGACTGGCAATGCCACCTGGGGCTGGTCAGCTGGGTGGGCATGGCTGTGGGGCTCCAGGCCAGCTACGGCGGGGCTAGACTGGCCTGGGCTCCAGGCTCTGGGCTCCTGTGTGGATTTGACAGGTTCTGCTGGTCTCTGTAGGCTGAGCTCCAGATTGTGGGGTGGATGCAGGGCTGCTCCCCATAGAGGCCACCCCGACCTCAGGGGCTCATTCTCTTCACACTCCCACGAGGTGAAGCCCAGGGTCTGCGGGATTAGAGTGGGGATTAATATATTCTCAATCATCACCCATCATGCATTGCCCTTCATCTCTGCGTACCTTTAATCCAGTTCCCCATAGGACCTGGCATACACCAGGTGATAATAGATGCTTCGCTCCTTGTTGGACTAGAGCTGTTTCTGCTGAATTCATTGACTTTCTGGGGACAAGAGCATTTGAGGCTATCCAAAATATCCCAGAGAGGGTGTGGCCAAAGAGGAGTCCTTGGTAAAACTCAGATCGACCTAAAGACGTTTGGGATGTGAAACGTGAGTTTGCTGGCATGAAGTGACTTGCCCATCTCACTGTACGTCATCTCCCAAGTGGGGGTAGGAGCTCCACGCACCTCACACCCTCCTGGGCTGAAGCTGTCTCTTAGCCAAATGCCAGAGTCCCGACCCACAGCCCTGCATCTCTTCTCTTGGACGGTCACCAGAGATGAGCTGCAGAGTTGTCTGCAGTCTGTAGACACTGAGGTCTTCCAGCCCAGGAGGGACACAGGTATTCGCACATCTGTGTGTCGGAGTCACGCGAACCGTCAACACATGCCTGGGTCAGGAACATGGACTTCAGGGACAGCCGGTGCCAGCCCGACATGCCGGCAACTGGGCCCGCACAGAGCGGGGAGGCGGGTTTCTGGCTCCAGGTGTGTGCCGACCTGAACTTCAGTATGGCAAATCATTCTGCATACATTTCAGCAAGTGGCCCCGATTTGATTTTGAATGTCATTTGTAGTGTTCAAAGCCGGGGACAGGATGGCAATACTGAGCTGACTGTGGGACCTGAGTAGCGGGATCCTCCCAGGGGCTCGCTGGCTCCCGTCCAGTCCTTCTGGGAGTGGCCACCCAGATGGGCGGTCTGGGGAAGGAGGGCCAGGCTCTGTCCCCTCCCCTGGCTGAGGTATGGCTTCGAGCAGAGGGCCGCTGCAGCCGCGGTGCGTGCCTGGGGTAAGTGACCGCTTGCTGCCCGGTGTGTAGCCGACCATAGGACCAGGCTCCTGCCGTAGCACCATGGCTCTCCCCACTGGTTTCCCTCTAGTTCATTGACAGCGTACTATGCCCAGGCACGAGTCCAAAAGAGTCCAAAAGATTTGCATAGCGTGACTCATCCCCGTGAGTGCTACCAGGGCCTCCTCCCGAGGAGGAGCTGAGTCACCGAGCACGTGAGACGGCTGGCGTGCAGCACACGCGGCACCCCGCTTTGGATACTCGCTGGGTACACTGTCTGTCCGTGCAGCGTCCTCTTTGGCCCTGACCCCCCACATGAGCTGATGGGAACCCACACTGGGTAAGTGATGGACCCGTGCATCGTACCTTCGGAGTGGTCACCTCCTGCAGGGTGCCAGAAGGACCGGAGCTCACAGAAGAATTGTTGGAAAGGAGCTCTCAAGATGGCCTTTGAAAGGAGAGTGCGCTCAGCCCGAGGAGACCTCGAGCGCGGCTCACTCTCCCTGGGTGGGTGGTGGGGAGGCAGAGGCCGGCCAGTCAGAGGGCTGGACACGCAGGACACTGGGGAGCTCAAGGCAGAGCTGGCTCCTGGGAGCCCCGGTGAATAGAGCCTCTCAGCCCAGTCTCTGATCAAGGAGCCGCCACCACGCACTCGACTTCTCTCCCGGCTTCTGTCGGATGTGCCGCTGTGGGCAGCACCCTGGACCTGGGCAGCCCCAACTGCCATTTCTGATTGACCATTTGGTCACCCTGTCCACCCAGAACCCAGGACACCAGGCTGTACCCAAGGGAAGGCTCAGCTGGCTCTAAGCTTCTGTGACACTGTAACTAACATGTGCACACCAGCAAAGGCAGTGGAGCACCTCTCAGCCAAGGCCCCGTACCCACTGACCCTGCTACGGGACCGGCACACCTCCCAGCTGCCTCTTCTCCAGGGGTTTAAAAATAGGTAGTGGAGCAGTTGCTGCCAAGCTTGGTACTCACTTGAAAGTGTGTCACCTTGCTTCTTCCTTTGATGTGTTCACAGAGGATGCCTCTTGCTTTGAGGCTAGTGAGGTGGCTGTGGGGCCAGGGTGAGGGATCCGTTTACCAGGCTGGGGCCCAGCCAAGCCAGCGGCATGCCCAGCCAGGAAAGGTGTGGGCACCAGGAGGCAGGTCTGTGCAATCCATGGGTGAGACCAGGGGCAAGACCGGGGGCAGGCAGGGAGCAAGAGTCTGGGGCATCCATGCTGGCAGAAAATTGTGTCTGGAGTCCTTCCCAATAATGGGCTGTAGACGTGGATTCCTGGGGAAGGGTTCTGGTCCTGTCTGCACCTGGGGGAGAGGGTAGACACCACAGAGACTAGTGATGTCTGATCCTGGCCAAGGAATTTTTGGCCCTTTCCCAGAGTGGGTGGCGAGGTCCAGACCCTGCTTAGCTCCCAGAGAGCGCGCTCGACAGGTAGCCTGGCGGAACAGGATGGGAGGGCCCTTATCTTCCGCAGAGAGCTGGGTGGTGCTGGAAGGTGACCCGCATCCTGCTTACGGGACTGACCGCTGACACTCACTGTCCTGTCTCACAGACCCAGAGCACCTCTCCTTCCCACCTCAGCCCTGCAGTTCTTCTACCTCCTCAACTTGATTTGAGTTGAGGGTCCCTCTGCTTGTAGGAGCCCACAGCTCAGAGAGGTGGAGTGGCATTCAGAAGCCTGGGACCTGGCCAGGGCTCTGCCGTCCGCTGGCCTCCTCGCTCCTGGGAGCGGGCGCCCACAGGACTTGAGGCGCTGAGAGGGCCCAGAACCCAAGGTGACTTTGATCTCTGCGTTGCCCAGGGTTGGGGCAGACCATATTGCTGGGAAGTGGTTTCCTGTCCTGGGAGTAAAGTGGGCTGTGGAGCCCCCTCTTGACCTAGCAGATTTGGGGCTCCCTAGGACAGTGTCATCAAAGCCCTCAGACCCTCTGGGGGTGAGACCACAGTGCTGTGGCCCCTGATGGCCACACTGAGGCCCCTGAGTCGAACCTAGGCAAAGCTGGGCCCTGGGCGCCCCCGGCAGGCAGGGAGCCTGGGCACCCGTGGATCTGAGCTCTGGGGGGAAGCACTGACCTCTGACCCTGAGGCCCGGCCTTGGCTGGTGCAGCCCCATCTTGGCCTCAGCGTCGATAGGCCTGCCCCTCTGCCCTCATCTCCAGGGACAGGGGGTGACTGGATGAGCTGCAGGGGCCTTCGAGTTGGCCCCACGGCAGTGAGCGCACTCATTTTCCAGCCAGAGGCTGAGGGGACTCCGTTTGAGAAGGCCTCGATATTTGACTCTGAGCACAGGCAGGGTGCTGCACAGGTGCTTCCTTGGGGTGTGGTGGCCCTGGCCTGGCAGTGGGGTGGCAGCGTCTGTGTCTTTCCTGCTCTGTAGCTTTTGAGCACAGGGGTGGGAGGGAGACACGGACATGAGAGACCAGTGAGCATGCCGATTCCTTTCCTCTCTGAAGACCTCTGTCCCAGAACAACAGGCTCCGCGCGCCCTGCCCTCCGTAGCCGCAGCTACAGTTGACAGCACGGTGGCCCCACAGGAGCAGCCCGAGCCAGCCTGTGCCCATGAACACCTGCAGTGGGCGTGGCTGGGCGCTGCTGGCCACCCCTGCAGAGGCCCCTTGGACCAGAGGCCCCGCCCCAGGGCTGTGGCCGGTGCCCTCCTTGCAGGCTCTGGCCTAGTTGAACCGATGGCCTTAAACCCCGTCGAGGGACCCTGTGTCTCAGTAGACTGGGACAGCCTTCCGGAGGGTCCTGTAGACAGTCGCCTCCTTAATTCACTGACTTTGGCAAGGATCTGTTTATCACACTGATGGCTGGAAAAACCTTAAATAAATGTTTAGCATCCTTGGAGGGGCCTGGCCAGGCTCCTAGGGAGGAACAGGAGCAGCTCCAATGGCACCGCACAGGCCTCACCTGGTCCCTGGGAACCACCCGGCCTGCCCCCCCTCGCACACGACCCCTGGGGAGGCCTCCCAGTGCTGCCCCGACGTGGGCCACCCCCCCACTGTTCCCTCGGTCTCCACGGAGTCTCCAGCCCCAGAACATCACACTGGCCTTGTGGACCTCACTCTCCTGGCAAGGGCTGGGCTGGAGTCCCCACTGCTCCCGGGACCTGGACCAAGGACAGGGAGTCTTGACGTGCCGGGGCCTAGAGAGGAGGGACCGGTGAGCAGCCTTTCCTGGAGTCTGGAGGTTTGCTCCTGTGCTGGCCAGGAGGTGAGGATGCAGCCCCAGGGTGCGCCGGGCGCAGGGCCAGGTGGGGCCGTGGGGGCTGCGCTGGCCTGGAGTCTGTCGCTGGAGCCTGCGGGCAGAGGAGAGCCACACTGTTTGGGGATGAGGAGGTGCGAGGCTGGGACGGCTGGTTAGCGGGTGCGCCGGGAGGCACCCTCATCCTCCACTGGCTGGCTTGGGGCGTCCCGGAAGGGCGAATAGATGATGACCACACGTACCCAGGATCCAGGGAGATGTGGTGCAAGGAGCTGGGTTCCATGTGTGATTCTGGAGGGGCCTTGCCATCCCCCCTCCATGTCCGGAGCTTACTCCTGTGCCGGGCTCACCCCACTGCTGTCTGTCTGGGTGGGTGGGTGGCCCTGACTGCCTGGCCTGGGGCTCAGCCCTTGGCACATTGCTCTCCTCAGCACAGCCCTGGGCCTGTCCTCTCCACCTGGCACGGCAGGCTCCCTGTGTCAGGATGGGAAGACCACGCCAAGTGGATGGTTTGCACTCACCTCCTCCACCTCTCGCAGGATGCCTGGTGTGGTGGCTCAGAGAGCTCCTCTCCCACCCCAGGCCTGGGGACCAGAGAGGCCCAGGGAGCTGCAAAGCCTTGGGGAGGGAGCTCCTGCCAGGCCACATCTCAGAGGCGCTCCTGGGAGCCGGGCTGTTGCTTTGAAGATGCAGAGGTTTGGCTAGTTCGGTCCATCATTTTTCTCCATTAATAAAAATTAGAACAGGAAGGAAATTATCATCATCCAACGCTGACAATGAAGCCTCCCATTTACTTCTCATTCTATGAGGGTTTTTTTTTTTAATCAAAACGATTTATGATTAATACAGCTTATATTAAAACTTTTAACCTGGTACCCTGGTAAAGTAAGAAATGTTCCAAACATATTACATTTTTAATCACACGAGTTAATTACTCTTTGGGGAGGCTTTGGGATTTCTGGAAGGGAGAGTTTCGGGGATTTCAGAGAATGAGCCTGGGACTGTCATTTTAATAAAACACAGATGAGGATTGTTAAGGTTCAGTGAAGGTCACAGCAGCTTAATCAGCAAATTATCTTGACCATTTATTGCCAGTGACGAATGAATATTAAAAGCTATTGTTTTAACAGATTAGACCTCAAAATTATTGTTATTTCAAAATTTCCCAGGTGTCTGGGATATGATTTAAGATTCCATAGTGCCGCGATCTCTCCAGGCCTGTATTGCTGTCTCAGGGGTGCCAGTCTGGGGAGATGAGAGCCTCTCTGTCCCCCGGTGTCCATTTGCAGCGTGGCCCCCGCAGAGTCGTGCACACTGGTACGCAGGCACTTCATGTGCCGGAGGTGGTGCCCAAGGGCAGCTCCTCAGTTTCCCTGGGTGCCCAGGCCTCCCAGGCATCTGGCTGTGTCTCGTCCCTCATGGCTTTTGATGTCAGAGCCCTCTCTGCCCCTGGTACCGGGCACCGGGTGCGCCTGTGAGGAGCTTGGGGTGGAAGGAGGCTGCTCCGGGGGAGGCCGCCTCCTCCTGAGTCTTTTACTTCTCCATGTCCATGTTCTAGCGCCGGCGTCTTCAGAGATGCAGGTCTCCACTGGAGAGACAGGTGGCGGGGGAGGGATAATAACCACTGTACATGGTGCGGGGCTGGCCGTGCACCCCTCACCAGAGCACCTTGTGGCCTGAGGCCTCCTGCAGCCGGCGGTCCATCCCCAGCCGTCAGGGAAGGGTCCTTTGCCCAGAGCCACTGTGGCCAAGCCCGTCTTGCCATTACCAAGGGAGCCTTCCAGACTCCAGGGGGTGGGGCCAGTGGCGGGCCCGGGAGGGTGGGGCGGGGCTCTGGGCTGAGCAGCATTCCACAGAGCCACCACCCAAGAGCCCCTGCTCCAGGTCAAGGCCTGCCTGGGGCACAGCTGCAGGGACTGGCTGTGCCCCCAGCCCAGCTACATGCCCCTCCTCCTCACCCTCCATTCACCCTGCTGGGGGACCTGGTGCTTGGGTGGACTCTACAGGTGAGCTTGGGTCCTGGGTGCAGGTCAAGACCTCAGACTCAGGCCCACTCCTGGGCTGACAGGGCCTGTGACATCATTGTGGATCCACAGCTGATTCAGAGGGGTAAGACTGTCATGGGGGTGGGAGACTCTGAAGGCCTGGGGAGGAAGGTCCCTCGGAGGAGCTCCAGCCCTTGCCTGCCCCACCCACCCCAGCTCCTCCCGCAGAGCCGTCCTCTGAGGCTCACCAGGCCCCTGGGACCCGCACGGTTATCACTGCATCTCAGTCCCGCACACCACAGGGAAAAGTAATTAAATGTAATAGATGCTGAGGCTTCCGAAATTACATTATTTAGGAGCTGCCGCGTACACACATACACATGCACGCTAAGCTGCAGATAATTAATAGATTTATTTAAATCAGCCTCGCCATCTGTATTCTTCCAGGAGAGGTGCTTCTCTGGCCGGCCCACATGGGAGCACCTTTGGCTTGTGGGAGGAAGGAGTCACGCAATGGGGGCGCAGGGCACCCAGCAGGGCCAAAGGGCCTGTGGCCACCCAGACCACCAAGTGGCTCTTGCCCACAGAGAGACCCCTGCTGGAGTGGGAGGGGGCAGACAGGGACATGGACCCCCAGGCTGTTCCCAAGACCCCACCCACAACCCAGGTGGATGGCCCAGCAGAGCAGGGCGTGCTGGGTGCTGGCCCGGTGCCTGGGCTCTGCTGCCAGGCAGCCTGCAGGTGCACCTTAGGGGCTGGTTCTCACCCGCCGCCCTCCCTCCTGGCTTCCTCAGTGTCCAGAAAGCGCTTTTCCAGGCTCTGGAAGCTGAGGGCTCCTACAGTGTGTGTGGTGGAGGGAGCCCGAGTCCCTGGGACCAGAGGCCCACTGGATGCCTGGGTGGGGACCCTGCAGTGGCCAGGCTGGGGGGCAGGGCTGGACCATGGGCCTGGCCAGGGTGGACTGAGCAGTGTTATCAGGAAGGGCCTCCAGGGGACCCCAGCCCACCCCTGCCCCGGGAGGCCAGGTGTCTGCAGGAGGAGGATTTTGCCCCGTTTCAAGGTTGTGAGCTGGGAGGCTCTTTGCAGTGAGTTGTCAGCCCACAGGTGCAGGCCCCCTTTGGCCCTGGTAGCTCTGGCCACGGGCAGCTCTGGGCCCCGCTGCGGCTGTGTGTCCTGTCAGAACACACTAGGAAGCGGCTCTGAGAGACAGCTTAGAGGTCCACGTCCCCTCCCCCTTGCACCCCTCAGCCTGCTGCGCTCTGCTGTGTCCCCCCGGACCCCTGCAGACTGTGTGTGCTCTGGGAAGTACAAGGTGGAAGAAGGACCTCGGGAGGACAGGGCAGGGAGCGTGGACAGCGAGCGCTGGACCGCCCGAGGGGTGCTGGGGCTGCCGCTGTCCTGCTGTGCCCAGCCCGGGCTCCTTCGAGGGCTGAGCGCCCTGGCAAGGAGACCTGGGTTCCAGGGTGGGGGCGACCTCACGCTCGCTACAGTGCCCCCCGCGAGCCTCCCTCACTCCGCCTCCAGCAGGGTACCCTTGGGTTCTGCGTGGAGGGAGCCTGGGCTGAAGGCTCCTCCCGATGTGCGATGTGGAAGCAGAGCTCTCCACCTGCCTGCGCTGTCAGGAGCTGGCCCCGGGGTCGGGGGAGCAGCCAGCCTCTGTGACGGGCTGTGGGCTTGGAGGGCTCGCCCCAGCGCAGCCTCATAGTGCAGCGTGGCCATCGCTGCACAGGCTCCATGCGGCCCGGGACACACACACACTGCCTGGCGTCTGCAGCTGACCAGGCAGAAGTCAGGTCTGGCCCTCC
This sequence comes from Muscardinus avellanarius, assembly GCF_963383645.1. Lineage (NCBI taxonomy): Eukaryota > Metazoa > Chordata > Mammalia > Rodentia > Gliridae > Muscardinus > Muscardinus avellanarius. Next base: position 2,124,898 of record NC_137797.1, on the reverse strand, counting down.
CCAGTCGCCCTGCATAGGCCTTTCTGCCTGAAGTGGCTGCCGCCCTGCAGGCTTGCCTCATGGGGCAGAGGGCCAGCCCTTGCCTGGACACACCCTCCAGGAGGCTCTACTATGGCTGGGAGGGGCTCTGGAGTGAGACCAGGGAGGCTGGAGAGTCCAGTGAATGCAGCAGCCGGGAGGCCCCGCAGGTTGCCTGGGTCTCTCCCCTCAGAGCCTGCATGTTCCCAGCTCACCTGCCCCGGCACTGCCTGGGCCTTGTGGAGGCTTCTGGGAGGCCCTGCGGCCCAGCAGAGTGCTGCGCATGGTCCCAGTTTATTGGCGCCCCTCCCTGCTCAGTCCTGGGAGCAGAAGCAGAGAGGACACTCCTTGTGGGTCTGCCCTTTGACAGAGGAATAGATGTCTATGGCCTTTCATGGCCACCATGTTTGTCCACTGTTGAGAAATCTCACGGGGATGGGAGGGATGCCCAGGCACCGGGGTCAGGGTCTAGTGACATCAGGAATGGCTCGGGGTGGATTCTGGCTGAACCTTGTTCCCCGAGTCCATACGTCAGAGTCCTAACCCATGCTTCAGAATGTGACTGTGTTTGGCGACAGGTCTTTACAGGGATGACTGAGGTTAAGTGAGTCCATCAGAGTGGACGCTAACCCAACATGACTGGTGTTCTCTTAAGAAGAGGGGGTTGGCACACAGACACAAGGAGGGAGACACGTGAGGATGCAGAGAGAAGGCAGCGTCTGTGGGCCCAGGAGGGAGGCGTCAGGAGAGACCAGCCCTGCCTCACCCTCCTTGGAGGCCAGCCCCCAGGTCGGTGGGACAGCACATTCCTGTTAAGCTGTCTCCACCTGGAAGCTTCGTGGGAGAGCCTAAGCACTAGTGGAAAGCAGAGGTGAGATTGGAGTGGTGTGGCCTGCTGCCCCGAAGGCTGGGCGCCTGCATCCCCGCAGGCTGGACACCTGCACCCTCACAGGCTGGACGCCTGGATCCCTAGAGGCTGGACACCTGCATCCCCACAGGCTGGACGCCTGCATCCCCACAGGCTGGGCGCCTGCATCCCCACAGGCTGGACACCTGCATCCCCACAGGCTGGGCGCCTGCATCCCCACAGGCTGGGTGCCTGCATCCCCGCAGGCTGGGCGCTTGCATCCCTAGAGGCTGGGCGCCTGGATCCCCACAGGCTGGGCGCCTGCATCCCCAGAGGCTGGGCGCCTGCATCCCCAGAGGCTGGGCGCCTGGACCCCCACAGGCTGGGTGCTTGTATCCCCGCAGGCTGGGCGCCTGGATCCCTGCAGGCTGGGCGCCTGGATCCCCGGAGACTGGGTGCCTGCATCCTCACAGGCTGGGCACCTGCATCCCTGGAGGCTGGACACCTTCATCCCCAGAGGCTGGACACCTGCATCCCCACAGGCTGGGCACCTGCATCCCCACAGGCTGGACGCCTGCATCCCTGGAGGCTGGGTGCCTGCATCCTCACAGGCTAGGCGCCTGGATCCCCACAGCCTGGACACCTGCATCCCTGGAGGCTGGACACCTGCATCCCCACAGGCTGGGCGCCTGGATCCCCACAGGCTGGACGCCTGCATCCCTAGAGGCTGAGCGGGAGCCCAGACCCATCAAGGCATTTCATAAGCATCTCCCAGTCCTCCACACGCAGCTCCCTGAGGAGATGACCACTCCTGGTCCCTTGGGAACACCAAGCACCTGTTGCCAGGTAGAGAGGGCGCCTCCCTGCTCTTAGCCAAGGCCGGTCCCCGCTGTCACCCTTCCCCAGCCTTCTTCCAGCAGGCCCACATTCACTGTGATCTTGATGTCTGTCCCCAGCACCCCATCCTTCTGCACATCCGAGGCCCAGCACAGCCCCCGGGAGAGGGAAGGTGACGGGAACTCCCAGATGGATAACAGGCGGGCCGGTGCCAATTCATTCTTATTCCGCGCCACGGCCGCCACATCCCAATATAGTCATTATTGCGTTTTCGCTCTCTGTAGCTGCATTATAATGTGGGCTTACGTTCAATTTGCCGGGCTCCGGCAAATCGCTGTCTACATTTCCTCAGCACACACTCATTTGCTACTTGCCCTGGGTGTTTCTTAAAGTCTAGGTTTTACACATAGACAAATTAAATCTTGTTTCTGCATGCGTCCCTCTCTGGAACTGACATAATGTGTTTTAATAGCCACCGCACCTCTTGGGGTCTCAGAGCAGGCGATCGTGTGCGTTTCCAAGAGGTGGATTACTTACAGGGACATGTCCTCCAAGCCGATAATACAGTTGGTGGAGAGTCGGGGTCCAGCGGGCCTCGCCATCTCTCTCCTGCTGCCCCAGGTTGAAGGCGGCACCGGGAGCGGTGGCCTCTGGGCGCAGTCCCTCTCTGCCCCTGCATCTGTTCATTCATTCCACCCACCTGGAGACATGTCCGGGCATCTTCCCTGCGGGATCATGGGAGATGGGGAGGGGGATGGGTCAGGAGAGGTGTTGGGGAAGTTGGGTCCCATTGGGCCAGTGAATCCGACTAGGCAGGGGATGTGAAGGGGGAGGATGGGCAGACGGACACCCCGAGTGCCCACCTGTGTGGACAAAGGGGCACAGGCGGGGTGCAGCCCTTGACTGTCTACTCATTAGCCAGGGGACCTGGGGTCCAAGTCTCTGGGCTACACCGTGTCCCCACTAAACCCCCATGTTGATGTTGCAGCCTGGAGGCGGCAGTGTTTCGAGATGGGGCCTCTGGGAGGTGATTCACGTTTTGCAGAGGACTCTAGTGATGGGATCTGTGCCCTTTTAAGAGAAGCCACGCAGGGCCTGTTTCCTCCACTCTCTCCACCATGTCTGGATGGAGCGAGGAGATGCTTGAGGGGAGGCCCTCACTGGGTGGCCAGCCTCTAGGCCTTTGGGACAGTAAGACTCCGTTGTCTCTTTTCTGCCCAGTGGTGTTCTGTTGTGACCCCCAAGCTCAATAGGACCGTGTCAACTTGGCCTCTGGCAGCAGATCTTGAAGCCCTGAGGGACTGAGGGGCTTGGGAAACAGGCCTGGCTGGTGGAGGCAGCCTGGCTGGGTCCCTAGGCCAGCATGAGGGACACTTTCCTGCCGAAGGCGGCCTCACTGGAGGGCAGGATCCCCGGGTCCTGCGGCTTCACCTTACGGCCTTCGGAAGCTCCACTCTAAACCACAGCCTGGCAGATGAGGGACGTCCTTGGAGTCAGCCAGGGCTTGCTGTGCCTGACGTAGCGACCCTTGGCAGGGGGTAGTACCCTATCTGGGTGAAGCAATAGAGCCTCTGAGATTCACTTGGAGTTCACGGGAACCCTTTGGAGCAGGACACAGCATGGGGCGCAACCTCAGCTGGGTACCTCCCAAGACCAGTGCAGAAGCAAGCGTGCAGCTCAGGTGGTGGGCATGAGGGGACCGCCCCTGCCACCACCTGAAGACAGGTGCTTATGGGGACTCGCACAAGATCTTCTTTCATGGGGAAGAGTGTCTCCTCGTCATAGAGGAAGAAGTCTGGTATGTGTCCCCCAATTGCTCCAGCTCTGGGCAGGAGTACCTGGCAGGGGTCTCTCTCTGTGGCTGTGTGGAGCCTGTCCAGGCCCGCAGCCCGCCCCAGAAAGGCTCCTGCAAAGGGTGCATGGGCCTCTGTGCTCAGTGAGGGAGCCACGCCCTCGCTGGGCCTGTCCATTTTCTGGAATGGGTTCTGTGATGGCCAGAACATCTATCCTGGTGCCCCCACATACTTAAGGGCCACATGAATGTGCCGGCGTTGGCTTGGCACCAACAATCTGCCCAGTTTTCTTGTCAGAGACTGGTCACTAGAGAGCACGCCTGGGTTACTCCAAAGCATGTTGCAGGTGGGTCCATCAGCACAGCCGGGACAGCGGCAGGAGCAGGTGCTCTGGGCGCAAGGTGCCTTCGTAGTACACACGCATCGGGGCCGGCAGGGTAAGGAACCTCGCGGCTTCTGGAGTAGCCTTTGTTTTGCTGCTGGATGTTGATGGCCAGCCGGCCTGTGGGTTTCCAGGCAGACTTCTGTCCTGTGCTGTCCTCTGTACCTGGGGCTGGAAGGTCCCCTCTGGCAATGATGTTGGGGTTGGTGGGGGCGTGGCCAGCAAGGCCCGCTTCTCACGCAGGCGGGGCCAGTGCTGACCTGCTATGCCCTGTGGGTGTAGGGCAGAAGATGCCTCGCCTGGCCTGTCTTGCCAGGAAAGCCACGCGGGCCACCTGGCTGGCCAGGGAACTGGGTAATGATGTCATGTGGTGGAACCCAGTGTATCCCAGAAACATGCAATTTCTGGCTTCTAAGTGGCAGGGACTCCCACAGTTTCCTTTAGTGGATGACCATAAACCCCTGCCCCGTCCAGTCCTCGCGAGCAGCGTCCTCTGCCACTTCCAGACTCTGTCACATCCCTAACTCCCTCCTGTGTAGGACTTGACGTCCCTGAACGAGGCGGGATCGCAAGGCCACAAACCCGGATCCCTGTTAGAAAGTTCCAGACACCAGCGGGTGGTAATGAACTACTTTCGCAAACAGAGCTCCCCCACGGGCTTTAAAATCAATAAGCCATTTCAGATGCTCCCGTGGAGGTGCACGGCAGCGGACTCAAGCTCTGACCTTGCTTGGCAGTGGTCGCGCTCTGAGCTTAGCACCACAGTGCTGGGCCATCGCAGGCCCTGCACAATCTGGAAGAGGTGACTCAGGTCCAAGTCATTTCCACCCGTTGCTGCTTGGTGCAGGAGGGACCAGAGTGCTGTGGCCTAGCTCCTGAGCCCTGGGCACCCTGTCCTGTGCAGCTCTATTTATTTTTTTTTTTCAGTACTGAGGATAGAACCCAGGGGCATTCTACTTCCGAGCTACACCCCCAGCCCTGTTTTGAAACAGAGTCTCACTGAGTTGTAAAGGGCCTCCCTATATAGCTGAGGCTGCACGCAGACTGTGAGCCTCCTGTCTCAGCCTCCCAAATGCTGGGATTACACGCGAGCTCACCACGCCCGGCCTGTGCAGCGCTTCAAGACTTCCTGCCTCAGTTTCCTTTTTTGAGGATTAAGAGTAGTAACTGCGTCGTAGGACTGCGGTGTGGACTGGAGGTGTGTGCCAAGCCGCGAGGCCAGTTCCTGGCTTGTAGGGAGCCTGACTCCAGGTGAGCTCTCGTCACCACCTTTACCTCTCCTGTGTTCTTGTTGCCAAGGCCTGGGCCAGGCCCTCGCAAGGAAACAGGCAGGGGGCACAGTGCAGTTGCTGAGCAGCGCCATGGACCTCCTGTGGTGGCCGGTGACTGGGGCCAGCTGTGACTTAGCAGGGAGCCCGGGCCTCCGGGGCAGGAGGCGGGGAGGCCAGGATTCTGCCCCCAGGACCGCCAGGGCCACAGGATATTTGTGAAGGCTCTGGGAGTCAGCTAACACGGCCGACGAGGTGCCCTGGCCCGTGTCCCTTCACAAGCATCCTCGACTCACAGGTGGATGGCTGGCCTCTGGTGAGCGGTGTGGCAAGGGTTGGTGGGGTTCCAGGCCCCTGACGCCACTTCTGAGAGGCTCACACGACCCGGGGCCTTGGCTGGGCAACCCTGCCTCCCTGCCCTCCCTAAGCCAGGGCTACCCCCTATAGACCATGGCACCTGGAGGCCCTGGGCGGACCTTAGCCTGGCACCGGGGCAGCTCCCAAATGGCATACAGGCTGGATGGATGGACCCCACCCCTTGCTTCCTGCAGCCCACAGCCGATTCTCTAGAACTTAGCAAATGGTACCAGCTGCCCCCTCCCTGGAACCCCAGCCTGTCTGTTGTTATGTGGACCCCACGAGTCCTATCACACCACGCGCTCACCGTGTGCCTTTCCCTGGAGGGACAGCAGCAGGGACCTAGGGGAGGACCAGCAGCTTGAGGCCGAGCGCTGCTCTCCTGAGCAGTGGAGAGCTGGCCGTGCAGGTGTGTCTCTGAGCAGTGGAGAGCTGGCCGTGCAGGTGTGTCTCTGAGCAGTGGAGAGCTGGCCGTGCAGGTGTGTCTCTGAGCAGTGGAGAGCTGGCCGTGCAGGTGTGTCTCTGGATGCAGCTTGAGGCCGAGCGCTGCTCTCCTGAGCAGTGGAGAGCTGGCCGTGCAGGTGTGTCTCTGGATGCAGCTTGAGGCCGAGCGCTGCTCTCCTGAGCAGTGGAGAGCTGGCCGTGCAGGTGTGTCTCTGGATGCAGCTTGAGGCCGAGCGCTGCTCTCCTGAGCAGTGGAGAGCTGGCCGTGCAGGTGTGTCTCTGAGCAGTGGAGAGCTGGCCGTGCAGGTGTGTCTCTGAGCAGTGGAGAGCTGGCCGTGCAGGTGTGTCTCTGAGCAGTGGAGAGCTGGCCGTGCAGGTGTGTCTCTGAGCAGTGGAGAGCTGGCCGTGCAGGTGTGTCTCTGGATGCAGGAAGGGGCGATACTTTGGGTCTCTCCTGGGAGTGGGGTGCTGGTCCCTGCAGGGAGCCTGCGCCACCTCCTGGGGAGGCTCTCTTGTGGCTGTGGCAGGAAGGCTGTTGAGGAGGTGCAGCCCCTGGGGCGGCATTCTGCTGCACCCTGGGCTCTTGGACTCTCTTCTTCCTCCCAGTGGACTGCTTTCCTATAGCCGCAGAGTGGCCATCTTCCTGTGAGGTGCTCAAGCCATGCCTCTAACTACCAAGCCGACCCGCCAGGATTTAGGCTCCTGGGAGGACACCAGCTTCTTAGGATGAGGCCAGGGGTCAGGAGCCCAGGGGAGACTCCGGCCTGCCTGGCCAGCCCTCCTCCAGGGCCATGCAGGCTCCTAACTGGGGCCCAGAGCATCCTGCAGCCCGTGCTTCGGCTCTTCCTGAAGCACCATGCTGGGGAAGGGGCATCACACTGCAGGCTCCTCAGCAGGCTGTGGGTGGGACTGGTGTGCACGAGGTGGGCTTGGAGGCTGAACAGCTGCCTCAGGGGAGCAGTCTGTGTGTGAAGGGGACTCACTGCCAAGGCCCCTTGGCCCTGGGCTGGGCCCCTGTGGAGCGGTGAGGATCTCCTGGTGAGATGCACAAAGACTGCTGTCCAGGGCTCCGGGGCATGTGGGTGGCTTATGCCCGTGGCCATGAGGAAAGGTCCCAGGTGCCCCGGCTGGAGGCAGGGCCTGGGGACCAGTGGGTCAGGGCATGCTGGATTTTCTCTGGTTGGTCATGAGTCAGACACAGCAACAGAGGTGATGGAAGCAGCTGGCAGTCACTGGGCAAGTGCTGGTCGGATGCTGTGGGTGGGAGCTTATCAGGCAAGGTCTGGTCATTGCCTGTCTGTAGCATCAGTTTGTCAGTCTACTGGGGATGCTGGCAAAGGTATTGCCTTAGGCAGAGGGTCACCCTTTCTGGGGTGAGGATGCAGTGCTGCCGACCCCTCTCTGCAGGTTTTGGTTGGAAGCTGCTCTGGGTGTGGGTGTGGACACCCAGGACCTAGGCCTCTTCGTCCATTGGGTGAAGTGAATCAAAAGCTGAAGAGTTCTTCTGGGTGGTGGTCTCGGTCTGTCGGGTCAGGCTTTCATTGTCCCCTGAATGCTCCTGACCTAGACAAAGCCAGGGATGGCGGATGGGTGGGTGGGTGGGTGGGTGGATGGATGGATGAGTGGATTAATAGATTAATGATGGCTGAACTGGTAGATGAATGGGTGATGGGATGAATGGATGGATGAATGGATGAGTGGATTAATGATGACTGAGCTGGTAGACAAATGGATGAGAGGGGTGGATGGATGATAGATGAATGGATAATGGATGATTGATTGCTGATGGATGAATTGGTGGATGAATGGATGCTGGGATGGATGGATGGATGGATGGATGGATGGATGGATGGATGGATTCATGATGACTGAACTGGTAGATAAATAAATAATAGGATAGATTAATGGATGATGGATGGATGGATTAATGATGACTGAAATGGTAGATGAATGGATAATGGGATGAGTTGATGGATGGATGGGTGGACGAATGGATGGATGATGGGATGGATAATAGATGATGGATTGCTGATGAAATAATTGATGAATGAATGGATTCTGGAATGGATGGATAGATGGATAGATAGATGATGGATGATGGATGATTTGGTAGATGAATGGATGTTGGGATGGATGGATAGATTAATGATGGCTGCATGGGTAGATGAATGGATGATGGGATGGGTTGATGGATAATAGATGATGGATGAATGATGGATGAATGGTGGGATGGATAATAGATGATGGATTGCTGATGGAATAATTGATGGATGAATGGATGCTGGTATGGATGGATAGATGGATGGATGGATAGATGGATAGATGATGGATGATGGGTTGCTGATGGATGAATTGGTGAATGAATGGATACTGGGATGAATGGGTGGATTAATGATGGCTGAACAGGCAGATGAATGGATGATGGGATGGATGGATGATGGATGGATGGATGATGGATGTGATAAATAGGTGATGGGATGAATGGATGATGGATAGATGGATTGACTAATGATGGATGATGAATGAATGTGTTGATGATGGATGAGGGACAGATGGGTGGATGGTAGATGAGTAGAGAGATGGGCGGAGCCTATGAAGACATTCTGACTTCCTCTGAGAGGTCTTCCCATCTTTTGACAGGGCCTGAGCTCTGTGAGGCTCGGTTTCCTCAGCAGTGAGGGACCCTTGCCTCTTCAGAAGGTTGCTGTGAGATTGCTGGGCTGGAGGAGGCTGAAGGGCATGTGCCAACGAGGGCTCATTCTGTGACAGCGGGCTTCTCGGGCACCTCACACCCAGCATGGCCAGTACCAGGGTGTCTGCAGCTTGGTGGTCTGGTGATCCACACTTGCTGATGCAAGTGGGTCCAGTTCATTCTTTTTCCTCGCCACATAGTGTCCCACCCTGGATTTTCTTCTCCATATTTGCCTTTCCCTGGGAAGAAGCACTGGAGTTGTCTCTACAGTCTTGCTCCCCCGGGGCGGGGTTCCCCATGTGAACAAGCAAAGCTTCGGGGATATTCTGAGGCATATAACTTCTGGTTTCAGGGTCTGAGCATCTTTGAGTCCATTACATTTCCTCAAGGATATGTGAACAGGAGATAATTGTTTTTAGATAAAAACAAAGACAACCTAGTCACTTGCTTTTCTGAGGAATAGCTGGGTTCTCCATCCTGTTCTCTGGTCCTCTGGCGTTGACAGGAGGTCCCGTGTGTACCCATTTGTTTCTAAGGACAGGATTCCCCCCGTGCCTCCACTGGCCAAGTGGTTTCCTCCAACTTCATTAGAAATGCTTTAAAAAACAATCCCCACTCCTAGTGAATGGGATCTATGAGGTTTAGCTGGAGTGTGAGCTAATGTGTGCAGGGAAAAGATAAGAATTTCAAGGAGAGCAAGGTAATCGTGGTCATGGGTTGGAGATAAGAGCCTCTGCAGAAACTGTTGGGATTGGCTGGTGAGAGGGGGAGGCGCAGAGCCTGGCAGGGAAGAGCCACAGCCCCGAGAGAAGAGGAGCCTCTGTGCCCCTCCGTGATGGCTGCCTCATCCTGGCCCCATCTGCTCAGCTCAGTCTTGCCGGCGCCTTCCTCTGGACAAGGTTCTGGGACACAACCTACGGGCAGCCACCATGTTCTTGGGGAAGGGTCTCCGGAATGGCCAAATGCATGGTGTGGGCCTGGGGTCTCGTGTGATGAGGGTTCAGCAGGGAACCTAGCTGAAGTCCAGCCTGTGTGGGATGATGGGACAGGCTTGGAAGTCAGCAGAGGCTTGGTGGACTCCAGCGGCCAGTGCCTCCCAAAGTGGAGGTCCCAGCTGACCATGACAGCTGTGTTGACGAGCACCAGCCAGGGAGATTCAGCTCACAGCCTCCATCCTCAGGGCTCCAGTGGTGTCCGCGGAGGACACAAGCATACAGAACCTGGACGGGGCCAGCAGAGATTCAGCTCACGGCCTCCATCCTTGGGGCTCCAGTGGTGTCCATGGAGCAGACAAGCATACAGAATTTGGACGGGGCCAGTGGTGTGGATGGAGCCCACGCCGGCTCTGAGCCTCAGCTGACCTGGAGTTCGTGTCTGTGCTAAGCCTGCCTTGAGCCTTTCTAACCCGGGCTGTTAACAGAAACCTTCATGGCAGGTCCTGTCCCCAACTCTTCAGAAATTGAATCGCACCGCCTTTTGATAGGAAAAGATAAATTAAAAGGAACACTGGCTTTCTAACGCCTAACCCAGCCGGGAGATTCTTCCTGTGGGTCTTTTTTTTTTTAAGTGTTTTTATTTTTATTTTTATTTTTTAAATTTTTTGGTGGTAGCAGGGTTACTGGAAACCCTTCTACCTCCGGGCTATACTCCCAGATCAATTTTTTTATTTATTTCTATTTGGAAACAGGGTCTCTTAAGCCAGTGAGTCTGGCTTCGAACCTGTGTGATCCTCCTGTCTCTGCCTCCCAAGCACGGGGATTGCACCACGCCCAGCTCATTTTATTTTTGATCGTCACATCATGATGGCTCCTATTTGTGGGGTACAGTGTGATGTCCCCATACATTGTGTCGTGCTCAGTCAGGGTAACTGGCATATCCACCACCCCAAGCATTTACAATCCTTGGTGGTGGGAACCTTCCAGATCCTCCCTCCTGGCTATTCAGCCAACACCGCACAGCATCCGTGCCGCGGTCACCGGGCGCAGGCTCGGAAGACCAGAGCTTCCGTTGCTGGCTGTGGCCGGCCTCTCCCAGCCCCTGTCCCTCGCTCCCGGCCTCCCTCGGTGCCCTTCCCGCTCCCTCCTGCTCCGAGCATCCGCCTTACACTCCACCTGTGCGTGAGCACATGTAGTCCTTGTCTGTACCCGCTGACGCCGCTCAGTAGAACGTCCTCCAGCCTCAGGTGCTCTGCCTCCAATGACAAGGCTTCATCCTTTTCCCGGGAGGAACAGTGGTCCATGGTGGTGCTGGAGGAGGCAGTGGTGTGTGTGTGTGTGTGTGTGTGTGTGTGTGTGTGTGTTCCTCTATGGATCCTTCACTGACGCTGCTTGGTTGACTTCGCGCCTTGACTATGGTTACGAGTGCTGCAGTGAGCGGAGCTCGCAGGGATCTCATTCCTTCAGATATACACCCAGACGTGGAGAGCTGGATCATATGTGATCTATTCTTAGTTGTTTAAAGAACCTCCATGCTGCTTTATCACAATGGCTGGGCTAATTTACATTCTTGGAAGAAAACTTAAAATAAAATGGCTGAATCTGGCCCGCTTCCGCCCTTCGGAAAGCCTGTTTGGGGCATCTGGCCAGCCTCGGGGTGGGGCTGGGCACCGGTGTGGACAGCAGATGGGCTGTGTGCCTCCCTCTGTGGCTTACGCCCCTCCTGCCTTTGCGGTGCCTTTGCCCTCTTTAGAGATGGGGAAACTGCATCTTGTGATAGAGAAGTTGCGCCTGGCTGGCAGAGATGGGGCTTGGTATCTTGGTCCATGGTCTGCAGAGCTATCCTGGTGGCCACCAAGCCATGCTGCCCCAGGCCCACGGGGGCTACCCACGGCCACCGAGACCAGCACTGAGCCAGGAGGAGGCCCTGGATGAGAGAAGGCTGCAGACCTACCTGGCCTTCGTGTCCACCGCAGATGCCGGGTGTGGGTGGAAGCCTGTACTCTCTGCACGCTGGGCTGCCCCCTGAGTGTCCGTGAGGACCCCCACCCAGCCTGGGCAGGGGCAGGAGGGGCGTGTGACTGAGGACTCACGGGTGCACACTGATGTGTGTGTGTGAATATGAGTGTGTGTGCGTGTATGTATGCGTGTGTGTGCATGTATGTATGTGTGTGTGTGTGTGTGTGTGTGCGTGCTCACAGACTGAGCCAGGGTTCCCAGTGAGGATCTCATCACACTGTTGTTGACAAACCCATCTTTGTTCCTGAGGCTGCAGGAAGGACCATGGTCCCTGGGGAAGTGTGTCTTTGAAAACATCCCCCAGTGGCTTTCCAGGGAAAGTACACACAGGTACAGATGTAACGGAGATGTAGGCAGAGACACAGATGCCCCCATGTGTGCCCCACATGCACTCAGCAGGAGACACACGGGCACACACAGCTGTGTGCACACACCTAGACACGGACATATGCACAGTCCAAACTCTACTCAAGTGTGTCCATAATACATGTGTATACAAATGAGCACACATGTGCACATGACCATGCACATGCCTGTACACAGGCATGGGCACAGAAACATACCCAGGCAAAAATGCAACTTTCTAGTGAACATGTATACAACACACCTCCGCACCACACATGTACAGTACCTAAGTATGCACACGTGTCCACACATGTCCTACAGGGGACACTTTCCTGGGGCTCGCTGGTGCCGGGCATCGTGGCCTCCATCCCCTGCCCCCAGGCCCCTCACCTCCCTTGGCGTGAAGGTGGGCACGTCTTCGCAGTGCTCAAGGATTCCTTGGCCGCTCCCCCTCGTCCCCCATCCGCCCCACCCTACCTCTCTGCTCCAAAGTGCTCCTTTGACTCTGGATGTCAGATGGTCTCCAGAGATCTAGATAAGGTCTGCACCTCGAGTCCTCCGTGGCACCCAGCTTGCCTCGGAGCAGCTGGGCCATGGGGAGATGGGCCATTCAGAAGTGCGGTCTACAGGGAAGCATTGGGGGCTAGGGGATAAAGGGATCCCGTGCTTGAGGGGCACGGGGAGGTGATCGATAGATGATAGATAGATAGATAGATAGATAGATAGATTAGATAGATAGCTTGCCTGAGCCTGTGTGTGTGCGGTGTGCGCAAGTGCAGGCACATTTGTACAGGGCAGCCAGGTGTGTGCTGGGCCTGCACACTCTAGCTGACTCAGAGATCCTTGAGAGAATGGCCCTCTGCCAGGAAGCTGCCCCACGGACTGGCTTCCACTCCACCCACAACGGAGCTGCCTCTTCAGAGAAAGAGATGCGGGAGCCACACGGTCAGGTCCCTGGACCCTCCCCAGACCCAGGCCAGGCTTGCACATCTGCCCATGCCGCTCTTTCTACATCCTGTACCTTAAGCCGGGCCTCCTCGTTCTACTTGGGCAGGCTTCGCTGGGCGCTGGCACCTGCCTGTGCACTGGGTGGATGCTTTTCTCTGCGAACCCCACAGAGGCGTCTTCTCCCTGCTGCCCCTTCGGTCCTCAGGACCTGGACATGTGCTCCACTCCCATCGCACGGGGGCCAGGCCTGTCTGCCCGGAGCAGGCTGGAGGGAGCTGGCCCTGGCAGCGGCACCCTGCTGAGCACCTGCGTGCCTGCACAGTGAGGCCAGGCACACCGAGATCGGCCGCCCGGCTGCCCTCTCTCTCCATGCTTGATGTGACTCTAACACACTGCGTGGTGAGAGCGCTTGGTCCGCCCTGGGCAGCTCTTTTGTGATCTCAGGGATGGCCTGTCTGGTAGTGGACTCGGAGACTGGCAAGGACGCGAGGGGCTGCTGTTGTAACCAAGGGCTATGCGATGGCCACTCGCAGGGCACCTGTCTCTGAATCCTACAGGCCGCTCCCGCGCCGCAGACTGACAGCTAACCCCTGGCCTCCCTGCCGGTTGGCACACCCGGGGCCCCAGGGGTGGCCCCCAGCACCCCTGCAGAACTCCACCCACCCGCCCAGGCCTCTGTGCGCCCGCCCCATGCTCCACATCACCGTGGCTGGATGTTCATACTGAGTCACACTGTGGTAGCTGCTTTTATTTTTGCTAATATATACTATTTATATATTTATATATGTTTATATATTTATATATGTATTTATATGTATTAGTATATGTATACATACTACATATATTAGCAAAAGTAATACATCTCACTGTCTCCTCTTCACTGGGTGCAAAGTCATTCTGTGCTTATAACACAATTTCCTACATTATTTTTATAATTCTTGTCTTCTCAAATCACAGTACAGCACACCATTCTCACGGGAAAAACAAATTTAAGTAACAGTGAGGGCTGCAAAGGAAAACCGAGGTCCTGCCCCTTCCCCGGGCACCAGGCCCTTTCCCTAAGGGACAAGGGGCTTAATAGCGTATCCCCCCTTCCTGGTTTTATCTTCATCATTCGGGTTTGTTGACTTTTAAACATGAGGACACTCAGTGCACCCAGCCTTGTGCTTTGTGGCTCCTCAGCGCTGGGCAGCACCTAGTGAGGTACTTTCCATGCCCAACGGGAAAGAAAATAGGGGCCTAAAGTCTCCTTTTGATACCGCCTTCCTCATTCCATTCAGACGAACACACACGCACACGCACACACACACACACACACACACACACACACATCTTATATATGTGTATATTCTTAAGCCTTAATTTATATATTTTTAAACATTGATTTTTTTTTTTCGGTACTGGAGATAGAACCCAAGGGCATTCTACCTCTGAGCTATACCTCCAGCCCTATTTTTTATTCTGTATTTTGAAACAGGGTCTCACTGAGTTGCAAAGGGCCTCACTAAGTAGCCGAGGCTGTCCTCGAATCGCTATTCTCTTGTTTCAGCCTCCTGAATGCTGGGATTACAAGTGTGCACCACCACGCCCAGCTTAAACATTGATTTAAAATAATATGTATATACATGTGTATGCATATCACAAACTACAGGACTAAATACTTATACATACATTCATTTTTAATAAACCAGGCTTTATTCTTCTACCATAATTTCTGAGCTTTGTTTCCATGCTGACTTTAAAACATGAGTAGTAACAAATGGTATTACAATACTGATCCATAAATGTCGCCACGGCAAGATGATTTGTGGCTCGAGCTGTGGAGGAGGGGAGAGAAGATTTTACTGCACAGATGTCGGCAGTGGAAGGAGTCTTCCTCGTTTCAGGGCCTAGGACATCTCTATGCAAGTTCCTTCATGTTCCTTGAGTCTCCCCAAAGTCTAATAAGCTAACTGATTCCCTCTGCCAGGCCCGATCTCCTGGTCCCATGCTCCTGTCTCCGGAGCTTCCTCCTGGCCAGCCTTCCGCAGAGAGGACGTGGGTCTGGATGCCTCCCCAGGGTTGCTCCGAGGGACCAGCTGGGCGCAGTGTCCGGGGCCCTGTCTTCTCCCGCCAGGACGCGGAGACGCTTCTTGCTGTCTCGACGAAGCCAGCATTGCTGAGGCAAAGCCCATGCTGGTTTATTCCCGGCTCTGCGGAGCAGCATCTATTTGTTACTGTGTTTGCTTTATCCCACGAGGTTTTAAGAGTTTCTTGTATCCTCAGATCTCGATCTGCCATAAGACCTACGCAGAACCAGGCAAGTCCCTGCGACCCGCGGTGTGTTCGTTCATTTGACCAGCCCTGCATTGCCCTTTTTCTCCTTGCGAGTGTCTCACGGGGAAAGCGGACGCCAGGGCTCTGCCCTTCCCATCTCAATTCTTCATTTCTTTCAGGGGGCTTTTCACTCTGGGAAACTTCACTGACTTTATTTTCCATACCTGGCCTTTTAAAACTTTTTCTCCTGCCCACTTTTCTAGTCAGCACATCTCCTGGATCTTAAAATTGGTCAGCTACATTATCTCGAGGTGTCTCTTCTTAGTCTCTGGCTTTTCTTTATTTCTTTTCTTTTACTATAGGAGCTGCTTTTCTCTGATGAGTACCATGTTCTTTCCATTTTTTTTTTTTTTTAGAATGATGCTATTTGGACTTATTATCATTATTTTACTTTCCCCTGAATTACGCTGTTCTCTGAGTGCCAGGTGTAAGAGTGCGCCTCCTGCACCTCCTTCTCGTTTAGGCCCTGGCTTTCTGCAGGTGCCGCATGGTCCTGCCGCCAGGCCTGTCTGTGTGGGAGCGAGAACAGAGACGAGGAGCCATTGGTGTGGGGTGACCGCTGCCTGGTGTATCGCAGCGGGCTCCTTGCCTGGCCAAGAGAGCCGACTACTCTCTGGCAGCTGGCAAGGCATGTGGGCAGCTGGAGGTGGGCAGAGCAGCAGGCAAGCAGCCCCACAGGTGGACTGGTTTTGTGCATTTCACTGCTGGGGTGCCACGCCACCTTTGAATTCTCTTGGCCTGTTTGCCACACATGACCGAGGTCCTCAGTGCCACCTCTGACTCTCTCACTAGGGCAGGGGTCTTGGGCATCATTGGCCATACTCGGTCAATTATGGAACCTCACTCGGAGGGAAAGATTACCAAGAAGACCACATATATTAAAATGTAGTTATCAAATGTGAAAAAAAACTATCTTGATATAGGGATATGTTGGCTTCTTTATTAAAGCCTTACATAAAAAAGTCTTAGCAGTGGGGCGGCTGTAATTTGAAGTAATGGCGAGCATAAGCAATATCTGGAGGTGCCCAAATGAGCTGCAGTGTGATAGGAAAATACCTGTGATTTCTGTCGGTGACAGTCACAGTCACAGCCAAACTGTTGTGTTTACTGCCTACATGTCTAATTGAAGGTAATATTAAATTTCAGTTAGTGCTGTGAAATAAGCTTTATTTCACCATCTAGGCCCCGTGCTTCCAGTACACTGGGGCCCCTGCTGGGTAGATGGCCCCTCTCTCTGGCCAGCTTCTGGCTCTGGCCTGAGCTAACTGTGTGGAAGGGGGGTCACTTGCCAGGGCCTTTGGAACTGCTCACTGGACAGTCCTTGGTGCGTGTCACCGACTTTCACGTCCCAGATGCTGTCCCTGGAGGCTGTGGACATCCTTCTCCTGGCCCTCCTCTTGGGCCCAGCGCCTAGCCACAGGATGCCCGTCCCTCTCAGGCGTTGTTCCTCATCCTCAGCCCCACCATTTATAGCATTAGTAGTGCTATATTACTCTGTGCTGGATGCCTCCACGCTGGGAGCTCCTGGGATCATGCTGAGCCGTGGGGCTCTGTGGTCTGCAGCGTTGATGGGCTTTTCTGTGTGCAGGCATGGATTCCCCCACTTTCCATCTGTGGTTTCTTTTAAGGGTACCAGCAATGCCCCATGCATTCCTAAGCGGAGGTCTTGGTACCTGGGGTGAGGAGGTGAGTCCCATCTGATGAAGGTAGATTAGAGGACATGCCTCTGTCTATGAACTTACTCACCCTTTCTTTTAATTCTCTTTACAGAAGAATCCTCCACATTGGCTACTTTCTTAAAGTTCCCTTAGTAAGTTTAAGATACTGTTCAATATTTAAGAGTTCAGATAATCTGCATCTGATTGGGGACACAGCGAGTGTCAGAGGTGGCCTTCTCTCCCGATTGAGGTCCCTTTGGGGCCAGGCTTGGGCATGCATGCTGAGTGCCCACAGGACCTGGGCTCGCCGAGGCGGACAGCCCTGCCCAGGGGAGGCGTGCAGGCCGGCGACCTTGATGGAGGTCAGGCCCTGCGAGCTGGGCAGGGCAGGATCCTGGGGGCTGCTGCAGGGAGAGCTTTGCTGAAAAGTGTCAGGGTGAAGTGGGCCAGGGTAGGGTGCTTATAAGGAATGGGGTCCTGAGGGGGCTTCAGGAGGGGAGAGTGTTCGGTCCCTCCCAGCGCAGGTCTAGAGTTGCTGAGTGGCCTGGCCGGTGTCAGGCTGGGGCCGCCTCTCCAGGTGGGAGGACTCTGCCTCCCCATCTCTCCCAGCTGTCTTCGGGTTGGGCAGTGGTGACTGCAGCCAGGGTTGCATTGCTGTTCCGGGTCTGGCCACAGTGGACTCAGGCCAGGCACACAGCGTGGAGACCGTGGCCGCCTCTTCTCCTGACTTGCTGGCCGGTGTGGGTCGCCATGTTTCTTCAGGCCTTGGTTTCCCCAAATGCACAGCGAGAGACTTGCTCGAGCCCACCTCTGAGCCCTTGAGATCTGGCCTCTTCCCTTCTGGGCACATGGGTTCCTGCGCAGGGCAGAGCCACCTTCCTATGAAGCAAGTGGGCTACAGGCCCCTGGGCCCACACACCTGCCAGGGCCCTTCCAGGTAGAGGTGGGGTCCTGCTTCCTACCCAGAGCTCTTTGCTGGGCCTTTGAAACTCAATTCAGGTGGAAGTACCTTTTGGCCTACGACCCTGTTCCTGCTGCGGGGCTCCGAGGGACCCTCCAAACCTCTGCTCTGGCATGGGCATTGGGAGGAATTAGCCAGAAACAAATGTCTGCCCATCCTAGGGCGGACGGGGCAGCAGCCAGGGCCTCCGCCGGATTCCTTGTGAGCAGACCTTGGCTACCGCCGGTGCGGCCACGGTTGCTGGCATAGGCCAGCTGTGTTGGCTGGCACACAGTAGGGCCCGGAATGTGTGTGTGTGTGTGTGTGTGTGTGTGTGTGTGTGTGTGGTCTGCCCTTTTGGAACTCTCGGAGCCATCTCTAAGAGCAGCCTCCCGGGCCTCAGCCTGGGGCAGTGCCCCAGCTGCGGCCCGTACCACCGCCCTTTTGGGGTGGGGTGTGAGGGGGCTGGGCGACTCCAGGCCGCATCCTCCCCCAGCTCCGGCTTTCCCCGGGGCGGGCGGCTCTGCAGTGGAGCTCCTGTGCTCCTAGGTGGAGCCCGACCCGCAGTTTTCAGCTGGACCGGCCCCACCTGGCCCTTCGGCGCGCCAGGCGGGGGCGCTGCAGGGCGGCCCGGGTCCCCGGCCCCTCCGCGGCCCAGTGCGCAGCGGCGGCTCGGCGGCGGCGGGCTCGGCGGGCTCCGAGGCGGCGGCGCGGCCCTGCGCGGGTGCTGGCGGAGACCCCCGGCCGGGCGGCGGCGTCCCGCGGCGGGCGCCCCACCTGTGGGCGCAGCGCGGCCGGGCAGCGGGCTCGGGCGGTCGGCTCGGCGCGCGATGCTGCGGCGGCCCCCGGCCCCGAGCCCGGCCCGCGGCGCGGCGGCCCCCTGAGCCCGGCGGGCGGCGGTCGAGGGCGGGCGGCCTCCGGCGCGGCGCAGTCGCCGCCCGGCCCGGCTGGCGGCGCGGCCGGTTCATGGGGCGGCGGCGGCCGTGCCCGCGCGCCCCGCGGCCCGCGATGGTGGCCGAGCGGCCGGAGCGGCGGCCGCCGCGGCCCGAGCCCCGGCGCTAGCCCCCGCCCCGCCCCGCCCCGCCCCGCCCGGCCGCGGCGCCCCCGGCCCCGGCGCCCCCGGCCCCGGCGCGCGCGGGCGGAGGGAGGGAGGGCGGGCGAGCGCGGCTGCGGCTGCGGCGCGACTCCGGGGCGCCGGCCGGCTCCGCGATGCAGCTCCCGAGGGCGCTCTGGGCACTCGCCGCGGCGGCGCTCGGCTGCCTCCTCGTCCTGGTCCTCCACGCGCAGCTCCTGAGAGAAGGTAAGGGTCCGCGCCCCCGGCCCGCGGGCGCCACTGCGGCCCCGCCGGAGCCTCCCCGCCGGCCTGCGCCCGAGCCCGGCCGAGCTCGGGGTTCTCGGCGGGAGCCCCGGGACCAGGGCGGGAGGAGGCGCGGGGTCCCCGGCGCGGGGGGCCCCGGCCCCGGCCCCGGCGGCCGTTCGCATCCCTGCCCCGCCGGCCGGCCTCCGTGGCCGCGGAGCTGCCCGCTCGCCTCGGCCCTCGGTAGATGGCACCAGCGCTCCACGCTGGCGGCCCGGCCGAGGAGGGCTGGAGCCCGCCTGGGCTCGGTGGGCGCGGGGCTGGGGACCCCCGGGTGGCAGCGGCGAGGTCTTTGCTCCCGCACCCCAACAACTTTCCAGATGGGCTCAGCACCTGTGGGCTCCGGGGGAGCAGGGATCTTCGCAGCCTGATGGCGGAGGCCGGGCGCCAAGTGCCCGTCCCAGTGTGCCCTGGTCCCCCTGGAGTGTGGGGCTCTCTGGTCCCTGCTCTTGGGACTCTGTTGTGGCCTCCACATGAATACGGGACTCCTGATGCCCGAGGGGCTGCTTGGACCCGGGAGCTCTGCCTCTGGCTCGGTGTGGGGTGTACTGGCAGAAGGGTTGGCACACATCCTGGCACCCCCCCTGCAAACTTCGGGGCCCTGGGACCGGGCTGCTTTTGTGGGCTCCTCACCATTGAGAGGGCGGGAACCGGGCGCTTGCCTCGGCCCTGGCACCGACTGCCCGTGGTTGCCGGTGGAAGGAGCTGGTGTGGCCACACAGTCCTCCTCATTAGCTCTGGGTTCCCACAAAGGAAGGGCTGGCAACGTTCAGCTGCTTTCCTGCCTAATTAATGAGCTGCCGAGGCTGGGAAGCGGGTAGGTGTGGGAGCCCCGGTCCTGCGACCCTCTGCCTCCTCTGCGTTTCCCTCCCTTGATTCTGGGTCCGTGCGGGGAGCAGAGGACAGAGCGGGCTGAGGAGGCCGCCCAGAGTGGGCTGCAGGCCGGGCTTGCCCAAGGCCCCTCCTGGAGCTGGAGGCCGGTCCTCTAGCCAGCCCCTGACCCGCTTCAGGAGCGGGTGGTCCTGCGAGGCACGGTGGCCCCTTCAGCTGTGTGGCTGTCCTTCCCACTAATGACACGTTTCCTCCAGAGGGCTGCCCTCTGCCAGTGTCCTCGGACAGGTGACTGTGGAGTCCCAGGCACCTGGTGATGGAGACTTGGGTACCATGTCTGACCACAGGTTGGCTGCCCTTCCTCCCCTCTGCTCTCTGGGGCTTTGTTTTGGGGGAGCTCATGCATGTTCAAAAGTCAGCGCCGCTCTGAGGCTGAGTGTGCCCACTGTTCTGATATTCTGTGGCGGGCATTGGCTCAGGGACACAGCAGCGCACGGGCCACTTTGTGGACTGGTGGTCCTGTGCTGGGGTCCCAGAGGCTCCAAGCACTCGGCTGTAGAGCCCATCCTTTGATCACGAGGAAAGTCCCATCTGTGGGTGGCTGGGGCAAGGCAGGGCTGCGGCCGTGGTGGCCAGCGCTGCCTGTGGGACGTATTTGCCGTGTTGGTCCTGGGACAGCCCTGTGCAGGAGCCTTGGTGTGGGCACCGTGTCCGCGCTTGGAAAGCCGTGTAGCAGGGGAGGCACGGTGTGAACCCTTGTAGGGCACAGGTGTCTTTGAGCCAGAAGTCAGGGAAAAGACAAGTGTTTACATAACAGCTTCTGGACCCGACCAGTCCTGTTGCTACCCAGAACCCCTGGGCCCTGTCCCACGGCTCCCGCGCCCTTTGTCCAGTCCCTCTTGTCCCAAAGGCCAGTGAAGGGCTGTCGTCACTGTCCTTACTAACATGCCCTTTCAACCTGTTTGGGGCAGAAGCACAGGGCCGGCGTGGAGGTTGGGGCGCTGTTCCCGGGGAGAAATGGGGCCCTTCCTGGCAGCCAGGCTTTAGACTGAAGTCTAGCAGGAGAGAGGGAGGCAGCAGAGGGGCTGTGACAACAGGGACGATTGAGACTTGTTGTCTAAAAGCTGTTTAATGGACATTCCCATGAATCTGGACTTTTCAGGGGTCAAGGACAGGGGCTCCGGGGAGCCATCTGTCCACACTTTAGCGTGGCGATACAGGCTGCCGTGGCTCATCCATACCCCTCTGGAAGGTCTTTTTTCCAGTGTTTGTGAAGATAGGGCTCCGGACCCAGAGAGAGGCTAGCTGTGGTCTAGGTCAGAAAGAAGCCCAACCTGTCCAGTCTGCAAGAACAGGTCCTGCCCACGGGGCTGGACTGGCCCAAGTGACCAGAGAGCCCATGGGGGGTGTAGCTGGGGGGTGTGCGGCCACAGCAGGCTGGGCAGCACTCGGTCCTGCGGTCTGGCCTCGGGACAGCAGGACCCTCACCTGAGGAGGACAGCTGCCCTCTGCTTCTGGATGGATTGTGCAGATGCCGGGCGTTCTGAGCTGGGGGGCCAAGGTGGGTGTCTTAGGGACCTGACTTAGGATCTTGCTGCTCCTGAGGGAGCGGAGGGCACGCGGAGGGGACGAGAGGGGCCCATTTCTCCATCTCCGTCGTCACGGGTGGTTCCGCAGCACGGAGTCGAGACGGCAGCTGGAACTGTAAAGATTTCCCCTTCCTCTTCCAATGACTTGAAAATGTTTTTCTCGCAGTCTTTGCGTTGCTTGGCCCAGAGCATCGCTGCACGGGCCTGTTGGCTTTGGGGCAGACATGCAACGTAAATAGAACTGTGCTCAAAGCTCAGGCGGGCCCGAGGGCCAGGTGGCCAGGGTGCTCAGAGGTTTCTGGCCTTTGGGACTCGTGGGGACTGAGGGCTAGGCTCGTTTCCAGTCCTGTCCCTATGGCGGGGACAGCGCAGTGTTTCGCCTTCAGCTGTGGAATTGAGTTTAACTGTACATCCTTTGGATGGCGGGCCGTATGTTCATGGGCCAAGCGTGCTATTTAGTGGCCTCTTTCGCAGGTATCGAGAGCTTGTGTGGGAGATTAGTGTCCGCATCTGGCCGCCGGAACAATGCCCCTGCGTCTTAATCCCCGGTGCTTTCCGCGGCGCCTCTGCGAGCCGTCTTCAAGGGCCGGCTGTGGAGTGAGTCAACAGGACTCGACTGCTATTTACTTAGTTAGCTGGGTACTTTGAGATGAAAGTGTCATTCCGCGAGCAGCGCGTGTGGCCAGTCTGAAGGGGCAGGCTTAACCCCCTGACGGTGTTGCGTCCGTGGTGTGGCCTGGGACTGTGACCACAGACTAGTGCTGTCCTCCTGAGAGGAGCAGCCAATGCCGGCGCACAGATGTGTTACACCCATCAGATTGTTTCTAAAAGATGGACAAAGGATAGTCTCAGCACAGTTCTTGACCCTCAGAGTCCATAAACAGTATTCACTGAATGCAAAAAAAAAAAAAAAACCTATCAGCATTGTTTGCATGGGTGCATGGCCGAGTCAGGCGGGTGGTGAGCGGGGGGCTTGCGAGCCCCATTCTGGGACGGGTGAGGGTTCAGCAGACTCTTCTGAGGCCCGCGGCTGCTGCTCCTGGCTCCTCCTCAGAGCCTGTGATAAGAGTGACAAGGGGAAGAGCAGTTTGGAGGCCTGAATGTTTCCATAAAAGAGATCTTCAGAAGCATGGGCTCTCCTCAACTCCCGGCCACGTCCGGCCTTCCGGCCTCTCCACCCTGGCCTGGAGCTCCCCGGAGTCCCCGGCTGCATGGGGAGGGCCTGGGTTTTGTCGGAGACCCTGGGGGCTCCGGAGCTCTGCCTGCAGGCATTGTTCTCGGGGACAGGGACTCTGTGAGGAGCCCAGGGGACCACAGGGCAGCTGGATACCAGAGCACCCTCACATGGCGGCTGCTGGCCCTCCCGCCTGTCCCTAACCCATCTGCAGATTTCATTCGAGAGGCCAGGTAGGATGAATGGCTGCCAGGGAGTGGTGGAATTGGAAAGGCGTTAAAAATAACCGACTCCTCTATCATCATTCACTATCGCTTCTGTGTGACACAGAATCTAAATAAAACCCACACTCACAGTAATGGGGTTCTCATCGGCTGAGTGTCTGACAACTGTAAAAGTTAAAAACGTAAAGGGATGGGTAATGGAGGTGACTTCCAGACACGCCGGCTCATCCCGGGCAGGCAGGAGGCGGGAGTCCAAGTCCTGGCCGCCTAGCCCAGCGCAGGGCGGCAGGGGCTCTGGGGGCCAGGCCCTCGAGGTGTCTGCGCTCACTGCCATCAGGAGGGCCTGGACACGGCCCCTCTGCCTGCCAGCGGCTGGAAACTCATTCTTTTCCTTCTTGTGTTGCCTCGACTTGGGTTGGGAGCCTTACAGAGAAGGATTTCAGCCCTTAGGGGCTTGGGCAGGAACGACCTCTGCCTGTTGCTGGGTGGACAGCACTACAGAGGGTCACCAGGAGAGGTGGGGGCGGAAGGCCCGTCACTGGGCCTCCTGGAGTGGCTGCGCAGCTCAGCCAGGGGCCGCAGGCCTGGGGGAACTGAAAGGCCTGTGGTCTGAAGTGGTTCATTGCTGGCTTTTTTTTTTTTTTTTCCTGTACTGGGGATGGAACCCAGGGGCATTCGACTTCTGAGCTACACTCCCTGCCCTATTTTTTATTCTTTATTTGAAACAGTTCTCATAAGTAGCAAAGGGCCTCACCAAGGAGCTGAGGCTTGTGCGCAAACTGGGATCCTCTGGTCTCAGCCTCCTGAATGCTGGGATGACAAGTGTGCGCCTCCACACCCGGCTCCCGTTGCTGACATTTTTACATGTGCGTGTTTGCATGTGTATACACATGTATGGTGATAATGAAATACTCATAGGTACTTATGCAGTGGTGTATAATCTACCTAAACAGTAGAGTGTATGAACATCTAGTATGAGTGCTGTTTAAAAACAGCCCTATGGAGGGTAGAGAATGAGTCTGACCGTGTGCGAGTCATGGCAGGCCTTGGTCCACACGCTGCTTAGCGAGGGGCAGCTGCCTTAGTCCATGCTGCCCGGGTCCTTTGTCTCCTTTTACCTGGACTCCCACCTGCCCCGGCCTGCCCGTGTTGGGGAGCCACTGCACCGTAGCGCCTGTGTACTGGACACACCACCCACAGAGGCCACGCATGCGACAAACACACACACCGCATACACTGACATGCATCCCACAGGCACGCACGTAGGCACGCTACATCGCACACAACAGACACACAGACATACCCCCACTTACTACACATATGCACATGCCTCTTACACATGCCACAGACCACATGCACACACCATACACATCCACGCACACCACATGGTCAGTAGTGCCTGGCCACTGGACACCACGCACAGATACCCTCCACACCACACACACACATACACACACACCACACATACACAAGACATGTCACACATATAATACTACCACCTCAGAGACACATGATAAACACCACATGCCCACGCCACATATATACACACGCCACAAAGCACGTCCATGCCACATGTACAAACACATATACACATAGTGCCGTAATAGGACAGAGCACACACAAATACCACACACAACACACGTGCTCACATGCCATACAGCACACACATGCCACATATACATACATGCCACATATACATACATGCCACAAACTGCATGCACAGACACACGCCACATATCCACTCTGTGCACCACACATAGGACCTCTGCACACACACTGTGCACCGCACTCAGAGTACACGCACACTGCACATCCATACACATGACATTCATACTGCAGCGTGCACCCGTATACACCACACGTGCCTTGTAGCAGCTGATGACTGGACACGGCATGTACAAACACTGTACGTCCACACATCCCACGTAACGTGTGCATAGTACCCCATTCACGTGCCCCGCAGCATACACATGCACAGCACTCACTGCATATACACATGTGCCCTGTACGTATCACATGCTGCTGCTGCATGGCGCACCACATAGCACATGTATACACAGCCTTAGGCGTATCCACACGCCGCACACTCGCACCACATACACACACAACCACCACACTCGTACCACATATGCACAGACATGTGCCACAGCACATCAGCAGCCCACGCTCCCGCCTGTCCTGTGGGCCCTGGAGAGGGACGGGAGGGTGGACCACGCCAGCCCGCTCTCTGCTCTGCAGCTCAGCCTCTGCCTGGTACCTGTGGCCTGGGTTCCAGAAGGTTCTCCACACCAGGGCAGTGTGCTGTGTCCAGAGAAAGGTGAGGTGCTGATTCACAGACGGAGCAGCTGTGGCCCAGCGAGGCTAGAGGACCGGCCTAGTCCGAGGCCAGGACAGGCGGGTAGAGGGAACCCAAGCCCGGGAGCCTCGGGGCCATGCGGTCAGTGGCCTGAGCTTCCCCTCCGTCCTTTCCTGAGGCTCAGATGACTCAGCCCTAGTTAGGTGGGAGAAGGTGGTCAGCAGTGGGGTGGACGAGGGCCCCGGCTCCGGGCAGAGGAGCTGGACCACAGCATGTGGGGCTGGCCCGCAGGGAGTGTGCACTGGGCTCCAGCCATCCATCAGCAGCCCCCTGCCCACCTCCACCCGCTGCGACACAGGCTTGTGAGCCTCTCCGTGGGGCAGGCGGTGCTGGGACCACGGCAGGCCTGAGCGCCCTCCCTTCCTCTGAGCACTGTGGCCGCGCCCTCTTTTGACTCTGAGGTCCTCTGGCTGGACAGACCTTCAAAACCTTCTCTGTGGAGAGGAGATTCCTCCAAGGAAACGCAGCTCTCTGATGAGCAGGAGAGGAGAGCGCCAGTGTTAAGCCCCAGGGGCCCCTGGAGGGCCTGGAACCAGACTGGGGGTGCAGGGCTGTTCATGGATGCTGGCCTATGAGCCAGACACAGGGGCGGCCCCTCGCGGGCCTGACGGGGCTAGGTGGCCGGGAGGGCTGCGTCCTGCTGTCTTGGAGAGGCAGGTGAAGGCTGTCGCGGCTTCTTCCGGATGGTTACTTGGTTACTAAGTGCTGAGCCGAGGAGAGTGAGCACCAGCGCCCAGCACTGCCTGCTGTTGACAAGGGTCACCCAGGCCGCTGGAAGCAGGGAGGGTGGTCAGCTGCCGTCGCTGTGCTGGGCTGTGGTGGGGCTGAGACACGCCGCAGGGTGGCAGAAGCCAGTCCCCAGGGGACCTTGTGCAGAACTCAGGAGCTGGCTTTGCCAGGCACTGGGCACGTCTCGTGTACCGGGAGGCCTCTCTGGAGAGGGTTTGGCAGACATTTGCAGTGGGGAGGGGCATCCTCGCAGGAAAGCTGGGCATCCCTGTCATTTCTGCCTCCGCCATAGTCTTGGGTGCTTGGCTCGCCACCTAGGGGGGCATTCCTGAAGTCGAGTCTGCACTCTGCGTGCACGGCCCGGTGACCTTGACAGTGCCCCAGGGAATATTAGCTCTTTCCTTCACCACGTGGCCCCTTTGGCCAAACACGGTGTTGCGGAAAGAGGGCGGGAAGGCCCTACCAGTGTGTCCTGAGCCCTCTGGCTGGCCTGGCCTGCGTCAGAGGCCCCTCCTGGCCAAGGCCCCTGGTCTTTGGAGAACGACTCAGACCATGCCGTCTCACCCTGTGTGTGGCTCAAGGGTGCTCAGGGTGACCCGGAGGTGGTGAGCCCCGGTGTGGCTGGTCCATGGCCGCTCTCAGCTGATGAGCTTCTTGTCTCTGGAGGACAGGGTTCATGCCGGGCACATGTCTAGCTTGAGCAACAGAATGAATCCTCTGTTATTCAGCCTGCCTGCCATGGGCATGGCCCGGGATGCCCCGGTAAGTGGGCACGGGTTTCTGGTTCCCGCCTCGCCTGGCCGTGTACACTGAGCGCTTTATTCTCCACAATCCTCTTGCGTTATAAATTACACACTAAAGCCTCCACGGCTAGATGGCTCTCCTTCCTCCCGAGCCTGCCGCGGCCTCTCCTGCAGAGGCTCTGATGGCCTCAGATGCACGCCATGTCTCTTGGGAGCCGCCTGCTCACTCTTCAGGACAGTGCGTGGGCACCGCCTCCATTTTGTAGCCCTCCGCATGGGCAGGGGACTGACTGAGTTCCTGTCCTCTCCTGCAGCCCGTGTGCCTGGGGAAGCCATCCGTGAAGGGGAAGCCATCCGTGGTCCTGCTCAGGTGTGGGCCTTAGGGAGGTGCTTGGGGAATTCACTGCTTCAGGCCTGACTCTGAACTTCGCTGAGGGCTGGAGAATCCTTGCTGTTGGGGCACTGGAAGGCTTGGAGACGGCCCCTGGCCCTGGGGGTGGCCCCTGGAGACATTTAGTTCCCTGAGCTGTGGGCGAGTCACCTGCTCCCTGGCCCTGGGACAGGAGGCTGTGTTGGAAGCCCTCTGACACATACCCGTGCCCCCACTATGGCAAACCTTCCAAGCAGAGCCTTGGCCCATCTTTTTGAGGCTCCGAGGATTTAGGGAAGGCCGCGGAGTGCCTCCCCAAAGGGTTCCCTTGAACTTCACAGAGGAGCTCTCCGTCCAGATCGAGCCCAGGGTCCACGGTAGCTGGGCCCTAGCCAGCCATGTCCTGTTCATGGCTGATCTCCTCCAGCACAGAAGCAGGGGGCCGGGTCCCCGCAGGGCCTCCTAGAGCCAGGCTCTCTGCCTCTCCACAGGGTTGGTGTTTGCCTGGAGCTGAAGTTGGGTTTGTCTTGCAGAGAGACGATGAGGCCGCAGGCATGTGGGGGTGAGCATGGGGCTTTCAGGGCGGATGTGGGCCTGGCTGGTGACCGCAGTGACGGCTCTTCATTGTCACCCTCTCGGTCCTCACTCTGCCTCAGCTGCAGGACTTCACCCTTGAGGAAGCTCAGGGGCCCAGTGGCGGGGACCTGAGTCCCAGGTGCGGCCCGATGAGCGCAGCCCAGTGCCCTCTCTCCCCACCTTGCTCTGCTGGGACTTCAGCTGGAAAGCTATGCTGAGGTGTTGGGGTGTATCCACAGGAGAAGGAGGAGCATTGGAGGGTCATTGGACCCCCTGGCCTGGCCCCTGTGTGGCTCTCGAAGCCAGGGCTGGTGGATTGAGGCTGGGCTCCTGCTTTGGGGCTGGGGTCTAGGCTGAGGTCTTCTCTGACCACTGGGGCCTATGGGGAAGACAGTAGTGGGTACCCCATGTGCTGTGTCTCAGGGGATGCCCTCTGTCTCCGTACCCCTACCCTACCACCTCGGGTGAGCAGGGCAGGACAGATTCCTTCTAGAAGTTCAGGTTGAGGTAGGCAAGCTGTCCTCAGGTGGGGGGTGGGGCTGACCCTCAGAAGCCTCAGGAGCCTGCGTGACTCCAGCCCCTGGGACTGTCCCACTGGACGCAGTGGCACTAGCCCAGACCATGTGGCCGTTCAAGGTATATTTAGAAGAGGTCGTGCAGCCTCTAAAATACACACTTCTTTTCAAAGCCAGCCTCTCCCTTGCAGAAGGCGGATTTTATTAGCCAATTACCTCTCTTCTTCCCGATTACAGAGGCAGCCAGGCAGGCCCTCTGATTTGCTTCGAAGAGCCTGAGACCTCGCTTATAAATAACTCCTGGCTTTGCAGAGCCGTGGGCTGTCTTCGGCCCTCCTGTCCCCTGGGAATGCCTGCGCGGTGACAGCTTCCTGCCTTTTCCACCCGTTGCTGTGGGGACAGCCTTGATAGACACTCCGGCCCCAGATTGGCATGCACCTATGGAGTGCCTACTGTATATGCCAGGCTCGGGCTGCTCCCTGGGGCAGGTAGCAGGAGCAGACATGGCTGGGAGGGGGCTGACGGGTCCCCCAGGATGATATGTGTGAAGCGGGGGAGCAGGAACGGGTTTGTGCGTTTATGAGAACGGGGCATCTCTAGGGAACAGTTGGGGGTTCCCAAGGATGGGTGCAACCAGGAACTCAGAGCACGGCCTCTTTTGGAAAAGGGGTCTTTGCAGGGGCTGTGAAGGATCTCTTGATGAGATTAGGGTGCAGCCAACAGGCAGGGATGAGCTTTTGGGAGAGAAGGGAAGGAGAAACAAGAATGCAGGCGCGCAGGGGAGGCGCGTGAAAACGAGCAGAGCCTGGGGCGAGGCTGTCACGCTGGGGCCGCCAGGAGCTGGAGGAGGCCGGAGGAACCTGCCCTGGACCCCAGCAGGGCCCTGCCCAAGCTTCGTCTCAGACTCTGCTTGCAGGCTGTAGAAGAAATGTCTGTGTTTCATGCGCAGGCCCGTGGCAAGGAGATGGGGCAGCCCCAGGAAGTGATGCCGTGCTTCCCGGTGACTGAGGGACCCCAAGGATGCCCCCGCCTCTGGGAACCTGAGGGCCTCTGGGCTCCACGGGCTCACATCTTTAGCCTCAAGCAGGGCCGGGTTGGGGCAGGCGCTCCCTCAGCCTGGAGGATAAGACCTCCGTGTCTCCCTGGGGAGAGGGCACTCCGGGGAAATGGCGACCTTGGAGTTGAGATTGAGGCCGAAGCTTGGTGACCCCAGGAGAATCGGGGTTGGGGTGGACAGCCTGGGAATTCTTAATGTCCCTCCACCCATAAATCCCGCGTCTCCCGGGAGGGCGGGCTGGCCACAGGTCTGCAGGCGGGCTGTGTGCGGGCCGCGGGCGGCGTTTTTCATTTTAATGGCTGTGTATTTACTTTTATGGTTACCTTCTATTTACGGCGGCGGGGCTGGCCCTGTTTACAGGGTGATGGAAGGTGTCCTTTTCACGGAGAAGTGATGCATGGATATGGTAATGTCACGGGAGTCGCCGCGCATCCGAGGCGCGGGAGACGCGGAGACACGGGGGGTTGAGCACGTCCATTGCGAAGCTGCCTAGCACAGAAGGGGCTGAGCCGAGTGGTGGACAGCGCCAGGAGGGGCCCAGCTGTGGCCTTTGATGGGTCTGTGGCTGCTATGGAGACTGCTGGGCAGGCACAGGGAGGTCCTCCTAGACCTGGGCCTGGGGAAGCCCGCTGACAGGGACCGCCCAGGCGGGGCTGAGGACGGAGACCCCTCAGTACAGCGGGAGCTGTGAGGTGTGGTCCTCGCGGGGGGCTTCGGGAAAGCGAAGGGTTCATGTGCATATTCTGGGGCTGCTGTGACCAATGGCTACAGGCTGAGCATTTTAAAACCACAGGAACCGGGCGTGGTGGTGCACGCCTGTGACCCTAGGGAGGCTGAGATGGGAGGATTGCGGGTCTGAGGCCAGCGTCAGCAACCTGGGCTTTCAGCGACTTAGTGAGACCCTTTACAGATAATAATGAAAAGGGGGTGGAGGTGTGGCTTGAAGGCAGAATGCCCTGGTGTTCGATCCCCAGCAGCAGCTGCTCAGCAACAGTAAAACTGTGGGGCTTACCCTCTCGCCCGTGCGCGGGTCAGCAGGGCTGGCCCAGGGAACGGTCTGTCCCAGGCCTCCCTCCTGGCGGCTGGGGTGTCAGCAGTCCTTGGTCTTCAGGCTGTGGCTAGCTCTCTAGTCTGTGCAATCATGACATGGCTGTCTGTCGTCTCCCGTCTCACGTAGCATCACCTTAACCCACGCTGAGCCCCTCCCAGGTCCTGTGTGGTACGACCAGGGCGCTCATTCCGAAGGGGCCCCTTCTGAGTTTGGGTGGACGCTCTCTCCCTGGGAGGTGGAGAACTTACCTCCGGCTCCGCCCTGAGGGCGTGTCCGCTCTGGGGTCTGGTGGCCCCTCCGTCAGGCCGGGTGGCCAGTGGGTCTCTGCAGCCCCTCCCATCTGGCACACCTTGGGGTGCGTGCCCTTCCCTGGAGGTGGGGGCCGCAGCTGCCTCAGGTCCAGGTTGGCTCAGGAGCCCTCCAGCCTGACCCTGCCTGGGGCCTCCTGTGTGGGTACCACTCTGGCTCCCGGATGGTCATCCTGCCCACCCTGGACTTGCCATCTGGGGTCGAGCTGACCACCAGGGACCGCCTATGCACAGGCCCAAGCTGGTACTCACAGGAGATTCCCTGGCTTATGTCCCTTTGAAAGTTAATTTTTATTTTCTTTTTTCCTTTTTGCGTTTTAAAAGAATACTGTGAAAAGCCATTTTACGTTTGTACCTGGTGTCCCCCAAAGGCATTTTTGATTCCAATTGGAATAGACTGTGGCCAATTTCGCAGTTACCTGCTATGTTATTAGAAATGTGTGCCTAATGTTTTTCCGTTTTATTTGTGATTTATTCCTAATGCATTAATTCATGTTAATTGAAATGGAGACATTTCTCTTTTCCATTAAGGTGGTGGCATGGTGGTCACAATAAAACGCTGAGCTCACTTGTTATTTCCCCACTGACTCTGGGAAGGGCGCGGAGCAGGAGCGCTGAGCTCTCACTGGCCGCCCGGGTGAATTTTCTGTGGCTCTTCCTGGGTGGCCACCGCCCTTAGAGTCGAGGGCTCAGGGAGCTGAAGCGGGCACACAGGCTTTGAGTCAGGTTAGCCCATCCTGGCCGCTTCCCGTCCCACCCTCTGTCCTGGAGGCCCCCAGGGACACCCCCTGCATCCACTGCTCCTCCCTGCACCAGCAAAGGCCTCTCTCCAAAGCAGAGAGCCCTGTCCTAGAACCTCCCAGACACCGCTTCCCCATGCTGCGCCCCTCCGCTGGCCCCGCTGCCTCCTCCCGCCTGCTGTGGGCCGTGGCGTGGAGGCTGGGTCTCCCTTCTGCCTGCTGTGGGCTGTGGTGTGGAGGCTGGGCCTCCCCCACACCTGCTGTGGGCCATGGCATGGAGGCTGGGGCTCCCCCCACCTGCTGTGGGCTGTGGCGTGGAGGCTGGGCCTCTCTCCTGCCTGCCGTGGGCTGTGGTGTGGAGGCTGGGCCTGCCTCCGCCTGCTGTGGGCCATGGCATGAAGGCTGGAGCTCCCCCCGCCTGCCGTGGGCTGTGGCGTGGAGTCTGGGCCTCCCTCCTGCCTGCCGTGGGCTGTGGCGTGGAGGCTGGGCCTCCCTCCTGCCTGCCGTGGGCTGTGGCGTGGAGTCTGCCCCCCCCCCCGCCTGCCGTGGGCTGTGGCGTGGAGGCTGGGCCTCCCCCAGCCTGCCGTGGGCTGTGGCGTGGAGTCTGGGCCTCCCCCAGCCTGCCGTGGGCTGTGGCGTGGAGTCTGGCCCCCCCCCGCCTGCCGTGGGCTGTGGCGTGGAGGCTGGGCCTCCCTCCTGCCTGCTGTGGGCCATGGCATGAAGGCTGGAGCTCCCCCAGCCTGCCGTGGGCTGTGGCGTGGAGTCTGGCCCCCCCCCCGCCTGCCGTGGGCTGTGGCGTGGAGGCTGGGCCTGCCTCCGCCTGCTGTGGGCCATGGCATGAAGGCTGGAGCTCCCCCCGCCTGCCGTGGGCTGTGGCGTGGAGGCTGGGCCTCCCCCAGCCTGCCGTGGGCTGTGGCGTGGAGGCTGGGCCTCCCTCCTGCCTGCCGTGGGCTGTGGCGTGGAGTCTGGGGCTCTCTCCCTGCATCTATCTGGAAACTAGGTTTGTGCCTGGGACTTAGGGCTTTTGTCCCCATAAGGCACCTGTGGGTCCCTGTCCCGATTCCCCCTGGCTCGCAGCCCTGCTGCGCTGTCTGGGAGGTATCTGCAGAGGCTGCATCTCCTCGGTGGAGCACAGCCCAGGCTCTGTCAGTTTCTGAGTGGTGGGCGGAGCAGAGCTGGGCAGGGTGGGCGGATGGGCGGACGGGCCTCGGGCATGGCTGTGGGAGGGTTCTCAGGTGTAGCTGAATTAGCTCTGTTAGACTCGCCATCCGGCGGGCACCCGAGGGCAGTGCCGAGCCGAGGGCCTGTAGGCTCAGTCTCCTGCCCGCACTGGCCAGCGCAGCTCCTGCTGGGAGACTCCAGAGGAGCTGTTTCTGTGAGCCTTACGTCCCGCTTTGGAATCGGGGCCCGAGCATAATTCCAGCTGTGTGCCCGGCTCTGCATCTGCAGTCCTCATGGCCCACAGGGAGCCTCCCTTGGCACAGACTGCCCTTGCACCTTCTGGGGGGAGTCCAGCTGTGGGGCCAGGGGAGGGGCCGCCATTGCCTGTTGGCTTTGACTTCAAAGCGTTGTTCCTCTGTCCCCCTGGCCCCTGGGGAGGCTCTGCTAGGGCTCCCAGGAGCAAGTGCAGCGGTGGGGGAAGGGGCTGTTCTGCCACACTGAGAGGGCCAGAAGCAAGATGTGTGCATTAGGTAGGTCTGCGTGCTGCCGGCGGCTATGGGGTGTCCTGCACAGGACAGCCTAGGTCTCGTTCCTGACCTGTTCAGCCCAGCAAGTTGTGTGAGCTCCGCGGGGCTGTGCAGAGGCCCCGGGACCAGCCACGTGTGCAGGGGGCAGCAGGCAGCCAGTGGCTGTGGAGGAGCCCAGCACCCATTCTGCTGGGCCCGGGATGCCTCTGGGGGCTGGTTCCCACCAGCCCTGGAGGCCCCGTGCGTGTTTAATTAGTGTCTGCGCGGGGCATGCTGAAATCATTGTGTTCTAATCCTTTAAGAACTGAGATTGTCTCAACTACGGCTCAGTTACAAGCTGAATAAATTAAAACTCCTTGTACACGATATCTCGTCGTCTTATTAAGTGGCAAGATTATGCAAAAAAACATCGTTAAGTATGATAATGCACCCTTCCGTGTGATTTGTAGCAGGACATTCATTATCTCCCATTCTGCTCTGTTTAAGCTCGATTCCAGGGGAATTAGTGGCATTACTGTTCGAATCTTAACTTCTGTGTCCCCAGAGCGTGTCCCAGAGCTTTGAAATGGATCTGAAAGCAGGCGCGGTTCCTCAGGTCTCGCCAGCCACGAGTGTGAGGTTCAGAGCGAGGCTGTTCTGGAGTAAGTGGAGTTGTTGCACGGATGGAGTTTTTTCCATCTAATTAGGAATACGTTGTCTTGCTGGAAGTTATCTGAGAGAAGGTTGGGGAAGGGAGGGATGGATGCTGCCGCTGGGAGGGACCCAGGCTGAGCACTCTTTTACAGTGATCTCCCTGGCCCTATGTCCAGAGTTCTGGGATGCTGCGGGGGCCAGTGGGCAGTGGCCCTGGCCATGACTAACGCTCCGAAGAAGGTGCACCCTGAAAGTCCTTTCTAGGACAAGGGTGATGGCGGTTTTGCAGTGTTTCCGTCATAGGCTTTATTCTTGGTGACAATTGAGGGGCCCAGACAAACAGAGTGGTTAGTAGAGAGACTTCCTGAACAGCCAGGTCCCCTTCGGCATCCCCCAGCGCCCCCATCACCACCCTGGGCCATGTGCGAGGTGGCCATGCCACCGTCCACGGGCCGCCTCGACGCTGTGGCGAGATACCGTGCGGCCCATTCTGTGGCCTGGGGTGGATGCACCGCGCTGTGTCTGCCAGGACGGCACCTGCAGAGCGAGTCCTCCTGCTCTGCGCTGTCCTCTGTATTTTTGCCCCCGTGCGTGGACTGCCGTGGTGGGCGCTCGCCAAGCCCTCGCCACGTGCATACGGCAGTGTTCAGTCGGGAGTTCCCACTTGTCCCAGAGCCCCGGTTCCGCTTGGGCCCTGGCGTGACAGAGGGCAGGCTGCGTTTCGAAGAGGAAGCTGGGGTGCTGGCGATGACCTCGCTGCGGGGACTCTGAGCGTGAGCTCCGCTGCCCTGCCTGGCCAGCTGTGTGCACGCTGGGCTCCCCGGAGCAGGGACAGTGGCGACAGGGCCTCGAGGCTGCCCTCTGTCCCTTGCTTCTCTTGCTGTGAACTTTTGTAATGTGACCAGGTAGAGCCAAGAGTCCAGCATCTTTTAAATTCTTTTTTTTGGAGGGGTACTGGAGATGGGGCCCAGGAGCATTCTACCTCTGAGCTACACCTCCAGCCCTATTTTTTATTCTTTATTTTGAAACAAGGTCTCACTGAGTTGCCAAGGGCCTCACTAAGTAGCTGAGGCTGGCAAGGAACCTGTTATCCTCCCGCCTCAGCCTCCCACGTACTGGGGTTACAAGTGTGTGCCACCATGCCTGGCTTAAAGCCTTTTATAGTAACACAAAAAAAGTGTCCAGGCAACTTTGCGATCCTTGTAAACCACCTGCCCCGGTCCCATGGAGCTTGGAGGACAGGGTGAGACCAGCGCTGTCCCTCCGCTTGTCCACCGTAGCATCCTGGGAATATCCTGCCCCTGACTCTCGTGCCTGAGCCCCCGTCTCTGCTGCCCTGGGGTGTCTGGCTGGCTCACATATGGGGAAAGCTCACCAGGTGTGGTTCATGCTGGACCCCTGTCCCTGCACCTGGCGGTCACCCTGTCCTCATCTTTCCCTCTGAAAAGCCTTGATGGACATTTCCCAGCCACCCTGTCACGGTAAAAGATGTGGGCCCCGCCGTTCCCTCAGGGAGTGGAGACTTGCGAGGGAGGAGCAGGTCCAGGGGCCGCGGCAGTGGCTCGTGGTAGCGCTGAGCTGGGAAGGGGCGGCCGGCTGATTTGACACTCCAGAACACCAATGGCATGGCGGGTGGACAGGAGTCCCTGCCCCTCCCCGGAGTGGGAGGGGCTGTTGGCTGGGCTTTTCAGGGACTAGAGCCCTGGAAAGGGCTCTGTCCACAGGATGTGGACAGAGAGGGTCAGTGTCACAGGTCACCGGTGCCTGCAGCCACACTATCTTCCCTGGCACATCTGACCTCACCCAGGTGGATTTCTCGTGCTGGCTAGCGCTCCTTGTAAACCACCAGCCATGGTTTATGGCCCTGCGGTTGACCCTGGGCCTGCAGGATGGGGTGGGGCTGGCCACAGGCCGGGGAGGGCTCAGTTCACAGCTGCCCCCCTGCAGGCGCGGACCACACATCCCAGGCGCTGTGGCTCTTCTGCCTGGCTGGCCGCAGGGCTCCCACACCCTCTTCTGAGGCTTTATCATGTTGTTTCCTGTTTTATCTTGGGCCGTGGGGCATGCTGGGAGTGCCTTGGGCAGGCCAGCTTGGGGCATCCTCGGCCTGCACTGACCGGAGATGCTGCTGCACCGTGAGCCTCACTGCAGGGCAGAGCCGGCGTCCCTCACCAACCTGCCGGTGAGCTGGGAGCAGCAGCACATGCCTGCACATCCCAGAACTTGGGAGGCTGAGACAGGAGGCTCTCAGGTTGGAGGCCACTTAGCAAGATCGCAGTCCAAAAAAGAATAAAAAGGGCTGGGGATATAGCTCTAAGGTAGAGACTCGGGTTTAATTCCCAGTCTGTCTGTCTGTCTCACACACAGGCACGCGCGCGCACACACACACACACACACACACACTCGGCTCTGCTCCCAGCACTTGTGTGCCTGCGGGGTGGATGTGGCTTTTATGGGTTGGCAGAGTGCAGGCTGGGGTGTCGCGCAGCGGGGCTGTCTACCAGCTGAATCGGTGTTTGGGCCTCTTTTTCTCTTAGAGCAAGTTTGCTGAGTCTCAGCACTGCTGATGCTTGGGGCTGGATTGCCCTTGATGTGGGGCCACCTGGGCTTCCTAGGGGTCAAGCAGCGCCCAGCCTCTACCCACTGGGCGCCAATGACAGCCTCCCATCAATGGAGAGAGACATGCAAAACCATCTCGGATACTGTGCAGTCCCCAGCACAGTGGCCCCCGAGCCCCTCTGCTCGAGGTAGCGGCCCCCAGTCCAGACGGCAGCCTCCAGCCACCCCGCTGGGGGCCTTCCAACGAGTGCGCTGGCCGTGGGGCTTGCTGCGGCTCTGGTGTCGCTTGACTTTTTCTTGTTTGAGGTGGCCCCGTACTGTCACCCTTGGGATTCCTGTGGAGAGAGAACAGCCGAGGGCGGGTAGAGCAGGCACGGCTGGAGGCCAGTGTCCTGTCCTCTGCACCTTTGGCGCCCAGCCGGCCCTCCTGACACTCTTTACTAGGCAACACCCCGGTTCTGGCACTTAGGGCTCCCAAGGAGCCAGGAGGGGCCCACCCCACTCTGCCAGCCAGGCGGTGAGGTCAGAGCGGAGGTGGCTTGCTGTGAGGTTGCCCAGCAACCCAGTTCTCCTGGCTGGCGCCCACTCCAGAGCTCTCCGCCCTCACGCACAGCACCCACCTGCAGGGGGCGCCCTTGAGGACGCCAGCCCTGCTCTTTTGGGTGCTTTCTGACTCTCCCTCGGATGGGGCCCGGGAGGCATCCCCGTTCTTTTGCAGGGCAGTGTGCAATTCCGTTGTGTGCAGGGGTTGGGTTTATCTAGAGGGTGCAGCAGGTACTCGGAGTCTCTCTGTCATGGAACATGCTAGCTGAGGGGTTGGCAAACCCTCCAGTGTGTAGGGCGGGCCGACCTTGCAGGTCCTGAGGCTGTACGAGCTTCGCAGAGGCCCCAGGCTGCTGCAGTCAGTCATATGCTCCCCGTCGTCCCGAACCCTCACCCAGCACAGCACTCTGGATCCCCCACCTCCGGCCAAGCACGCGGGTGCCCAGGGTCTGCTCGGCGTGCTTCTCTCCCTCTGGGGCTGCGCCCCCACCCTCAGCACAGTTGTCATTCCATTTCCTGATCATCGCCGTGGACCGTCCTGCATGACGTCATCCTGTCCCTGCCGTGGGACAGCTTCCCATGACGTCAGCTGTGTCTTTTGTGTGACAACTCACGTAGTTACCATGGCTGGTGGCTGGGATACGCCATCGTGTGTCCTTTGGACTTTCCTGCGGCCATTTCCCAGGGGACCGCCTCCTCGTGCTGACACAGGGCGGCCAGCACAGCCCCAGTGGGATCCCAAGCAGGAGGGTTCCAGGCCACAGCCCAGGGAGACCTCTGGGCTGAATGCTGGCATCTCCCACACTAAAGCCCAGCTCATGAGAGGCTGTCACCGCTCCGTCACGTGGGGGACGTAGAGATGTGGGGTCCGAGGCGCCTCCTTGGGTCCGAGGCTGGTGCTGCTGAGTCCCGGGAGGCCTGGGAAGGCATGCTAAGTCCGCAGCCCACGGGGCGGTCTGTAGGGCCAGCCACTGTCCCTGGTCTCAGAATGGCTGAGTGACTTGAGAAGAGCCCCACAGTTCTGCCCAGTGGCTCTGCCCACTGCCCAGGTCAGGCCGCACAGCTGGGGCCTGGGGTGTCCTGGGGGCTGGGTGACTCCTGTGAGGGGCGCTTGCCACACTCCTGCCTGGCCCCTCTGCTGCCTGCCTGTTGTCGGCCCCAGGAGGGAGGCCCTGGACACCCGAGGCTCCTCTGCCCACGTGGTATTGTGCCCACTCAGATGGAGCCACAGTAGTGGGGATGGCAGGAGATAGGCCCCGCCCAGGCCTGGCATCTACTTGTGGTGCTGCATTCAGCGTCTTGCTGGGCGCTGGGGTCTGACTCCCGGTGGCTGCCTGGCCCCTCCACCCACGTATTCATTGGCCCCCATGTCAGGTGTGGTTCTGGAGCCCCAGGTCCTTCCCTTGGGGTCAGTGAGCCTCTGGTAGCTTCTGTGATCCTGGGCTTTCCCAGCCACCCCGGCACACTCCTTTTTTCCACTCCTTTAGGGCCCCTCATGGAGCAGGACCTGGTTTGGGGTCTAGGTGCTGGGGCTGGAGCCGTGAGCAGTAGTGCCCCCGATAGAGGAGTGCTCTGGATTTGAAGGACGGCGTTTCCATGATGGCTTCTGAGGATGAGATGCTTGTTACAATGGTGGGATGGTGGGGGTGATCCGAACTGTGATGACGATGAGGCTGATGGTGATGGTGGTCATCGTCAGGGTGATGGTGATGGCGGTGGCGGTGGGGGTAGTGATAATGGTGGTGGAGATGATGGTGATGGTGGTGGTGATGATGATAATGGTGGTAGAGATGGTGATGGTAGAAAACCTGGCGATTGATGGTGATGGTGATGGTGATTGTGGGGGCAGTGGTGATAATGGCAATGGTGGTGGTGATAGTGGTGGTAGTAGTGATGATGATGGTAGTGGCAATGGTGATAATGATTGCCGGAGCCAGCCGTCAAAAGTATGGGTTCCAAAGAGAGGAATGAGGATGAATGAATATAACTCTAAGAATTTAATTCATAGAATATTTAATTCTAGCATGGCAGGATCGCCAGTCCACTCCCGGGTCGATATCTCTACTGGCCGATAACCGGGTTTATTTTCTTGTGGTTATTTTTACAGTTTCTAGCTTCAGGTTACCCCGGAATACAAGAAAGACAAGCCCAAACTACGGGCAGGTCAAGCAATACCCTGGTGCAACACAAACAACACAAACCTAATCTTAGCTCAGACAGAACAATAGCATCATTAGTTCTAAGTCTTAATTACTTTGAAACCTCCATGACCCCAGACCTTGTTGACTCTGGGCGGAAGGACAGTTAGAAGTATTCTTTTAGTAAAGATAAGGGGAAGACCTTAATGGTTCCCCACAAATGATAATGGTAGTGGAGATCGTGATGGTGGTGGTAGTGATGTGTTGATGGTAGTAATGATGGTGGTGGTGGTGGTGGTGATAGTGGTGGGACAGTGGTGATAATGATAATGATGGTGGTGATGGTGATGGTGCTGATGGCGATTGTGGTGTGGTAATGGTGGTGATGGTAGTGGTGGTGGTGATGGTGATGATGGTGGTGGTGGTGGTGATGGTGTTGAAGTTGGTGGTAGCAGTGGTTGTGGTGATCATGGTGGTTGTGGAGATGATGATAGTGATGGTGATGCTGCTGGAGGTGACAGTGGTGCTGATGATGGTGGTGACAATGGTGATGGTGGGGGTGTTTATCATGATGCTGATGGTGGTAGTGAGGAGACAGTGGTGGTGGTGATTGTAGCGTGATGGCGACTACTTTGTGTTTTCAGTGCATTACCCCCGCTGTCTCTTAGAATACTCAAAGCCCTACTAGACCATAGGCAGGTATTTTCCACGAAAGTATTTGAGGTTTTAAGAGGTGAAGTGACTTGTCGAAGTCCCAGGCTAGTGCCTGGTAGACCCTCAAATCTGACCTTGAGTCTGACTGCATCCAAAATTGAGACCCTGCTTCCTCATCCCAGAGCACATGTTAGACATGGTCTAAATTTGCTTACAGGACTCTCTGCATACCTGGGGGCAGGAGGCGGCAGCAGCAGAGAGATGACTCAGCGCCCGCCTGCCAAGCCCCATGATTGAGCACAAGGTCAGGCCTGGGAGGCCGCTGTCCTGCGTGTGACAGCGGCTGCACCCTCCCCGAGAGGTTTTTGAGCCTCAGCAGCAATGTCTCCCTTCTGCTCAAGCCCAGAGGTGCCCCCAAAGCTTGAAGAGCCTAGGAAGCCAGCCTTCAAGAACTGGTGGCTGGGCACAGAGCGGGCAAAAGGCATGCTCACGGGCGACAGGAGGGAGCTGTGGGGCACAGCGGGCTTCTGGGTGCATCTTGAGTCCATCTCCTGGTTTATCTGGAGGGGTATATCCCCAGAGAACATACCAGAAGCAGGGCACATTAGTGATGCTTTGAGGACGGGAAGGAGTAGATTGGCACAGCGGGCGCGGTGATCCCAGGGCTCCTGTGGTATTTGTGTTCTTAGGAATGCTCACATTTATATTGAGACCTATAAAAAGAGGGCGTCCTGAAATGAGCATATGCCCAGGAGTTCACAGCAGCTACCTGGGCGGTGGGGTTGCAGTGTAATTTATTTTCTTTCTTCTCTGATTTTCTTCTTTTTATACAGAAATTGTGTTTACTCTTTTACACAAGAACACGTTACTGAAAAGCACTTCTGCCCCTGCCCTTTGCTGGGAGATTGGCGGGAGCCCTGATTATTGTGTCCAAGCTGCGTGGGTTCCTGTAAGGGCATCCTTGGCGGGGGCGGGGGGGGGTTGAGCTCAGCAGGAGCAGGCCTCCAGGTACAGTGTGGGGACCAGCCTGGAGGAGATCCTCCTGCATCCTGACGGGGCTGCCCCACCCCTCCACCGTCCCATGGGATGTCCAGAGGCCTGGGAAGAGAGGGGTGGGCTAGATAAGGAGAGCAAAGCCTGCCATCTTTTACTCAAAGTCCTGACCTTCCCCAACCACCCTGGTGGCCTCAGGAGCTGGAGGGTCCCCTGGCTGACTGAGGGAACATAAGGTCCTGCCCCTCTGTGGGCCACTGGAGCCCCAGGCCCACCCATAGCTCCGTGCAGGACTGATGGGAAGGACAGCTCAGCGCTGGGGCCTAAGAGCTGGCTGGATCCTGTGCAGACAGAATGATGGTCTAGGAAGGGCTGAAAGACCCCTCATTGAAGGGGTCTTGCAAGGACACACCCCCACCACCAATGTTGATTTTTTTTTTTTTTTGCAATACTGGGGATGGAACCCAGGGGCATTCTACCTCTGAGTGACACCCCTAACCCTACTTTTTATTCTTTATTTTTGAAGCAGGGTCTCACTGAGTTGCAAGGGGCCTCACTAAGTAGCTGAGGCTGTCTGTGAACTATGATCCTCCTGTCTCAGTCCCCCAAATGCTGGATTCCAAACGAGCCCACCATGCCCAGCCAATGTAAATTTTTGTCTTCTCCCAGGTCAATAAAATTCACCACTGACATCGAAAACTCGGGATGTGGCAGGAGACCCCCTTCCCCCATACGGTGCCGACTTGCCCTCAAGGAGGACAGGGCTTCTGTTGAGGTTCCAACCCTTCCTTCCAGTCTGCCTGTCTCTGAGTATTCTAAAGTTGAAAGCTGTGCTGGGATTCAATTTTGCCCCTGGTTTCCTTTCTTTAATGCACAGCATTGCTAGGCTGCTTCCTGTATGCCTCCCCGTTGAGGTGACATGTTCTCCCTGTGCTGACTCACCCCTTCTCTAGGAGCCTCAGCCTGGTTTGGGGGCAGCATGTCCTCTGGGGTACTTGCCTGTGCCCTACACACACACTTGCTCTGGTTTCCCAGTGTAGACAGTGTTCTGAAGGGCCTCCTCCTGATAACCTGTGCAGGAGGCATTTTGCAGCGAGAGTCTCAGTCTGTACCAAGGAAGGAAGAGCTTTTCTTACCTGTGTGTGTCCCTGTCCTGGTGCATGGGTCTGGGGCAAAAGAGCCATTTTTACTTGTGTCTCGATCTAGATTTGCCTGAGTGGCCCAGAGCCCAGGACAGAGTGTACCCCAAACACAGAGGCTGAGTACTGCACACTCTGGTCTCTGCTGGCCCCAGTCCCGGGGCTCCATGGCACAGCGGAGGGGCCCAGTGCTCGGCTTCAGGGTTTGG
This sequence comes from Muscardinus avellanarius, assembly GCF_963383645.1. NCBI lineage: Eukaryota > Metazoa > Chordata > Mammalia > Rodentia > Gliridae > Muscardinus > Muscardinus avellanarius. Next base: position 2,082,923 of record NC_137797.1, on the reverse strand, counting down.
AGTCATAGAGTCCAGTCTAGGGCTTGATGCTGGACATTTCCCTGGATTAGCGCTGGTGGCACCTACATTTGCAAACAGAGTCCCTAGGGCTGGTTTGAAGATGTTGGCGAGTGCTTGTAAGCAGAGCGCCACCCTCAGCTGGACTGCAGATCTGCGCCGAGATCTGTGGATGTTAGAACCAGGAGCAGCCTTGTTCAGGCCATTTAAAAACACCTCAGGCTGGGTGTCAGGCAGGCAGGAGACATTCAGAGCTTCCCATGAGGCTGAGACCTTCCCCACGCAGTGTGCCCTTGGCTTCACCACTGAAGTGACCCCCTCTCCTTTGTCCAGTACCTAAAACTCACTCCAACAATTCTCCTCCCACCGAGCTAGGTTTCTCGGCTGTTGGGTCCTACACTGCAGATCGAGTGGCTGGACAGGCAGGGCTTTCCCGTGGAGACCCTCCTCTATCTGCACAGGGATCCCCTGACCCAGAGCACACCCATGCTGACCAGCAGAGATGATCTGGGCCTGGCCTGGGCTCTGGGCTTCTTTGGAGGGAAGGGAGGAGGTGGCTTTCAGGTAGACTAGAAACCTGGTAAGCAATTCAAGATGAAGATTTGCTTGGTGTCAAATGGACACTTCCTCTAGAAAGGTGAATGCTAGGTTTGTTTGGGGCAGGTGGCTCTGTGAAACTGTGACCCTGAGGTGGGGCTGCAGGGGGAGCTGACCTGCCACATGCTGTCCCACCCATGGCCAGCTCAAGAAGGGGTGCCTGTCTCCCAGGCTTGTGGTCCAGCCCTGTGCCCCACTGCCTGCAGAGAAAGGACATGTGGTGCCCTGCTATGTCCAGGCCCTCCGCCCGGGGCTGAGCCCGTGCTCGCTCAGGACGGGGCCTCCTGTGTACTTACCGAGAAGCTATAAACCTACCTATGGGGAGCAGGAGAGTGCCTTAACAGAATGGTCCCCAAAATGGTACTAGGAGAGTACATTAACAGTGTGCCTTCCTGATAGAGAGCAAGGCCAGCCTGAGGGTGTGTGCCCAGGTCCTGGGGTCCCCCGATGTGAACACCACCTGGAATGAGCCCCCTCCCTGGCGTCTGGGAGGGAGCCAGCGTGTGGGAGGACAGCCCTCAGCTTCCTGGCACCCTGGTGAGAGGTACTGAGGTTGGAATGTGGGCACCTGTCTCTCCTCGCCAAGCTCAAGCCCACGGAGACTGGCCTCCACTGATCAGCCGCACGACACAGGCGCCTATGGTGGACCGCCTCTCAGCCAGGCCAGCGAGCAGTGAGGGAGCTCATCCTGGACTTGCAGCTGACTTGGGTTACCTACCTGGTCTTTGAGGAAGAAAATGGAGTGGAAGGCTGACCCACTCATGCTAAATGGTCCCGTTGGTGAATGGACAGGAGTCTGAACAAGAGTGACCACATCCCAGGGAAGGATGGTGGAGAGGAGGGATGGGGGCAGCTTTGGCGCCTCCCACCTGCCAGCCGCGGTGGTGCAGCATCCATCCCATGCCTGGCTGTGCTCAGGGTGTGAGGCCTTAGGCGGGGGCCCTGCAGCATCCCAGACCTGGTGCCCCACATCCTCGGAGCGCTCGGGCCGCCTGTCAGTCCAGGGCAGCAGCCATGTGGTGTGGGGGATTGTGCACCCATCACCAGGAGAGGGCTGGCGGGGCCACAGCAGGTCCTTCCTGGGGAGTGCCCTCCCCCTGCTCACCTCTCCTGGGGACCACTGAAGAAAGGGATCATGTCTTAGGGCTCATGATCACTGACACGGTGACAATATCCAAGTACAATGGACAGAGCCCAGGCCTCTGCTGGAAGTGACCCGAGTGGACATGGTCGCTTCATGGGGGCTGCCTGGCTGAGACCAGCTACGGCTGTGGAGGACAGGGGCCACATTGGAGGAGCCTCCCCTGTCCCCAGGTTCCCTCGGTGGGCGCCTGACTGCAGTCAGCTCCTGACAACAGACACAAGGCCTTCCACATTTGTCCTCCGAACCGCACAGGTTGAGAAGCTTGCATATGGAGGTCTCGTATGAGTGTCCTGGGGCCACAGAGGGTGTCTTGAACGGCAGTCGCCGAGCCTGCGGGGAGTGGCAGCCCAGGCCCCTCTCCAGCTCCGCTGGCTCCAGGCATCTGGAGCATGTCACTAATCTCAGCATGTCACTGACCTCGAGCTCTGTGTGCATGCGGCCATCTCCCCTCCCAGGGTTCATGTCCTCATCTCCCCTTTTTGAAAGGGCACCAGTCATCCCGGATTAAGGTCCACTCTGGGGACCTCATTTCGACTTGGTCACATCTGCAAAGACGCTGTTCCCCCAAAAGCTGGGATTCCGAGGATGTCCCGGGTGTGTGGCCGTGGTGGTGGCTTTTGGGGACACAGTCCAACTGTGGCCACGGCGGGGCTTGTTTGGCTTTGGGTGGCTCCCAGGGTCAGCTCGAGGGGTCTGGCCAGAGAGGCCTGCCCGAGAGGCAGAGGATGGTGGCTGCCCAGTGCGCCCGGGCAAGGCCTGGCCACTTGGAGGGGAAGAGCAGTCCTGACCGGGACCGGAGGGAAGCAGAACAGCGTCTCTGCAGCTCGGCGCCTGTGGCCTCTCGCCCACTCCTCATCATTCATGTTTATGGCTCCAGGTTCCAGCCGCGCCATTGTTGAGAGAACGCTACCGTGACAGCGTGCCTGTCCCCACACCCTGGCCGGTGTGTGAGTGCTTGGAGACCACGGGGACACCCCTGAGGAGTCCTGCGGCGTGTGATGAACTTGGGCAGGACTTAGGTAGCACCCTGCACGGCCCAGGCCAGGAGGAGACCCACAGGAGGGCAGAGCAGGGGCAGCTCGCAGGGGGCGTTCCGAGCCCGGGCTGGGGTCTTCTCTCGGCCTGGCCTGATGCCTGCTGCCCACACTGGGGGGATCTTTCACCAGCCAGTGCTTGGTGGGCGTGGAGCACAGCGGCTGCAGCGCTACTTCCCTGGGCTGCTACTCCGATGCCTGGCCTGTCTGCTGGATTTTTCTGGTCCTGTTTTTGGTAGCTCTGCTGGGACCGCGGCCTAGGATCCCCGAGGACTCTGTTCTGTCTTCCCTCTCTCTTTCTGCTGCGTGTCCTGTGCGTGTCCCTCACACCCATTTATTCATTATTCTCGTTTATTAGAACCACTCATTCGGTGTTACCAGCTGCTGTGTGTCAGGGTGGGCCGCGCGGCAGACACAGCCACCTCTAGATTTCCCCATTCCTCCACGCTCAGAGTCTGTTCTTGGGCCTCTGTGACTCACCGGGCCGGGCTGGCGGCCGGGGTTTGGGGCAGGAGGTGCCTGGTCCCATGGGTCAGAGCCCCTCGGTGCCCAGGGCCGCTCTTCCTCCCACCAGGGCTCACAGGAGCCTGAGTTATGTCTGAGCCCGTGTACGTGATGTCAAGGCGATGCCATCTGAGCTGTCCTGGTTGTCACGGTGGCCTCGCGTCTTGTGTTTACTGACACTCTGGAAGTCCTCCTCAGCCTCCCTTCCCCTTTGTCTTCCCCACTCTTCCTGATTCAGTCTTCAGTAAACTCTCTGCGGCACGTCTCTTCCATGGGCGGATACTATTCCAGGCGAGGGGTGTACTGGGGAACCAGCCCCCGAGGGCTCATTTTACCTTGGCAGCCTGGGTCTGTGATCCTGAAAGGCAGGTGGGGGGCTGCATGTCCCACCTGCACCCTTGCGCCTGGCGGTCTGCACGCAGGATCCCTGTCTATACGCAGAGGCCAGGCCAAGGCCACAGGAACTGGGTGTCAGTCGGGAGACACAGTCCCAAAGCTGGACCCTCCCCGTGGAAATGTGGAGCCTGCGTGGGAATGGAGCTATTGCCTGCAGCAGGGAGCCAGAGGGAAGGAGTCCACCCCGAGGGGCCTGGAGAAGTGAGACCCAGGGCAGCCCACTCCTGGTGCCAGACTCGGCTCTCCCCGGGATACCCAGGCGTGGCTTTGGGGACTGTGAGTGATGGGGCCTGGCTGTCAGCCTCCCTGTCCAGTGAAACAGTTGGTGGAGTGGATCACGCTGATCTTACTGCCCAGCCAAGAGCAGCTGCTAAAGCCGGGACGGGCCACAGCAAGTCCCTAGTGGGCCAGTCCCCTCAGTCACATGGGCCCAGGACATGGGGAAGTCTCACCGATGCCCCGATGGGGCATCACCACACTGGGGACCTCACCATGCTGGCTGCAACCGAAATTCAGCTTTACCATCAGCGCAGTTGATGATGCGCGGGGCCCGGGGCAGGAGCACGGGCGCAGGGTGGCCTGTGGCCAGCCCTCCTGTGGCCTTCCTGAGCAGCTCCTACTGACCCACGGGCTCCACGGGAGCGCGGGGAGCTCCTCCCGAGATGCAGCAGCTCCAGGCATCTTCTAAACTTGCCCACATTCAGGATTGTTCCAGATTTCAGAGAGAGACCATGCGCCGCATCGTCCTGGGGCTGGAATTACCGCCCTTCTCAGCATGGCCGCAGAAGGGGCCCAGAACCTGAAAGGTTTCTGCTGATTGGCCTTTGGAACACACATCCTCTCTGGGATACCATTCAAGGATCCTTCCAGAACAGACCAAGATGAAGTGTGTGAGGGCCACAGCTGCCCTTAACACCTTCCCTCCACGTTCCAGGGGAGACGCACCCCCAAACCCAATGATGTGGTGTCCATGGATTCAGGGATGGGCCAGCAGTGCCCCGCTGGCAGTTCCAGAAGGATTGTGCTGGGGGGAGCTACAGAGCCCCCATGTGCCCACAGTAGGGCGGCGTGCAAGCCTTGCTCAGACAGGACCCTCAGGGTTGTGAAGGGAAGGTCACGCACTGCTCCTCCTAGCGATGGGGTCCCCGCATGTCTCCTGCTCCTGCTTCCTTGGCTCTCCTGGAGTTTGGCAAAGCCCGGCTGTGGGAGTGTGTCCCTGGTGACAGCCTGGTTCCTGTAGTGTTGACCTGATAGACCTGTGCGGTGGGCCTCTGCGTGTGGACAGGGCCTTCCGCGTGCAGATCTCCAGGAGCCAGGGTGCAGGTGGAGGTGCAGTGCTGTGCCTGCCTTTCAGGAGCACAGACTGAGGCTGCGGAGGCAGACTGAACACGGGGCTCCATGCGCAGTTCCAGACAAACTCCAGAGTGCGGCCCGCCCGGTGGGGTGCCTTGATGTGGCTGGGCGAGGGCCACCTACGGGCGCGGTGGGTGCAGGTGCTCTTTCCCGCTGAGAAGCATCTCTCCTGGACAATGCGAGGTGGAGCTCCCAGGCGCACAGCCCTTGGAGCCACTAAGGGCCAGGAACCAGGAGTCCAGCCCCACTGCCAGGCCAGTGGGATGTGGGAGGCCTGGCCTTTGGCAGCTAAGTTGGAATCCTGGGCCTCTGTTTAGAGCTACAGGTCTTTCTGTGCCCCAGTTGCCCCATCTATAAAAAATAAAAAAATAATTCCTGCTCCAGAGTTGGGTTTCCTCTCTGGTCCAGGCTGACGTTGGAGGCAGCGTAAGGTGCTGTGAGATCTAGTCCAAGAGCTGCAGGCCAGAAGTTGCCTGGGCTTTCAGAGGTGCCCCTACCAGCTGCACTTAGCCCTCATAGCAGGTTCCCAGTCCTTGGGTGGATCCTGTGGACTCAGCCCCCTGGCTAGAAGGGAGGGAGGCCTGAGCATCCCCAGAGCCTGGCCAGCCCTGTTGCAAGTGGCCGCCTTCTGGTCTGGGGGCTCAGCACCCGGGGTCCAGGCAGGGTGGGGCGAGAGCTCCAGTTCTGAAGGCAGGGTCCGAAACCCAAGAGCGCCCAGGCGGGCGGAGGCAGCAGGATGCACTGTGTCAGGGGAGGACTCTTCTTTGCCCGTGGGGTGGGGCCGCCATGGCTGGGCTCAGCCTTAGCCCGTCTCTTTGCCCCTGGTGTCAGGGTGTGTGATCTTTACTGGACGGTTCCTCAGGCCTAAAACACAGCTGACTGGTGATGTGGTCTTATACAAGTACACCACAGCTTATTTGCATCTTAATGTGTAATCAAAGGCAAGAGAATAAAATTCATGGAAGGCCAATCATGTTTGACAGTCTGTGTAAATCTCTGGAAACTCAAAAGGATTCATTTTCTTATAGCTCCTCCCAAGGGCACTGGTGATCCCAGGGTAGGGCATGGTTTCCCTGCAGGATGTCCACCCCTGCATGGCAGAGTCCTCCCTCCTGCCTCTTTCTGGATAGCTCTTCTCCCAGCCTCCAACGGCTTGTGCTCCAAGTGTTTCCCAACGTCTGCTCCCTCAGTATCCGCCTCTGAGAAGCCCTCCTGTCCCGGCCCCACCACCTTCCCCTGGGGCCTCTCCAAGCTGCAGTCCCCTCCTGATGTCCACAGGTGCAGACTTGACGTGTCCCTGTTTATGCACACCGGGCCCTACGAGCAAGCACCTGGTCAGCTCTCCGTGGTTGTGACAGTGGGTGGAGGCTGGCCAGGAGTGAGGTCACAGTGAGACTTGTCATTGTGACAAGTGTGATCCAGATACAGGATGTCCAGCAGGCAACCCTTGTCTAGTGTCCCCAGGTGCACACTGGCTGGCTTCCCTGGCTTGTTGTCAGTGACAGGCAGCTCCTGGCTCTGGGAAGTGGCCCATCCGCTCGCAGGCAGGTTCAGGCCAGGGGTTCTCCAGTTCAAATGCTGGAGCGTTCTCCTGCAGCCCCGGCCACCTCTCGGGGTTACTTGGGCTGTTCTGGTCATTTGTACCCTATGCTCCTACCTCTCCTCAGGTCCTCTCTCCAACCCGGCCCCTGGTGCTCTAAGAACTTGACTCAGAGCTCTTCGGTATTTCCCCATAAGCTGAGCGTGCAGTGGGGGTGTCCCTATTGCAGGGCACTATGGCGTGTCTCTCCTCGTCGATGCAGCTGCCCCAACTCTGTTAATGTGTCCAGAGACCGCATCAGGCTTCAATCGGTCGGCACACCGCAGACCCCCGAGCTGACTAGTGAGCGTGGCCTCTCCCGCTGGGTCCCCTGCCTGGGACCTGCCTTGACATCTCCTCCCCTTTCTTTCCCTGAGTTTCACCCATCCAGGATGTCTCCACACTCCTGCTCTGCCCTCATCCCTCCTGGCACGTTTCTCTCGGGTGTGTTGGAAGGATTCTGTCTCCACCAGTGGCAGCTAGAGTCCGGGCTGGGCCGAGGACCGCTTCCCCATCCTGTCCCGTGCTGGGGGTTTCCGAGGATGCTTCTGATGCCTCCCCTCCTGTGGCCACGGCAGGACTCAGGGCTTCCTGCCTGTCGGGAGGGCCTGGAGGCCGGGGCTGCTCAGCGTCCTCTGTGACTCTGGTGTGTGTGCTCCCTGCGAGCTCATAATGGACCCTCAGTATGCGGCCTTGTCATGAGCAGTGTGAACTTTTCAGGACCACCTCTGCCTTGGCAGCTCAAAGGCTCCTGTATCGGAGTCTAAAAAGCTGCTGGTGACCTCAGGCCTGGCGCCTGTCCGGTCTTGGTTCTCTGCTTCCTTGGACCCGTGAAATGGGCCTTTGTGGTTTGAGGTCCCGGCCGGCGTGGGGCTCTGTGGTTCTGTGAGAGGAAGCAGTTCCCAGGCTTGGAGGGGTGGCCAGATACCCTGGTTACTCGTGAGCCGTGTCTGGGAAGCTGTCCTGGGAAGCTGTGGCTGATGAATGCCATTTCGCTGCAGCCAGGCCAGTTACATAGGCATGTGTCCACCCGCCGAGTGTTCTATCCGGGCGGGGCCCAGGCACTCGTTCCTGGGGCCAGCACAGACCTGCAGGACCACAGCTCCCCTCACCCAGGTCTCCATCGAGCAGTGTGTTCACACAGTCCCAGGAGAGGATCCCCACCACTCCACCCCCAGCTGTTCCCTTGTGCATGAACCCCACAGCTGTTTAAAATGTGGACTGAATTGCTTCATTATCAGAGGTGCATTTATACAGAAAGATGTGCACACAGGAATGGGTACGGGTATTTGTCCTTGGGCTCCTGTGCACACCCTCAGAGACATGTGCTCAGAGATCCCACTTGTCCTGGTTTGTCTTAGACTTCCCAGTTTCAAACCTGAAAATCACTCATGGCACCCACCCGTGTCCCAAGCCCACCCGCAGGTCCTTGGGCAGCACCTGCCCCCATCCTGCATTCTCTCCCGAGGCAGAAGAAGCCGGCTTCCGCTGTGCCTGGGTGCAGCAACCACATGGTTTTCACACATGCTTTGGGGACCAGTATAAAATCCTTCCAAGGAGTGTCCACAGGAACTGTGAGTGGGCACTGCCGCTGGGCAGCTCCTGGGAGCCAGCAGGGCCGCCAGCCTCGGAGCCCCTGCGGGGAGCAGGCTCATGGTCGAATCAGGTGCCATACTCAGGATGCCAGAATCAGCCGGGGAGGGAGGACTCTGTTTTTCTTTCTTCTTTTTAGTTTTTAATTTATTTTTTGGTACTGGAGATGGAACCCAGTCCTATTTTTTCTTCTTTATTTTGAAACAGGGCCTACACTAAGTAGCTGAGGCTGGCTGCGAACTCAGATCTTCCTCTCAGCCTCCCAAATGCTGGGATGACAAGCGTGCGCCACCACACCAGGCTTCTGTTTTTCCTTTAAATCCTCACTTTTAGCTTAGAACGTTTAGAACTAGCTTAAAGCGATCTGCATCTCCCAGGTCTCTTCCTCAGGAACTGGAGGCCCCGCCCTCTGCAGCCTGGGCTGGGCCTCGAGGGTGGACAGGTGCGCACCACCCCAGGTGAGGAGCAGCCGAGGGGAGACGGAGGCGGTGATTAGAGCGCCTAATTAGCAAGAGTCTCCCCACCGCGGCACTAATGAAAATCACTTTTATTCGACTCACGCAGAGGCTAGAAGGCGAGCCTGCGGGGCAGCGGGCCTGAGGATGCGTGTCTGTTTCTGCACAGTGGCCCATGGCTGCGCTTCCGCGGCCCAGCTTGCCTCTGCCGGGGCTTCCTCTGCCTGACTTTGAGGGCAGTGGCTTTGCTTTAAGACTCTCACCCTGTGCAGACGTAAATAACCCCATTGTCCTCAGGAGGTGAGTTTCCTTTGGGTAATGTCACAGTCCCCACAGCCTCTCTGGGGCCTCTTACTGGGTGAAGGGCACCCTCTGAACTCTTTCTGGGGCCCACAGCCCGCAGCCCCACTTCCCCGTAGGGTGTTCAGATGCGAAATGCAGATTTGGCTTCTATCTGGGCTGTGGCTTGAGGCCAGACCATCCCGACAGCCCAGGGGCGGGGCTGCTGTCCACACAGCGATGGCCCTGTGGGTGCCCTCTCCTCTCCGCCCTTCCTGGCATCTGGGGACTGATCCGGGGCTGGCCCGAGGTCTGCACACGCTTCCCCGGCTCTGTCTTAGGCGTTCCTGTTTGGGGCTGATTGCTCAGGACTGTGCTCCCCTGAGGAGGCCTTCAGTGGCTGCACTGGGTGCAGCCGGCCACGCCCTCTGGCCACACAGGGTGAGACGGGCAGTTCTAGTGATGGGCTGGGGCCTATGAGGTCACTGTGGATGGAGCCAAAGATCTGGTCAGGAGTGGGGGACTCTGCAGGCAGTGAGTGTCCCATCGTGGGAAGCAAACAGGCAGAGCCAGGGAAGAGGGCTGTAGGCTTTGAGTGGGAAGGTTAATACAGTCATTCTAATTCCGCTAGCACTGCCTTTCTATATTTTAAAGTTCTGGAACTTTCTGGCTGTGTCCTGATTTGCCAGGAAGCCCAGGTTGTCAGTAGCGTAGGGGTCTCTGTCTGCTGCTGGTCATGGCCTGATGTCATTTCCAGGCCGTGCCTGCCCGGCAGTCCTGGGGATGTGCTCTACCAGGCGGCTTGTGGGAGGCCCTCCAGTCTATCTTTCTGTGTGAGGACACTGGAGGGGAAGGGGTGGCCACACTGAGGCCTGGGGTCAGAAAGGCCAGGTCTTCCTGCCCATCCGACCCTGCTCCAGGGGCTGCAGGAAACCCAGCTCAGGTGGGCAGCTGGGCCCTGGGGGCAGGGAATCGCCCCACTCTGAGGGACCTGTAACTCTGGGCCCAGTAAATCCCAGGTTCCGTGTAGGTCAGTGGGACTCCTGAGGGAGTGTGGAGTACCACCTACACGTGCCCCTCACTTGGGAGGGGCCTCCATGCAGGCTTGTCTCCGGATGAGATGTTCATCTATCCATAGGAAGTGGGCTGTCTGGCTGAGAAGCAAAATTCATGTTGCCCTGGGAGCCTTGATTACTGTGCCCATGGATGGCCGTGCTTCCGTGGCTGAGCACATGGTTGGCAGAATAAGACCCCACAAACAGAAGAATGTCAAGGTCCAGCCCTTAGGTCCTGAGAGCGTGCCACTTACCTGGCAAGAGGGCTCCACAGAGGGGCTTGAGAGCTGGAGGTGAGATGGTTCAGGATTATCAGGGTGGGGTCATCTCGGGTGTCCTGATCAGAGGGAGAAGGACAGTCCCAGGAGAGAGACGGAGATAGGATAGGAGCAGAGGTCGGGGTGACTTGCAGAAGAAGCCTCGAGCCACGGGAAGCAAGTGGCCTCTGGGACCTGGAGAGGCAAGCCTGTCCCTTCACCCCCTCCCTCCCAGGAGGCCACAGCTGGCCTCTGCCGCCAGCCCTGCTGGCCCACCGCCCCCGCGTCTCCTCCACACTGCCTAGGCCCCTGGCCCCGTGGCCCTGGCCCCCAGCTATCTTTCCTGCCTCGTCTGTGTGACTCTGCACCCCTCCCCATCTTGCCAGGAGCCTTCCTTTCCCTTTTCATATCTGCACAAATGAATGCACATATTTTGACTTTATTATCTCAAAATGGCTGGATTTGGAGTTGGACTTTTCTGATGCTCATAAAATCTGGGAGGTGGTTTTTAATCAGTTCTGCTGCGGCCGCCTCCTCAGAAGGGAACAGTTTTTCGTGTTCTCTTGCTTTTTGCTTCTTTTCTTTTTCTTTTTTGCTGAGAACAATTTAATTTGATCTCTAAATGTGAGTGGCAGCACTTCTGGTGGGTGTTTTCAGCACCTCCCTGAGTGTCCTGGGGCTCCCGGGGATGCCGCCGGGCCCCTCCTCGCCCTGCCCCTGTCCCAGCATGGTTGTCTCTGTGCTTCAGGGTTTCCATCCCAGTCTCACGTGGCTGTTTATCCAGCATTTATTTAAGGGACCCTACACTGTTAGGTCGAACCTCAGGACACATGGGGTGAAAGTAGAGTGGTCCCTATCCTGAGCACTTGTGATCAGCTGCCCCATCCATCCACCCACCCATCCATCCACCCATCCATCCACCTATCCATCCATCCACCCACCCACCCATCCATCCACCCATCCATCCACCTATCCATCCACCTATCCATCCATCCATCCATCCATCCATCCATCTATCCATCCACCCACCCATCCATCCACCTATCCATCCACCCATCCATCCATCCATCTATCCATCCACCCACCCACCCATCCATCCACCCATCCATCCACCTATCCATCCATCCATCCATCCATCCACCCACCCACCCATCCATCCATCCATCCATCCATCCATCCATCCATCCATCCATCTATCCATCCATCCACCCACCCATCCATCCATCCATCCACCCACCCATCCATCCACCCATCCATCCACCTATCCATCCACCCACCCATCCATCCATCTATCCATCCATCCACCCACCCATCCATCCATCCACCCACCCACCCATCCATCCACCCATCCATCCACCTATCCATCCATCCATCCATCCATCCATCCATCCACCCACCCACCCACCCACCCACCCATCCATCCACCCACCCATCCACCCACCCATCTATCCATTCATCCATCCACCCACCCACCCATCCACCCATCCATCCATCTATCCATCCATACACCCACCCATTCATTCATTCATCTTTTGACATCCATATTCCATTATCTGTCCATTCATCTATGCATCCATCCTCCATTCATCTGCCCCCATGAACACACTAACCTTTCCTCATCCCTCCATCCATCCATCATTCGTCCACTAATCCACCTGTCTACTCATTCATCACTCCACCATCTGTCCTCCGTTTGTCATCCATCATCTGTAGTCAACCATCCAGTATCCATCCACCATACCCATCTACTTTTATACCCATGCATCTATCCGCCATTCATTGTCCATCCGTCTGTCTCCCATCCATCTGTCCACAATTCATCCTCCATCCATCCATTCATCACACACACACCCATCCACTTGTCTACCTATTTACCTGCCCTGCATCCATCATTCCACTCATCATCCATCTTTCCATTCACCATCCATCCATCATCTGTCCTCCTTCCATCCATTATCCATCCACCCATACATCCATCTACTTTTCTGCCCATTCATCTATCCATCATTTACCCTCCATCTATCATACATTTTTCCATCCATCCATCCATCCATCCATCCATCCATCCACCCACCCACCCACCCATATGTTGGATGTTCCATTATGGCAGCTGCTACGTGCAGTGGTCCTGAGTCCAGCTGGCAGAGCACCATGCTTGCTCATTCTTGGCGTTCATGGACAGTCTGTTCACTGTGCCCTGTACCTAGACTGGGGCTGTGCTCTTGGGGGGCTTCTTAGAAGGTGTTGGAGGTGGTAGCAGGAGTTACTGAAGGGAGGCTGGACCCCTAGTGTGAAAGCCGGAAGAATGGCTTGCCCAGGCTGGGCTGCCGGCAGTGTTCCCAAGAGCGGCTTGGGGGTCTCTCTGTGGCAGGACTGAGTGTCTGGACTGCTGGATAGGTGGGCTCGAGGGCACTTTCTCCTTTATGGAGTGCACTCAGGATGTGACAGTGGCTTTGCCCTCATCTGTACCATCTTACCCAGTGACCTGGGCCCACCCAAGCCCTGGGGCTGTGGGGTAAGGGCTGAGCATGTGTGATGCTCAAGCCCCGCAGGGCCTCTGACTTGTAGCAGGTTGAGAAGGAACCTGAAGTGTAGGGGCCTCATCCTGAGGCAGAGGTATACCTCTAGGTATCAAGACAGGGCACGTCTTGTCCCTTCTGAGGGCATCTGGGCCCCTCACCTTGCTTCTCTGATTTCTCTTCCTAGAAAGAAGGAAAAGCTGGGCTGAGCTGGGGGTGGTATTGGAAGTCAGGGCCCAGGTATCCTCGAACCACCTCTCCCAAAAAGTCCTTTCAGCAGCTCCATCTCCACAACACATCTTTCTCCTTCTTTATCATGAGCAGGAGAAGCTAATAAAATACTTAAGATATACTAGAACCTGTTCAAAGCATTCTGCTGCACCAGGAAGGATAGCTGACCTTGAAACCAAGCAGTGATGATTTTTAAGGTCAGAGCCCCCCACCCCAGGCCCTTCTAAATCACTCTTATCCATGAAAATTTTCCTGTCTTCTCCATCTTTCAGTGTTCCAGAGATTAGAGACACCAGACAGGGCGAGTGCTGTTGACATACAAGGGCAGGCTGTGGGTGCCTACAGAGGCCATGTCCCAGCACTTAACACTCATTACAAAAAATTATTGCACCGGACTTTTGTTACAAAACCGCAGGGAAGGCTTATTCCAGGACCCCTGGAGAGAGATGGAGCCTAATTCGGGATATGGCAAGGTCAAATGTGGTGTACAGTGTGGAGGGACCAGCAGGGCTCACGAGGGAGGTTTCAGAAGGAGGAAGATGGGCTTCGCTGGATACCAAGGGCCCGGGGCACTTAAAAGACCTGCTGTATCCATCCAGTTTTCATTGCTGTAACAAAACACCCAAGGCTGGGCCAGGTATATAAAGAGGCTCACCATTTTGGAGGCTCCAAGGGCAGGACCAGGTGGCTTCTGGTAAGGTTTTTATAGCAGATATAGCATGACAGGCACGCATGCGAGAGCCACTGCAAATGAGACGGAAGCCAGAGAGTGATTTCAGGCCCAGTCTTGCTCTTAGGAGAACTACCCCAACCCCTCTGGAAGGCATGTCCCCAGTAACCTAACCACCTCCCCCTAGGCCCTACCTCTTAAAGGTCCCACACCTGCCATACTGCATACTGCAACACGGGGCCCTTGGGGACAGTCCTCATCCAGTCCCCAGCTCCAGCCTGGGAGGAATCTGCCGACACAGGGCTGGAGGGCCCAGGACGAGGCCTGGCTGAGAGGCTCAGAGGAGCTGACCAGAGTTCTGTTGAGGAGAGTTCCCTGTCACATGCTGTGGGGTGAAGCTGTGAGTCTTGGGAGGATGGCGCAGCCGCAGGAGTGACTGACGAGGACAGGTGGTAGTACAGCGTCTGCCCATGCAGCCACCTGCCACACCATCCCCTAACTGAGGAGGACTGGAGCACAGGATGCTTCCCTCGAGGCCCAGCGGCAGGTGCGCAGAGCACGGGGACCCCTGGGCACAGACAGGGCCAGCCCAGGAAGGCCTGCTCACGGCAGCGACCACCACCGGGTGGGCTTGCAAGGATGCACGAGTCCTGGCCTTGCAAACTCACTCCGCCCTGTTCCCACTTCCACCCATGGAGGGTCTCGTCTCCAGACTGCTCCTGGAGTCTCTGTAATTACCCAACATAAGGCCAGCCCAGCCCCATGGAGACATGCTCTGGAGGCCATGTGGAGTGGCCAAGGTCAGCTCCACCTGCAGCCTTCGTTTCTGACCTTGAAAGTGGCCCTGGTGGTGATAGGACCCCTGAGGTCTGTGGTGGGCTGCATGCCGGAGGCAGCCTGTGTCCAGGGGCAGGACAGAAAGGTCTTTTGAGTAGAAGGTGTCTTGCTAGGTCGCAGGTGGGGAGGTGAAGGCAAGGGGGTTGTTTGTGGCTGAGCACAGGCTGATGTGAAATTCCCAGGGCTCAGCGCATTTCCTGGAAAGCCTGGAGACAGGTGTGTGGAAGGAACGGGCCAGCGGGCCCGAGCACGCCCCATTTAACCGCATCGGATGCTGGCAAGGGCCTCCGCGAGCGTCTGCTGGGCTCCTCAGCACGGCCATTAGGGGCACGTCATCCTTCATGTCCTCTGTAGCGCTTTTAATAGACTTCACTTTCTGGAAAGTTTTAGATTTAGAGAGACAGTGGGTAAGCTCCCACACACCCGACACTCGCCTGTACCTTGCACTGGCCATGCCATAGTAGATAGTGCAAGACCTTACCTTGCCAGATTCGTCTCCTTTGAAGAACCAGTATCGGCACGTTGACATGAAGTGAAGTCTGTGCTGCTCAGAATTTCCTTTTTTATCCAGTGCCTGCTCTGTGCAGGATCTCACCCAGAGGCTATCGAGGCGTGTCCAGGCACCGCGTCTCCTTGCTCCTCTGAGGACTGTCGGATTCTTGGGTTGAATCTCAGACCTCCTATTTTTGAGGACCGCTGGGCTTTTGAAAAGCCGTGGTCAGGTGTCTAACACAATGTCCCCCCACTGCAATTCGTCTGGGTTCCCATGGGTAGACTGGGCTTACCAGGTTTTGGCAGGACAGGCGCAGACATAAGTTTTCTTTCTCCCCACATCCAGTCAGAAGCCAAGTGCGGTGGCACCTGCCTGTAATCCCAGTACACGTGAGGCTAAGACACGAGGATGGCAAGTTCAAGGCCACTCAAGGCTCTACGCTATCACTGTGACAACTTGACCCCGATCACCTGCGTGAGATGTGTTTGCCAGGCTTCTCTCTGAAGTTATTTTCTGTCCCACACTGTATTCCTTGGGAGGAGGGCACCCTTAGGGGTTGGAGCTCCCCTCCTTGAGGGGGGAGCATCTGCATTGAAAATTTGGAATTTTTTTACATAGGAGATGTAATCGCTTATTTAGATCAACATGGGCACACAAGTGATTTTTGTACTTGGGGTTACGATCCATCAATACTGATACCCTGTCCACTGGGAGTTCATCCGGTGGCCCTTGTGTCCCTGTGACGTACCACCACGATTCTGCGTGATTTTGAGCACTTTCTTATTTGGGGCACAGCAAAGCGCTCTGGGCTCACCTCTTACCTTTCCTGCCCTAGGCCTGCAAATAGCCGACTCCCAAGGAGTCCTAGTTCCTTTCCTTGTGCAGCAGGGTGGGAAGCCATTTTCCAGGTATCTGGGAGTCCTTGTTGCCTGTGGGTGGCTGTGTAGCCCAGTGCATATGCACAGTGCTGTCCAAGCCCTCGCTGCATCCCGTGGCCCACAGTTTACTGGCTAGCACGCAGTGCTTAGGGAGAGCTCCTCTAACCGTCCAAGTCCACTCACTTCTAGGGCTCCTTAGGTCAGCATGGCCCTTACCCGAGCCCAGCAGTGATGTGGCCTCATACGCTGATACTTGTCAGAGGCCCCGACACCATCTCAACTCCTGCCTGCGATCCTCAGTCCTCAGTGATATTTTTAGTGTTCGTATTGGTGTAGTATAGTCTCACATCCTAACGTAGACCATGTTGACAATGGCGTTGTTCACAAAGTACTCGGTGCCTACGTGATTGTAAGGTCTGCTTACATTCAGGTTCATTCTTGTACCACGCGTGAGTCTTGACCTGTCTGTGAGTCTGTGTCCCCCATTAGTTAAGTGTCACACAGGGGAGTCTTGCTTCCCTAAGACGACCCCGGGCTCCACCGGTTCCCATCCCTTCCTCTTTCCCCTGAACGCGTGGCGAGCACTGGTCTTCTGACTTTCTCTGTAGTTTTGTCTCCTGCAGAGACAGTCGGAGCCATGCCGCCGGCTGTCTTTCCAGGCAACCTTCTCTCACCGAGCAGCGTGCTCTCAGGCCCCTGATGTCTCCGCGCGGCTGGGGAGCCCTGGCTGGCTATCGTGGAATGGTAACCCCTCGCACGGTGTGCTATGGTTAGTGCATGCACTGGCCAACTAGCACAGCTCGGTTACGTCCAATTCGGAGGGATCAGGAAGAAATCTAAGAACGCTCACGTGCAGTTTTTTTTCTGCACGTAGTTTTCAGATCAGTTGGCTAAACCCCAAGCGAGGGGTGTGGTTCGGGGTTGAGTCGGAGGAGTTTTGCTTCCCATCCACAGTGGCTGTGCCTTGCTGCGCCCCTCGCAGTGAGCAGGCCTCTGTTGCTCCAGAGCCTCCAGCGTTGATGTCTTGGGGATGTTGGAGTCGAGCCATTCTAGTAGGTGTGCGGCGGCTTTCCTAATTTAAAATTTTCTGATGAAAAATGATGCACAGCCTCTTCTCAAATGCCTTTTTTCTTTTTTTTAAGGTGGAATGTCTGTTGCCCGTGTCTTAATTGGGTTGTCTGTGTTGTTATTGTTGAGTTTTAAGGATTTCTTTTTTGGTCTATTTTGGATACAAGTCCTCATCAGATGTATGGTTTTCAAATATCATCTTCCAGTCTGCGGCTGGTCTTTTGATTCTCTTAACAGTATCTTTGCAGAGCAGATGTTTTTTAATGTAAGTAAAGTGTAATTTATCACATTTTTTCCTTTCGTGGATTATGCATTTGGTGTTTTATCTAAAAACTCATCACCAAATCCAAAATCACATACACTTTTTTCCTCTGCTACTCCCAGAACTTTTATGTTATTTTTTTTTATATCTAGGTTTTGATTGATGTTGAATTCACTTTTGTGAAGGGTGTGAGGTCTGTGTCTAGATTCTTGTTTTGCTTTTTTTATCTCGTGCCCGTGGGGCTCCCAAGGGCTCCCCACCTCACCAGGCCCTTTTCCTCCTGGAGTCATCCTCATGCCCGGGGGAGGCCGGCATCACTGAGTTTGCAGGACTCTTACGTGCTCCTTTGCGGTGGCCCTGCAAGTCCCTATGTTTCTGTACCCACAAGGACCAGCACCCAGGCTGGGAGACCCGACTTCCACCTGCTTGGCCTCAGCATCTTACCTGTGTCTTCAGGACATTCCCCAAAAGAAGTCTGATGATGGATGGAATTTTCCGGAAATCTGTCCCTTCTGAATCACCCTGGAACTCACTTTGGGCCCCCCCAGATGGGAGCATCCGCAGTGGGACGCTTGTGCAGTGAGGGGAAACTCCTCTGTCACTGTCCCCTGCTGTGAGCACCTGGCCGAGGACAGGTCGCACTTCTGAGCAGAGCCTGAGCCTGGCTGGGCGGGGAGCGGGACTGCAGCGCAAAGTGATCCCCCTAGCTCATCAGCTCAGCCCACACACTGGCTGCTCCCAGGAGAACAAGAAGGCACAGGCAGAGAGTGGGCAGCGGAACCCGAATCCCAGACTCCTTGCTTAAGCCCCACTGCGCCCGGCCCCAGCCTCCTTCTTGGGCTAACCCACTTGCATAGAGCTGGGGCTGGAGCCCAGGCTTCCTGGCCCTCACCTGGCCTGGGGCTGAGGCCAGTGTTAGGCTGGCCTTGGTGTGGGCCCCTGGAGAGTCTGGGGGCTGGTTCCATGCAGGTATTGCCTAGTTACTCCCAGGGAGGCTTAGAGGCTGGTCACCTTGGCAGTCGCAGAAGGAACTAGGCAAGGAGGGCTGGAGGCCACTGTCCCTGAGGCTGGGCTGGACAAGGAGACAGAGAGTGACTAGGCCGCTGGTCTGGCTAGATCTGGTCTGAAGGGTCTGATGGGGCCCTAGGGGTCAAGGTCAGCTTGGGAGGTGACAGCCAGCCAGCAGGAGGGCCAGGCTTCACCTGTCAGCACAGGTCATCAAATGGTATCTCTGCACTGACTGAGCCAAGGCCCCTTGGGCATGAAGGAGCCCAGCCTGTTGGACCTGAGCAGAGCCGGCTCCTAGCACGCCCAGCGATCCAGCTCCTGGCCCTCCTACTTCCAGTGACTTTGTCTTCTGCCTCCTGACTGTGACCTTCACCTTCCTCTCTGGTTCTCCTGTGTCCGGCTCTGTCTGTCTCAGGGCTGGCCGACCACGTGCTCAAGATTGCCAGCCTCCCTGGTGCCTGCGTGGGACTCTCTCGAGCTGGGAACCAGGTCCATGAGGGAGGACCAGCAGGGCCTGTACACCACTGCAGCTACAGGACCATCCCCACGTCCCTGCCTCCCAGAGATGATGGCTTCTGTGTTTCCAGATGTGCCCAGCAAGCTGGCCAGACTTGGAGGAGTGAGGCTGCAGACCCCCCCCTGAGCCCTCCCCAGAGCCTGAGACAGAAGTGACGGTCCCTGGTTAGGATACAGATTTCTTAGCGGGACCTTTCTACCCAAGACAGATAACCGCTGCTGAGACAGTTCTGCCGGGGCCAGCATTTCCAGGAATATCAGGCACATTTGCGATGTTGCCAAATGTTCCTTGTGCTGTGCACCCCCCCGAGGTTGGAGCTGTTGAATTAATCAGGAGACGAAGGCAGCCAGTCTCAGTACCCGGGCTGCCAGGCGGAGGGGCCCGCAGTACTGAGTAGAGGTGTGTTCCAGAGCCCTGCAGATCCAGGGGCCCTCCCCAGCCTCGGGGTAGCCTTAGGGGGGAGACATTGAGCCGCTGAGCTACTCGGCACTCAGGAGCCTTGCCTGTCAGGTGGCGCTGCAGGCAGTGTCCTGGACCTTCACAGGGAGCCTTCTGTAGAGTGGCCCTCGGGCCTGCAGTGTCCACCTCTGCCCCCAGCGCCCCTAGCCTCCCAGGGACACTCAGCTCCCTTGGCCTTGCTGCCACCAGGCCGTGTTAAGGCCATGCTATTCCTCGCCCCGTGTCCCCCCAGTGGTTTGAGAGACAGAGTCCACTTGAGACTGGCGTGGGAACGTGTTTCATAAGCAAGGGACCCATAGTTGATTGCGTATGCGTGCGTCTGTGTGCACACAGTGTTTGTGAGCGCACTCTGGTCCCCCAGCTGACACCTTGGCTGCAGGCCTAACCTCTCCTTCCTTCCCCTGGCCTTGGGGGGCACCTCCATGCCCTGTGGTCACACCTGGGCCGTCCAGCAGAGTGCCCTGGAGGTGGACAGGGAGGTTTCAGACTCGTGCCTGCCCCACACCTGTGGGCTCACCTGCCTCCAGACTCCGCTCTTGGCAGGTGTGCAGGGCACCGGGGGAGATCTGAGCTGAGCGGTGCCTGGGATGCTCCCGATGGCCAGGGACCCACAGGTGGTCCTGTGCACGGTACGGGGATGGGGCTCTGAGGGTCTTGAGTCACCCAGGTGGAAAGCTAGCTTGACGGGGTAAAGCAGAGGACCGGGCAAGAGAGGTTGCGCCACCCCTTTGCTGCCCACACACGGCACGTTCCAGATCTTAAAGGGGCCTGCCCGAGGAGCATGCAGGGGTGCTTTTAGCCAGAGGAGGGCCTACTGGAAGAGAACGTCCCTTCCGCCCAGCGTCTCGCCTGGCCCTCGCACTGTGGGTGGGTGGGGCAGCCTAAGAAAGGCTGCCTGGCCTGTTACCATGGCACCAAGAGAAAGCTGCCCTGTTCCCTGGCCGTCTCTGGCCGGATGCCGGCCGTGCTGGTTCCAGCCAGGCCACCCGGGATGCCCGGCAGGGAGGAGGGAAGGGGCATGCTTTTGCTGACCTTCGTGAAGTCGTAAACTGAGGTGTAATTGCGTGTTTATGATGTTGTGCCGACAGCGTTCCAGGGCAGCTTAGATGGGCCCTGGGGCCCCGCTGGACCCGGCCAGGCAGGCAGCGCCTCGTTAATATTCACATTAGCAGGATAATTGACTGGAAGCCAGCTGGACTGGCCGAGCGCTTAGCCATGGACGTCTCGGCGCGGCCTTGGCTGCCTCGGGGAGAGGAGTAAAAGTGTCTACATCTCCTTTACTGTCCCTCCATAAAGGGCCAGCTTATTAGCACCGGTGCAGGGCTGTGGGGCCAGCACCAGGTGTCCTGGGGCCTCCGGTCCCTGGAGTGATAAATCCCGGCTCCGGGCCCTGAGGAGGGAGGCGGAACGCTCGGCTATCTGTGGGACAGTGGCCTTTCTTCATTTTGTTTTTCAACCAGAAGGCAGCCCAGGCCCTGGCCATGTGTGGGCGTGTAGGCTGTGCAGCGGAGGGCTCGCTTTCACAGGCCCCGTGTGGGGCCTTGGCATCCCTGGGGGCCGTCGCTACCCTCTGCACAGAAGAGTTCTTTTTTTTCCTCAGTACTGGAAATGGAACCCCGGGGGCATTGTACCTCCGAGCTACACCCTTAGCCCTATTTTTCAGTCTTTATTAGTTTTGAAACAGGGTCTCACTGAATTGCAAAGGGCCTAAGTAGCCGAGGCTGTCTGGGAACCGAGATCCTCCAGGCTGCCATCTTGCCAGCCCACCTGGAGACCCCACAGTCACAGCGCCGCCAGTCTGACCTATGCTGCGGTGGGCGGGGAGGTGTGCTCCTGGGCCGCCCCTTTTCCCAGGGCGAGGGGTCAGGGCGTCGCCCCAGCCCAACCACAGGAGCCTGGCTCTCCCACCCAGTGGCTTGGAGCTCTTGGTCTCCGTCCGTCTCCCTCCTCGGGTCTCTCTTTCTACCGTGCCTCTGTCTTTCTGTTTCTCCGTCTCTCTCTTGGTCTCTCTCTCTGTCTGGCTGTCTGTCTGTCCCTGAGCAGAGCCTCCCCCGGGCAGGGATGCTTGTCTCCCTGGGGTCCACGGGGCAGCAGAGGGCAGCGGTGGCGACCTCACATTGCTGTTCTTGTGATGACCACATGTGAGTTTGTTTCCATTTTGTAGTTTACCTGTTAAATCTTTAATCAACGTGAGGAGGAGATTTGCAGAGGAAGCCAGAACACAGACACAAAGCGCTGGAGAGCTGACTGTCCCTCCCCGGGGCGCTCGGGTCCCAGGTCACTGTGCCACCTCCTCCGCCACTGTGTGGGTGAGGGCAGCCCCAGGTGCCTGGGCGCTTGGGGCAGGTCGGGCTGGGCCGGGCCCCTGCTGGCTCCAGGGGCGCGCGATGGGGAGGGCACGGGTCTCCTTCCTCCCTATGCACGCTCCATGGGCACAGCAGGCGGGCTCCACAGCCAGCTGGGTCCACTCGTTCATTCCTTCCCGCAGTTGCCAGCCATTCCCGGGTCAGAGGTGGGCCTGAAGCACTTGGTTTTGCCCCAGACGGGGAAGCACTCAAACACAAACATGCAGATTTTTGTTTTCCTCCGTCCCACACTGTATTCTTTGGGATGGACTCCCAGTGGACAAGATGTTAGTATCGTTGGATTTTTTTTTTTTTTTTTTGGTGGCACTGGGGTTCCTGGAAGCCCTTCTACCTCCGGGCTACACTCCCATACCTACTTTTACATTTTTATTTGGAAACAGGGTCCCCTAAGCCAGTGCATGCAGCTGGCTTCAAACCTGCGCGATCCTCCTGTCTCCGCCTCCCAAGCGCGGGGATTACAAGCGTGCACACCACGCCCGGCGAGTATTGCTGGATTGTGACCCCAC
This sequence comes from Muscardinus avellanarius, assembly GCF_963383645.1. NCBI lineage: Eukaryota > Metazoa > Chordata > Mammalia > Rodentia > Gliridae > Muscardinus > Muscardinus avellanarius. Next base: position 2,060,866 of record NC_137797.1, on the reverse strand, counting down.
GTGACCCTGTCCGGTGGCTCCTGTGTCCCTTTGACGCACCCCTCGTTGCCTGTATGCCCGTGTTGATCTAAATGTGCGATTAGATCAATTCACGTGGAATTACCACGGGGAGAAGGTAAAGTCTCCCATTGCAGAAGAACTCCAAATTATCAATGCGGACGCCCCTCTTCGAGGAGGGGAGGGCCACCCCAATTGTGGGCTGCACACAGTGAAACCCTGGGCTTCTGCATGGAGTTTGGTCTGTGGACTGCGGTGCCCCTCCGCTGTCCCTGCCAGCCAATCCTGTCCAGGGTCTGGGGCCTGAGCACATGCCCAGCCCAAGACTTTGTTCCTGGCCTGGTGGAGCCCAGAGAGCTGCTGCAGCATGTCCCGGGTCGGCCATGGCGTCAGGCCCACAGGCACGTAGCAAAGGAGCCCTGGCCTGGGCTGGGCTGAGTGAGAGGGCAGTCTGTGCCCTGGGCAGCAAGGTGGCCAGGCTTTGAGGTGGGCACGACCAGGAGTCGCAGGGCTTCTGAGGGGACATGGGGAGAGCAGAGGCCAGCTGAGGCCTGAGGGGCTGGGACCTGGGCTGGGGCCCCCCCTCCCCCACAGCCTTCCCCAGGGCCGAGCCTACAGTACTTGAACTGCTCTGCCTTCGGCCACCTCTAGTGACCAGTCCTGACGCTACAGCACCTGGCCCAGAACCTTTCAGCATGGCTGTTCCTCTGCCCCGCGAGAGGTCTGCTTCCCAGGAGTTGGCTGAGAGGTCAGCTCGGTGCCCTTGGTAGGTTCCTGCACTTCCTTTAAACCCTCTCCCCAGGCACCTCCCTGTCCTCAGCTGGGCCCAGGGCCCTGAGCCGGTGCCTCACCTCCGCTGCTCAGATGGCATGGTGAAGCATGACCCCTGTGTCCTGGTCTGCACGGGCCCCTCTTGGTGCAGCCCCAGTGCCTGGCCAAGAAGGGGCCTGGGGTGGTGCCTGGCTGCAGACGCGGTGCCTTGGGTTCGGGGAGGCCCTCTAGCCTGGTGTGTTGTGGTACTCATAGATGTTGCTCTCACCTTCTCTCATAGGCCCTCCCTCCGCCTGTTCTTTAACCCTTGGAGAGCTGGGCGCAGCTGGTACCAGGCAGAGGATAGGTTCTGCTGACTCCTCTCCCTGCAGCGGGAGCCGTTGGGGCTCAGGCTCTCCGGGGAGGCAGCAAGCCCCTGGGAGACCCCCTGTCAGCCTGGGCAGATGCTGGCTCTGCAGAGGATTCACAGGGACACCCGCCACTCCTAGCCCATCCAGGAGCGGCACAGGGCCCCTGGGAACTGCTGGTGTGTGTGTATGTGCATGTATGTGCCTCCTGGCTGGTCCTGAGCCTACAGCTCCCGGGCAGTCACTGGTAGAGCCTCTGTGGACTGCATGTGGACTCACGGCCAGCCCTGTGTCTCCACGTGGGCTTCTCAAAGGACCTGGGCACTGGGTCTAGCTGGCTCGTGGCTTCTAGGAGTCTGCGGATCATGCGGGGGTACTTACATGGTCACAGATATCCTTCACGCTGATGAGCTGATGTGGGACTCCAGGAACAAGATTGCCCGGCAGGACCAGGTGCCTACTTCCTCACACCCCACACCTGTTCCCGGTCTCTGCTCAGGAGCACCACCCCGGGACCTGGAGGCTAAGCGCCTGGCCAGGCTGGCTCTTGGTTCAGCAGCAGCCCGGCAGCCCTGGATCCTGGTTACCACCAGCCTCGGGACAGGGCTGCACACACTTCTCTCCTGTGTACCTCCAAGCAGCCCCAGGGGGCCATGCGGCTGGGGTCTGACCCTGACCCATGTGTGGGCTTGATGAGGAACCTGGGGCTCCCAGGTTTTCTCCTGCAGGTAGTCTGGGGCTAAGGTTCCATGATCCAACCCTGGGTGCTTCTACCCCGCCTGGGAGACCAGGGCCAGCCGCGCAGCTGACCAGACTGTGTGCCCAAGGCTGCATGCCTGGGGCTCTGGATGCGGCCTGCCTTTACAGACCAGGCCTGCCTTGATTTCCTGATCTCAGCTCACACACTCATGCAGAGATAATCCTGGTCTAGCCCTCCCACCACTCTTGGTAGAGTTCGGCTTCACAGTCTCCTGCTCATTCTTAATGGGCTCTGTTAAAGTCGAGCTGTGATGAAGAAGTAGATAGTAGGACTTAATAGAAACTCAATTTCATTATCACTCAAATATTAAGACTTTAATACTTCGTGGGATCTTGAAGAGCATTTTTCCCTGCATTGTTTAATCCTCGTACTGAATGTCCATAGGATCAGGGCTAACTGAACATCCTTTGCTTAGTGTGTGTACACAGGGCAGTGCTGAGTGTTTAAACGTCTCTGATTTGAAAGCAATGTCTCTGGTGAGTGGGGAGGCATTTGGTGTAGGTTGGTTTCCGGCCTTGACACCACCTCCTGGTAGTGGCAGGCGCCAGCCACCTCACCCTCCACCCCGCCCCAGAGGCCCGAGTCTGCTGGCTGTGAGCCTGCAGTGGGCTGGAGCTCATCCGGGATGAGGCGACAGTCGAATCTTCTTCCAGGGGTGCCAGAAACAAGGCTGGCCGTGTCGAGGACACTCCCAGTGCAGGACAGGCCTGAGCGGGGCCCTGCTGGCTCCCCACCCTGGACATGGGCAACACCAGCCAGTGCACAAAGGCACATGGCAGCTTGAAGTCCCTGGCTGGGAGGGCTGGCTTAGGACCCCTGGGGTCCTCGAGGGAGACCAGTGGCCCATGCCACCGAGCACCTGCCATGCACCCCACTCTGCCAGCTTCAGGTGTTGCCTAGGCTGGGCAGCCCCAGGGGCAGTGGTGCCAGGTGTGCATGTCACAGGAGCATGGCACAGGATGCACGTGTCTGCGTGTGCAGGGGGTGTGTGCGCCTGGGGCCGAGGCCAAGGGCCTGGCCTGGGTGTCTCCAGCCCCAGAGCTCTGCCATCCCCTGCTTGGGAGGGAACCTGCTGTCCCTTCTGCGCCAGTGTGCCCTTCTCTCCTGTCTCTGGCCTCGGCCCAGATAAACCAGTTAGTTTCATCATGTTTAAAACATAACTGTGTCTCGTACCCAAGGCTCTGCAGCAGCAGTGTGTTTTGGTCTCTGTTGCCACCCGGTAGCCTTGATGGGTGGCCCTTCTAGATCATGGTGGCTTGTTTTGACTTATAGTGAAATATCTCATCCCTGGTAATGTAGGTACACACACGTGTGAGTGCCTGTGTGTGCTCCTGTGTGTCATGTATGCACGTGTGTGTGCACAGATGTGAATGCCTGTGCGTGCCCCTGTATGCCATGTGTGTGCACAGATATAAGTGCTTGTGTATGCTCCTGTATGTCGTGTGTGCACACACGTGAGTGCCCTGTGTGCTCTTGTATGTCATGTGTGTGCTCGTGTTCTGAGTGTGAGACACTTGCAGCAATGGGGCGAGGTGGCTGTGGCCTCCTCCAGTCCAGCCCGGCCGCGGGCAGCCAGGAGCCACTGTGCCCGCCCTTCTCCCGCCCCTGCCAGTGCAGATCCACGCCGGGCCCAGGCTCTAGTTGCTTCTGTAAGTCCCTCCTCCTGGCTCTGGGGCACGTGCTCTCCTAACGCTGAAGACGCACACACCGTCCTGTGGTCTAGACCACCGACGAGCCCCAGCTGGGGACGTGGTGTAGGGCCGTCCTGCGTGAGGGGAAGTGCTGTCTCAGGTGTTCACAGCTGCCCACGCTGTGATTCCCAGCAGCCAGCAGCACTCTGCCCGTGGATGCCAGGCTCCCAGCAGCCTGCTTTGCCCTGTGCTCACGATGACGCTGAGCAACAATTGCTGCCAGTGCTGTTCAGCCCCTTCCCTTAGGACTGACCCCTGCGGGCCAATCACAGGGCAGAGGGCACCGGGCGTTTCAGTGGCTGGAGGCTGAGTCCCAGGCCTCCTCCGTGGACACCCTCGGGTCCCGAGCTGCAGGCCTCCCCGCCTCTCTGCTTTCCCAAGTGGTTCCTAGCAGACTCAAGATTCAGTCCCACCCTCCTTGGTCATTTTAGCTCTCCTGCGAGGGGCACCTGTTCGTGGCCCATGTGGAGGGAGGCTGTGCGTGCCTGCCCTCCAGGGCAGGGGGAGCCGAGCCGAGGTGGCCCAGCCCTCCCCCAGCCCCCTCCAGCCGGGGAGCGGGAGTTGAAGCCAAAGCGGTGCTGTGTTCCTGTGGTGAACAAGGTCGGAGCTGTGGGGCAGAGGACAGGCGGGAGGGAAGGGCCAGTGGGGCACCGCCTGTCGCACCCAGCCTGGGTTTGTGACCAGGGTTTGTCTGTTAAGAAACTGCACAGCTATTCAGGAAGGGGATGGCTCCCTGGGCCCCCGAGGGCAGCACTGTGACCGCGTGTTTTGTTGCCTGTCTCTCCGAAGCCTTGGCGTTTGCTCTCATCTCTCGGGGTCCCTGTCCTGGAAGCTGTCTGGAGGCGACCCAGAGCTAGGGCGGTGGGGATCGCCTGTGCAGGGGTGCAGTGCTTTGGAGGTATGGGGGATCGCCTCTCTTGCGCTGCCCGGGGGTAAGCACTGCGACTCTTCCGTCTCTCAGACAGTCACACTACACAAAGGACGCTTCCTCCAAGCCCTCTCAAATGCCATCCTCGATCTTTTAGCGATGAGTCGTCCTGACAGGATTTTTTTTTTTTTTTGAGGTACTGAGAATTGAGCCCAGGGGCATTCTACCACTGAGCTGCACCCTCAGCCCTATTTTTTTATTATTTGTTTTGAAACGGGATCTCAGTAAGTTGCGGAGGGCCTCACTAAGTAGCTGAGGCTGGCAGAGAACCTGTGGTCCTCCTGTCTCAGCCTCCTGAATTACAAGTATGCGCCACCACCAGGCCTGGCTTCTGCCAGGGATTTGAAAACAGTGGCTCTCGGCTCCTTCCTCTCTTCCCAGCTCAAGGCTGTTATCCTGTGAATTCTCTGGAAGCCGCTGTTCTCCACCCAGCAGCCTCTTCTCGTCTCTGAGGAGGCAGCTTGTTCTGGGTCCAAAGACGACAAATGGACTGGTTCTGATCTGGGGTTCTAAGTGTGTTTTGACCAAAATTGGATAAAGAACCTTGTCATCTACCTAGGGTCCCTCAGCCCAGAACGCTCACCGTGAGTCGCCAGCCGTCGGTACCCTGGGCGTGTGGACACGTGACGTGCCCCTGCCCTACCGTCTGTCTTCTGTCCTGTCTCCTGTTGAGACAGACTGTGCGAAGCTCTTCCCCACCACAGACGCGGAGCCTGGGAAAATGGCCTGTGCGCAGCTCCTTCGTGGGGCTTCTGCAGGGTGCTGGGCTTCTGTGGCCTCCCTGTTCTGTTCTGCAGCTCCATCGAGCTGGTTCACACCTGCTGCTCAGGACAGACCTGCCAGGCCCAGCCCAGAGGCCAGGCCCAGCACCTCCTGGCCCAGGGGTGTCCAGCCCACGCTGGGTGACCCAGGAGTCCCCTTCCTCAGTTTCTCCAGCAGGTTTCAGGTGCCCCGTCTCCTCACCGGATACCTTCCCTACGCCATCTTCTGAGGGAGGCCCCGCTGGCCACCCGGGCCCCACCTTGTTTGGTTCTAATTCACCCAGCGCGCCAGCACTCATGATTGTTAAATGCCAGTGTCTCGGGCTGTGCCTGTCAAAGTCACTTCGCATCTTTCTTCCATCCGTCATGTCAGGCAGCCTCCCAGATTTATGTCCTGGCCCCTTCAAATTAAATGGTTGCCTGTGCCCCAGGGCGAGGTGCGCTGCACCAGAAGACCAGGCCGTGCTCCTGGCGACCTCCAGCCCCTCCTTCCTGCGTGGGAGTCCCCAGGCACTGGTTGTGAAGGCACCCTCTGTTGCACCATCCGAGCCGTGGTCCTGGTCCCGAGTGCGGAAACTGCCCACCACTGAGCACCTGGGTAGGGGGCTGGCACTACTCGCCTTGGGGACACTGGTCCTCCAGTGACCTGGGCCCAGCCCTGGCCCTTGGTGCGACTGGGCATTCTGAGGGACCTGTGTGTGCCCTTCAGCCTGGCTGGCTCCCTGGGTAGGCTATTTCCTGCCTTCACTCTGACTTAAATGTCCTTCCCAGGGTGGCCACCAGGGCACGGCTTACTGGGAGGTGCCACATCTCATGAAGTCCTGCTGCGCAGGGGTGGCCTTTCCCTCATTTTGGGGCCTAGTCATACCCCAGGCGGAGTGTCATGTGACCTCAGGGAGTGTTTATGTGAATCGGTAGATGAGAGATGAAAACACAGCCCTGCCCTGTAGGACCTGGGGATTCTGCAGCTGTTTAAGCCCGCTAAACCAGATCCCTTCCCACTTTGCCTGGGCAGGGACTGGGCCAACATGGCAGGGGGTCCTAGCTGTGGGGACCGTGGGCCCCTGGAGGCCACAGACTGCACCTCGGCTCCTATGAGAATCACTGATGGCGTGTGTTTATCATACAGCTGTGCCAAGGCCTGGGCTAGGCGCCGAGCTGGAGGGCATTGCTGGCATCTGAGGAGTGTTTAGACGCTCGGCGCCTGCTGTCCCTGCATGCTGATGAAGGGACGAATGGGCCGTGGCTGGGGCCTGGCCCTGCAGAACCCCTGCACCTGTGTGCCCGACACCCACAGGCAGCCCAGCTCCCTGGGCAGCCAAGGCCGCAGTCGCCCAGAGGGTGCACTCCTGGGCTGGGGCTTCCCAGAGGACAGGAAGAGCGGCCGAGCTCCCACACATTTCTCTCCAAGACTGGGCAGAGTCTGAGTGTGCAGAGCCCCACACACGTGGGTCTCAGGTCAGGCTTGTCACCTGGCCTGTGGGTCGCAGCGCTTCGTGAACCCAGGCTGCCCGCCCACTACATGGGGACAAGCGGCCTCCCTCATGCACTGGCCAGCTTGTGGGGGTTAGGGTTTGGATCTGCCATGTTTCCAGCGCAGCAAGGTTCAGAGGCGGGGCTTCTGTGCGGTGGTCAGATCGTGAGGGCTCTCATCCGTCAGTGCGCTAACATGTTGAAGGACACAATTTGAATGTCTTTACTGGGTCACAACTGGCAGGTGGGGCCTGGATGGAGGAGGGGTCAGTGGCAGCGTGGCCTTGGGGATTGGATCTGTCCCTGGCCCTTCTCTCTCTCCCTGTTCCCCTGCTGCCACGAACTGAGAATCTCTCCTGTACTACCTGCTTCCGCCATGATGAGTCTGCCTTGGAGCTGGCCCACCCTGGACTGAACCTCAAACTACGAGCCGAAATACATTTCTCCACCTCTGGTCGGGAATTTTGGTCATAACCAAGAAAAGCTGACTAAAGCGTGGGAAGACGTTATGTATTTCTTTAACCTGTCCAGGGGTTGGCCACTCTGCCCTATGGGGGATGTACACGCCTTGGGTGCTGGGGCCGTGGAGTCACTCTGCACTATGGGGGGCATGTGCGAGCCCCAAGCAGGGTCACCCTGGCACTCCCACCCAGGGGGGTAGCACCAGTGGCCAGCGACCCAGCGGTGAGTGGCTGCCTTAGAACGGGGTGGCAGGGTGCTTACAGCCACATGTCGGGGTCCCAGCCTGTCCTGGAAGGAGGTTTCTATCACACTTACGTGCACCCTTTGTTCTTGGAGAGGCTCATCCTTGGGGTGGAGAAGCCATTTCTTTTAAACATCCCCCTGTGATCTGACTTTTGTTATGTGGTTATAGCGCTCCATGCGCATGTGGGCACGTGGCCCCATTCGACCCCACCTGTGCGGTCACAGGGATCCTTCTGAACGGGGCTTTCGGACTCAGACACAGGGAGGCCCTGCGCTTAGACTCTGAAGACTAAGATGGGGCGGGCTCTCATGACTACGTGCACCTCTTCTGTGCCCCAGGACCCTCCAACTGTCCTGTGTGCCAGGTGGTGCTGGGTGCCCGGCCGAGGCTCTCGAGGTATCCTGGGTGGGCTGTGTTCTCCTGGCTAGGCATCTGGAGCTCCCAGGTAGGCCAGCTGCCCCGTCAAGCACTTTGAGAATATGTGTCATAATTGTGGCTTCTTTGTGAGTTCAGAACAGAGGGCATGGCCAGAGCCCTGGGCAGCAGTGGGTGAGGGCTCATAGATTTTGAAATCGCACGTGTAAATGCTGCGGTCGGCCTGACAGGACATTGGGGCCTGGCGGCCCCTCCGCCCCTCCCTCCGTGTGCTGACGTGGGATGTTCACACGTGGCTGGGGTCCGAGCACTGAGTCCAGGCGTGGACTGAGGAGGCCTTCTTCTGCACCGTGGGCATCTGTGGCTCTGTGGGCACCTGCTACCATTGAGCCCAGGACCCAGCTCTGCCCACACCTCTGCTGAAAGCCCTTGGCTGGACCCTATGCCTTTGACCTTGGCCATTTGCTCCCAGAGCCGTGGCCTTCCCTCGCAGAGGGCAGCGAGGATGTGAATCTGCAGACGGCTCAGGGGCCCTGGGGTGGATGCAGGCCATTACTAGGGTGTTGTTCTTTAGTTCCTTGAAGGCCAGTTCCCATTTCCCCTAGGGCAGACCCAGCCCAGTGCTAGAGGACAGTCACGGTGCGTTCAGGGCCATGGGACGGGCTAGCAGAGATTCCTGAACTTATGGCTAACCACTCTCATCAGAGAAAGAATTACACAGTATCTTCCTGAGCATATTCAGTGCTTCCCCGGCACACCCAAGGCTGCTAACCAGCCCCCCTGTTATCCCAGCCCCTCAGTTACTCCAGGGGCTTGTATCCAATTTGGGAAATCTATAGGCCAGAGGGTACACAGGCAGCTCCCTACAGGAGGGGTTTCAGGAGCAGAGAAACCGACCCAAAGAGGAATTGAGGCAGGGGACAAGGTAGGGCGGGAGACCTGGGAGGACGGGCACCCAGGGCAGCAGGGACTTGCTGAGGCCGATGGACTGCGGGCGGAGCTTGGTGGTCTGGGAGCTCAGGATGGCCCCAGGCCTCTTGTAACCTCGGAGCGACTTGGGTGCATTTCACGTTCCTCAGAGCAGGTGGGCACGCACCACGCATGGATGCCAGGCCAGTTCCAAGTGGGAAGTTGCCCTGTTTTAGACAAAGGTTGGCCTTTATGTGTTATCAGTTAAAGTGCATCTTTGTGGTAGCCGGGTAGCTGCGGAGAAGGCCGAGTTTGGGGACTGGGTCTTTGCTGATGTAGTTAGCTTACTTGAGCAGGCCTCATGACTGGCGTCCTTGTAAGAAGAGAAGGGACTTGGGCGAGAAGGCCACTTGACTATGGCGAGGTTTGCCGGTCACCCCTGTCACGGCTTAGAGGAACACAGCTCTGTGGACACTTCAGTCTCCGGTGACATCCTCAGAGATGTCTGATGTCGGTTGTGGCACTGTGCTAGGGAGGAAACCTTCTGGACCTCTCCATGGACACACGCTGTGGTCCCACGGCAGGTGTCTGGTTGGGACCAGGGTCTGACCACCTTGGACAGCTCCCAAGCCCTGCAGCAGGTGCCATCTGCCTTTGCGACCCCCAAGGCATGTGGACACCAGGTGGCCTGGGTGAGGTGGCTCTGCCTGGTCACCTGTGTCCCCACCCACGGGTGAGGAGACAGTCCTGGAGGGCCGTGGACTTGCCCAGGTGCCAGCCGATGCTGTTCTGCAGGTCATCAGTGCTTGGGTAGAGGGTCCGATGGCTGGTCAGTGAGCAGGCCCAGGTGGGGCGTCCAGGGCTCCCTGGCTCAGAGGCCCCCCACCCTCCCACCCAAGCCCCTTTTGGGAGAGTCTCCATGGGTGGAGAGGCTGCTCCCGTGATCCTGCGGATGGTGGGGACAGCAGCCCCCGTGGCTGCACATCTCAGCACAGGAGTCCTCACTGTGCACAGGGTCTGCGTGGATGCACTGCTCTCATCCTTCTCGCTACCTGCTGCCTTCTGTCTGCTTGCTTATTTATGTGTTTATTTTCCCCAGCTTCTTAAAGCAGCATGTAATTTGTTTCTGATTCGGCAGTGTGAGTTAAAATCTCCAGCCTGCGGGGAGGCCTCATGGCCAAGACCAGGGCTCGGCTGTCCCAGGAGGCTCTCGGTGGTTGGGATGGGATGACTCGTGTCCTGTAGGAGCCCTGGCCACCCCATCCCTTCTCTGAACCTGCGACCCTCTGCACACGTGAGGCTCCTGCACCCGCCATGCATGCCCGGCTTCGGGCTGCTGGGTCTGACCACCTTGGATAGCTCCCAAGTCCCGCCCTGCACTGTGGGTTGGGTGACTGAGTGTATCTGGCTTCCCTGGAGATGTCCAGGGGCCAGGGAGGCCTGAGTGCATTGCACTGCAAGAACGCAGTGGCTGCTGTGCCTGCTGGATCTTGCTAGCAGGGATGGTGTCTGCTCCGGGCTGGGCAGGGCTTTGGACCCTGAGGGGACAGGACAGCAGGGTCGTGTAGTGCAGGGCCAGCTTCCTGGAGGTGCTCCCTGGAGGCCAAGCTTCTGTCTTGCGGTCCACTCTCCTGGGTAGTTACTCAAGTGCTTGCTGGTAGTGGCTAGGCCACGATTCACAACCAGAGTGAGGCCTTAAACTAATTTCCTGTTGGAATTTCCTAGTGACTTCTCTTCCCTCTCCTGCACCTTCCAAAGAGCCGTGTCCCTGCTCTGTAACGGAGGTGGCCCGGGGCCGCACACTGTAGGTGGGCTTGGATGTCCACATGGTCACACGCGCCCCACCAGCCATGCCTGTGTGTACCTGTGTGCCTCCTGGGCTTGGGTGTGTTCACACCTGTGTGCACTCAGAGCCTTCTGTGGAGCTGAGTGTCTGTGAACCTGTGCGGGTGTGCACAGCCCGTGGCAGGCCGAGGGCCCCTGGACCTCTTGGCTCTGGGCCCCCTTCCAAGCCTCCGCACCTGGTAGGGATGGCGCCCCACCCTGGCAGCGTGGCCGTGGCGCGAGGCTGTTAGCACATGGAGAGGGTCCGGTCTGTTTTCTTACTCCAGTTGCCCTGTCCTGAGGACGACGTGCTGGCGTATGGGGATGGAGACCAGGGCCTGGACTTGGTGTCAGGACCCGCCGCTCTGCTGGGTTTTTAACTTCTGCTAAATGCCTTTACATGCTGTGGACAGGTGGGGGAGAGGGGGGCTCCTTCCTCTGAGGTTGTGCCCTTTCATTTCCGGCACGGCTGAGATGGGGCCGTGTTTAATTTCCTGTATGCAGAGGCGGGGCTGCCTGAAAGCCAGGCATATATGGGTGCTGGCTCGACTGCGCATGGTCCTGGCGTCCTCCGCAGTGGTTTAGAATGTCCACTTGGAGCTGGGCTTCCCATCCCAGGCCCTGGCCTGCTGTGGCGGGCTCCTCTACTGTGGTCGCCGGGTGGGCCTCCGGCTGCGGCCACTCAGCCTGTGACTGCTCCTCTCTTGCAGGTCAGCTGGCCGCCGGCACCTGTGAGATTGTGACCCTGGACCGAGACAGCAGTCAGCCGCGGAGGACGATTGCTCGGCAGACGGCTCGCTGCGCGTGCAGGAAGGGGCAAATCGCAGGCACCATGAGAGCTCGACCCGCCTGCGTAGATGGTAAGAGCCCCAGTTCCGGTGGGCCCTCGGGGTGCTGGTGCAGTGTTGCTGAGGGCTGCCGGGAGGCCCGGGCTTTGCGCCAGGGGAACCTCCCTCAGAATGTTCCAAGGCCGTGGCCTCCAGGAGCACCAGGGGCTCAGGCCTCTGGCTGGACCATGTTGTCCCTGAACAAGCGCCGTCTAGCATGATTGCACCCTGGGCAGAGTGTGGCCAGTCCACCTGCGGCCGCTGCTCACCGTGTGTGGTTCCTGCGATCTCCTGGGTGGCAGGGACACAGAGTCTCTAGCCGATGGCGCGCCCTGCCGCACTCTCCGTGGGTGGAGGTGGCCTGGCCCGGGATTGGGCCCATTGGTACTGCTGCAGGGAGAGGGAGGCCCATCAGAGGCCATCCCTGTGCACAATGGCCACACTGGCCCGGGCCCACAAGTGGCTTTGGCTGAGGCCACCGGAGGACATGCCCGGCACCCTCTGCTCTGACTGGGATCGGGCACCACGCATCCTGGGCTTGGTGGAGGCAGGAGTGCCCTTCCTCTCCATAGGCTCTGAGGATGGGCACGTGAGCCCTGCTGTCTGATGGCGATGACCTCCCAAGATGCCCGCAGTGTGGGGCTACCTGTGACATATGCTGTGTTCTGATCTGTACTGAGCAGGGAGGAGCACTGTTGAGACCCGTTTCTAGGAGCCGCGAGTGGTCTCAGGGACAGTGTAGGGCCGCAGCCGCTCGCCTAGCTCAGGCGTGAGAAGTATCTGCTGCCAAAGGCAGCTGCCAGTCGCTGTGCGGGAGAACTTGGCTTAGGCTTCATAGGCCCAGTGGTTCAACCTGGAGACCTGCGACCCCATGGCCAGGCCCTCACCTGAGCTGTGTGGGGTCTCTAAGGGGAGGGAACTCAGCTTTCCTAGGGGAGGTCCTGGTGCTGGGATTTAGGCACGTGTGTGGCTGGGCCAGCCGGAGGCCCCACTTCAACCATGCTGACAACGGGCTTGCAGGAAAGAGGCAAGGACCAGGCAGGCAAGTGGCTGGGGCGCCCCTGTGCACAGGGGAGGTGCCAGGGTGGACACTGGGCAAGTGCTCTCCTTATCCTTCTCTGCACTGGACCGTGGGTTCTAGTCTCAGCACAGGCTGCATCCACTGCCCTCTCCTGCGCTGAGGGGCCTGGTGAAATAGCCAGGGAGGTGTGGTCCCAGGCAGGCCAAAGGACTTGCCAGGGTGGGCCCCCCAGAGCTGATCTGGAGCCTTGGATTTCTGGTTCTGGTCTGGGGCTCTCTCTTTCCCTCGGAGTTCAACACTTCTGCCCCGGAGCCAAGGCACGCAGCCTCACCTGCCTCTGCTCCTGTGGTGTGGGGACGGTGACTGCACCGTGCTCAGGATGGTCAAAGAGATAGGACAGAGAGCTGAGCACAAGGCCTGGTGGGAGAGGAGGGGCTGCCTTAGGAACAGATGTCAGCATCACCACGGGAAGGCATTCTGACAGGCCAGACCCGTGTCCCTGGGACCATCGGTGTCCCAGAGTCAGGAAGGGAACAGCAAAGTCCAAGAACCAGGTGCGTGGCTGGGGATGGGGCTGACTAGACCCTAAGCTTCCTCCTAGTGGTACCCACAGTGTGTCCTGGGGCTGCCTGAGACCCGCCCTTGGCTGAGGCAGGGAGTTTGGATGGGGCGGAGCCTTGGGCTCATGGCTGGTGGGGAGCAGGTTCAGCAAGGCATGATCCCCTGTGCAGGTCTGACTGGAGCAGGGGCCTCAGCTGGAAACTCAGGCACGCAGGAAGAAGTTCCCGGCAGGGCCTGCTGGGCTCTCCTCTACCCTTAGCCCCTCCCGTTACCCCATGGCCATGGGCCACACACACTCCTGCTACCAGCCCTGAAGGGCACTTGGGAGCCAGTACTTACAGGCCGTGGGGATGGGGCTGAGCTCCTGGGTAGGGCTGGAGCACAGCAGAGCCTCATCAAGGTGTCTGGCCTCCTGGACCACCTGAGCAGAGGGGGACAAACCACTGGGGCACTGTATCTGACTGTCAGATCGTGTCCATACAGGGTGTCTGATCGAGCCATCTGGGAGGCAGCCGCTTGGGTCTCAGGGCTCAGTCTGCCCAACATAGGTCTGAAGGAGGCCGCCATCTTGGTTCCCTCAAGCCAGGAGGACTGCCCTCGGCTGCACTCTCTGTCTCCCTGTACTCAGAGCCTTCTTGGCTGACAGTGTTTGATTGCTCCCAGGATGGAGAGAGAGGTGGCAAGGTGCTCACTGTCACAGCCCTTCCTCTCCTGCGTTCCCTCTGCGTGCCCATGGGAAGATGGAGGTCGGGACTGATTACTAATTGAATCTGAACCTGCTCATCTGAAACTGTCCACGTCCTGCTTCCCAGGAGCCTCCCAGCGCCTCAGGAGCTGGGTCCCAGAGACCCAAATTAAAACCTCACCATTTTCAAGGGAGTCCAAGCAAATTAGTTAGCTGGCATTTTCTGCACAGTGGGCATTTTCCAGACTGCCATCTAATTTAATTTTTGCTTTTCTATTTTCTTGCTCCGTGTGCATAATAAGTTTCCTTGCATGTGATTGTGTTTGCTGGAGAAAACTGGTGCCATCCCGGGTCGGGCGCGAGTTGCCTGGCAGTGGGGCTTTGCCTGGGGTGGTTGGAGCTGACCCTAAAGTGTTGAGCAAATACGGGGCGAGGAGACCTAGGGCCGAGCCACTCTGTGCGCTGGTTTCTTTGCTTAATACTTGGCTTTTCAGCTGTTAGCACATTTGTTCAGCCACTCATTTATTTACAGAAGATGCATGCTCATGGGTGTAGGAGCTTAAGAGAGATCACCTCTCAGAACATCTGATCTGTAGGATCTGACAGTGCCGTGGGGTGCTGGAGTTGAACCCCTTCTTTCTGCCTGACTTGTCAGGGATACGTCCTTGAGGGAATGGGGTATTGAAGGATGGGGAACATAGCAGAGAAGCTTGTTTGGGTGAGCCATCAGGGAAAGACATTCCAAAGCAAACAAGCCACTCCCACGGGGCATCCCACATTCACAAACATCAGGAACAGCACCTTGCCTCGGGCTGCCCTCCTTGTAGGATGAAGCCCTCCCGGCAGCTGGGCAGAGCGGTTTCCATCGTGCTCCCTATGACTTGGTGCTCTGATCCTCTTTTCCTTGAGCAGAAGCATGTGTGGTCCTGGCCCCATGGTGCTGCTGTGCACACAGTGGCTCTGGCTGGCACAGGGCAGGGAGCCATCTACCCCAGCTGTTCTTAAGGAAGCAACACCCTATACATAGAGATGCCTCCTCCTGTGAGCTGAGTTCTCATGAAACTTTATTTAAGAAATCAAGAGGCTGCCTGGTGCCTGGTCCTGGCTGTGGGCAGAGGGAGAGAAGTGGAGTTTTGAAGCAGTACTGAAGAGGTGGCCACGAGTCTCAGCCCCAGGCTCCGGAGGTTGCCCTGAGAGTCTTGAGGAAGAAGGGCAGGCTGGTGTTGGGGGCACTGCACAGACCCATCAGGCAAAGGGTGCTGCAGCGAAGCCCGGGGACCGGGGGATAACCAAGACTGCGGATGGGTGGTGGGAAGGTCGAGCTCACTTCTGCGTATGGCCAGCAGGTGTGCTGCTCAGCAAGTTCTTCGAAATCCCTTCCCGGACTCACCAGCTGATGCGACTGAACCACGTCACCCTCTTGCGAGTTGCTTACGTGATAGTGTGTCTGCACTTAGAGGTTGGACAGGCAGGCTTTCCTCTCTTGGGTAGGCTGGGAGGAGGAATTGCCCGAGGTGGGCGGAGTCCTCACCCACTGGTGCCATGGGGGAACCCTCGTCTTGCCCGTCGTGGGGATAACAGCTTTCATCCTCACGCTTTTCCGGGGTAAAGCGGATACTTTCTCAAGTGCAGAGACCTTCCTAAACTGGTCCCATGACGCCAGCCCAGGGAACCAGCTTGTTTTCCCAGTGACACAGGACCCTGCAACCAGCAGACACGTGTGGTCCACAAGTATGGAGACGCTGCTGCGAGGTGGGGCGTGTGTGCTTTGGGCTGGTGGTGTGCAAGTAACTTCTGTGGTTCTGGTAAAGATGGGTCCTGTTGTCAGGGAGGAAGGCCCAGGAGGCCCCAAGGCTGCCACTCTTCGAAGCAGACAACTCTAGGAATTCAAAAGGCAGAAACAAAGTCTCATTTATGGATGAGCTGATTTCCCATCAGGTTGCCAAAGATGGTCCAATGCAGAAAAAGTGGTCTGAAAAACAATGGCACTGGGAGAACCGGATGTCCAGATTCAAAGGGAGGAAGCCAGACCCCTACCTCACACCACAACAGAAGTCAGTTCAGGGCAGATTTAAGGCCAAAATGTTAAGAACGAACACTGCCAAACTCTTATAGAAAGCAGGTAGAAAATCTATGGTCTCAGATTGGGCAAAATATTCTTAGATGTAACATCAAAAGCAAAAAGCAATGAGAGAAAAAGATAATTCAGATTTCATCAAAATTACAATTTGCTTCTACGCATCAAATTATAATATTAAGTTTTACAACGACAAAAAACTAGAGTATGAAAGAAAAAAGTCTGGAAGCTTCTTTATTTTGTATGTGTATGTGTATGTGCTGGAGCCTGAACTTGGGCCTTTTACTCCCAACCTACACCCCCGGCCCTTTGTATTTTTATTTTGAAACAGGATCTTGCTAACTTAATGACGGCCTCTCTACATTGTTGAGACTGCCCTCAAGCCTACAGTCCTTCTGTCTCAACCTCCCAAGTGTTGGAAGTACAGGCATGTGCCACCATGCCCAGCCTGGTAGCTTCTTAAATGGTTTTACACAGTTATCTTGTTACATGGAGTTATAAATTGGTTTCAATCCTAGATGAGCCCTAGGATTGTGCACAAGATAAATGCAAATACCTACAAATTTGTAACCAAATGCTCATAGCCACATTAATCATAATGGCCCCAAAGCGGGAACAACTCAGATGTCCATCGGTGCACAGAAGGATAAACAGGACGTGGCCCATCCTGCCCACAGGATGGAATATTAGACAGCTACAAATAGCATCCAGCCATGCTCTGACACGTGTGAACATGGAAACCATGCTGGGCGAAGGAAGTCAGACCCCAAGGACCGCACGTTGATTCTGTGGATAAGAGCGTCCCGCAGAGGCAGGCAGATCTGTTGAGACAGAGGTGGGCCAGGGCGTTCGGCTGGGGATGGAGGATTTGGAAATGATAGATAAGGGTACAAGGGCCTCTCCTTGGCTGAGGAAAATGTTCTGAAACTGGCCGGGGAAGGCAGCCTGCCCTGACTCAGCACTCGGCCTTTTACTGGCCAGCCCCAGGAGAGATGGAAGGTCTGCATGCCAGCCACAGTGTGTGGCGGATGGTGCTCAGGACAGGTGGGTAGCTGCCTCATGGCCTCCGGATGGCTTCTGTGTGGTCTCCTGACAGTTGCAGTTCTGGTCCCCACCAGGGCACAGGTCTGGCCGCGTCTGGCCCTCCCTGTCTGGGTCCCTGCCCCGTAGTATGCAGGGTGCTCTGGTGCCAGTGTGAGCAGACGAGGGGCCCTCCGCTTGGCAGGGGCCGCAGCAGCTGCTCACTCCAGCGGCGACATCCTCGTTTGCACACTCTGTGAGCCCGAGGCCTTTCCACTCCCGAATCCGTGCCTGGGAGAAGCCGTGTGTTGTAAACTCTTGGAAACTGGAGAGGTGCCTGGAGACTGTTGGCGCCGTGCCGCTTCCTGAGCACATCCGTCATTTCTGCGGATCGCCCGGATCCAGATGGAGCTGGAGCCGCTGAGGGCCGCGGGCGCCCCTCGGCTCAGAGACTGAAGTTAGGAAGGAGGTGCTGGTTCCAGGGTGAGTGAAGTCTCATGGCTCCCACCAAGCCGACCTCGGAAGGTGGGCAGCCCGGGCACGGGGTCCTTCTGTGTCACCCTGAAGAAATCTGCACTGGGCAGCCCAGTAGCCTGCTTGGCGCTGGCTATGGCCACAGCTTGACGGCCACTTCTGTGGAGGGGAGTGTTACTCTTTGGCAAGAGGTTCCTGGGATGCCGCCAGGGGCGGAGTACAGGGACCTGGGCAGGGACCGGGCCACCCCACAGCACCTTCTTGCACTGGAAGGCCCTCTGGCTCCCTCTCCTCATTGTGATGACTTCAGCGGATTCCGGTCGGGCTTTTATTTTTAGAATTCTGTCATTTTGGGTCTGTGCAGGATTATAGTTTAACACTGATGACAACCTGATGGGGAGGAAAGAGAAACGGGGTAGGGTGAAGGTGCTCCTGTGAAATTGACCTTGTTCTGAAGCCTTAGGGCAGGAGGTTGCTGATCTAGGCCAGGCAGGTGCAGCTGAATGGGGACTCGGGATACCCCGCTGAGAGGTGGGCTTGTGGGGCCGGCCCCTGGTGTGAGCCCAGGCCAGGAACACTTCCTGGAGGTGCTGGGCAGGGTGATGGAGGGCGCTGCTCCCACCTGCTGTGTTTAATGGCCACTGGCCTCACCCCTGAAACCCGGGGGCCCCTTAGGAGCCGGCCTGCGTGAGCGGCCACTCCATGGCCACACTGGCCTGACCACTGCTCCCTGGGAGCCGGCAGCCCCTGCTGGCCAGCAGACCTCGTCCTTAGGGAAGAAGATGTTGTGTTTATACTTAGAAAAAAAATATGTCTTTCCTAATCTGTTTTGCACTGCTCCAACTAAATACCTAAAACTGGGTAATTTATATAATTTATAAAGTCTAGAAATTCGTTTCCTTACAGTTCCAGAGGCTGGGAAGCCCGTAGTCAGGGGCTGCCTGCTCTAGGGTCTGCTGTGCTGTGGGCTGCACCCACCACGGTGTCCTCCCAGGGCAGAGGCAGACAGGCCCAAAGGGGCAGTACCTTCTGCCAGCCAGTCTGTGGTAATGGGGATTGAGCCCAGGGGCTTTCTGCCTCCATCTGTACCCCTCAGCCCTATTTTATTGAAAGGCAGTTTCACTAATTTACCATGCACTGCTGCCCTCAAACCTGCAATCTTCCTGCCTAAGCTTCCCAAGCATTGGGATTACAGAGGTGCAGGGCCATACCTGACTTCCACAAGGCCTTTAATAACAGCAGAGAGCCGGGCATGGTGAGGCATGCTTGTAATTCCAGCATTTGGGAGACTGAGACTGGAGGATTGTGGTTTGCAGACAGCCTCAGCTACTTAGTGAGGCCCGCCCTTTGCAACTCAGTGAGGCCCTGTTTCAAAATAAAGAATAGCGGGGCATGGTGGCGCACGCTTGTAATCCCCGCACTTGGGAGGCGGAGACAGGAGGATTGTGCAGGTTTGAAGCCAGCTGTGCTGGCTTAAGAGACCCTGTTTCCAAATAAAAAAGTATAAAATAGGTGTTTGGGAGTGTAGCCCGGAGATAGAAGGGCTTCCAGGAACTCCAGTACCACCAAAAAAGAAAGAAGGAAGGAAGGAAGGAAAGAAAGAAAGAAAGAAAGAAAGAAAGAAAGAAAGAAAGAAAGAAAGAATAAAAAGTAGGGCTGGGGTATAGCTCAGAGATAGAAGGCCCCTGGGCTCTATCTCCGGTACTGCAAAATAATAATGATGATAATAATAATAGTAATAATAACAACAGCAACAGCAGGAGTCTTCAAAGGCCTTTAATAACAGCAGCCCTGCCCAGTGCCCTGGAGCCAGGGGCCCACTGTTGGGGTGCCGCTGGCTCCTGGAGTCGGCTAGACCCACCTTGTAACTACTGGAGCTGCTTGCACTGGCTTCTGAGAATCACCTGTTGGCGGCTACATGTGACGGGACTGGTAAACATAGCCATTACTAAAAACCAAATTATACAGACTTACCTGTAAATACGTCATCCAAAACAGGTATCCCTGCAAAAGAAGAGCCAACGAAGCCCAAATCAAGCAGAAGACTGAAACTGCAGACGAGGAGGGAAATAAATAAGGCGGGGGATAAAAGATTGGAAATCTCCAAAATCAGAAGTTATTTCTTCAAAAGATAAATGAGAACCAGCCATGGTGGCACACACCTGTAATCCCAGTACTGGGAAGGCTAGAGACTGGAGGATCGCAGGTTTGAGGACAGCCTCAGCAAGTAGTGAGATTCTCTTTACCCTAGTGAGACTCTGTTTCAAAATAAATAAATAAATAGGGCTGGAGGTGTGGCTCAGAGGTAGAATGCCCCTGGGTTTAGTCCCCAGTACCACACACACACACACACACACACACACACACACACACACACACACAGATGAATGAGATTAGCAAACCTTTAGCTAGGCTGGTGGGAGGAGCTGGAGGCAGGGAAGAAACAGGCTCAATTATTAAACCAGAAATAGAGTGAACGTCACTGCACACATTCAGAAATAAAAAGGGTTAAAAGGAATGCCGCAGACAGCAGAATGCCAACGTGTTGGGTAAATGAAAGGCAGAAACTCCCAAAAGACACAGACTTCCAAAATTGACCTAAGAGGAAATAGAGAACCTGGGTACAAGGAAAATAAACAAATTAGTAACCAGTAGAAACCCCAGGACCAGGTGGACTCGCCGAAGAGTTGTACTAGACATTTAAAGCAAAATTAGGACCAGTCCTTCTCAAGGTTTTCCAAGAAAATGGATGAGTAGGGAACACTCCAAAACGCACTCAAGTGAAGCTGGCATTACCCCAGTACCAGAAATACCAGAGACATCACAGGAGAACTTCAGACCTTAGGGATAGAGATATAAAACTTCTCGACAGGCAGAATCCAGGAGTGTGTTAAAGGGACCAGAGCCCAGGGCCACGTGGAACTCTTCTCAGGGACTCAAGGCTGGGTCAGCATGAAAATCAGCCAATGTTGATAGAATATAGAATCAAGCAGAGTTGATAGAATACATAGTACTCACAGAATATGGACGTAAATTTCATGATCATGGCAGTAGATGTGAAAAAAGGATTGAACAAAACCAGCATCATTTCATGATGAAAAAACACTCAACAAACTAAGAGAGGAGGAGACCATCTTCAGCATAACAGGGCTGACATCTTGCTCTACAGTAGAAGATTGGATGCTTTGCTTTGTGGATCAGATGAAAACCAGGTGTCCTCTCTCACCACTGGGTTTAATATTGTACTAGAGGAGCTAGCCAGGGCAAGGAAAAGAAATAAGAGGCATCTCAATTGGAAGGGGAGAAGAAAAACTATTTCTGTTCACAGGTGTGCTAGCTTAAAAAGAAAACATTAAGGAGCACACCATCTCCAAGCCTTGAGAGCTAACGCACGCGTCCTGCAAGGTTGCAGGATACAAGGTTAATATACAAAGGTCACTCATATTCTCTACGGCGGTAGGGAACAATGTTAGGAAGACGGTTCCACTTAGAGCAGCATCAAAAAGAATAGACTCCTAAGCAATAAACTTGACAAAGGAAATGCAGGATTGTATGCTGAAGTCTGCAGCAGAACTGAGGCTGAGGCCCGGCAGCCCGTCGGTCCTCCTCTGCTGCCCTGTAACTGTCTAGACTCATGGGTCACTTTATCCTCGGGGTGGGAGAATCCTCTCCCCAGCCAGCCTGGGAGCCCACCAAGATGGGGATGGTCCCCTGCCCAGCACGGAGCCTGTTGCCTGGGCTTGGAAGGTGCTCCCTGGGTGTCTCAGGGAATCCTGATGGTGAACAAGGATGCTCATCGTGCAGGTCCAGCTGGGTCACAGCAGGAAGCGGGGTGTGCCTCTGTCCTTGTACCTGAGCTGGGTCCTGGATCTACCTAATGATCTAACACACTGTGCTAACGGTACCACCCCCTCATCTCTACACCTCAATCAGCATCTGAGCATAATCACCATTTGCCAGAAGAAATGGCTTTGAAGATTCTTTGAGGGGACTCTCTCCAGGAAACCAAGAGCTGCTGTGCCCCAGTGTGGGGGGGCAGCCTGTGTGCCCTGATTGCAGCCATCAGCAGGGCCCCTTGTGAGACTCCTCTGGGATGGGTGCGCCGGCCCTGCCTGATACCAGAGAGCTGCACGCTGCTCCCATCCCTCCTCTCCCAGGCTTGGAGGCCTGAGGCACTCCCACGCGGTACGGAGTGAGAATCCTGCTGCGGCCTCTGGGTTGTGATCTTGTCCACCAGGAGTCCCAGGCTCTGCTGGAGAGGGTGGTGACGGGTCCGTCATCCTGAGAGTATAAAGATATGCTTTTCTTGGCTCAGATTGGGTGGATGCTCACTGCCTCATCCGCCGGGAAGGAGGCTTCGGGGTGCCCAGCTCTGCAGCACCTGCCTCTCTGGGTGGAGTGTAAGTGTGGGTGAATTCCAGTGTCCCCGGGACACAGCCACACTGAACTTGGGGACAGGAATGGATGAACAATTAATGTCAGCCAGCGTGACCAGGACCTCACCACCCAGCACTCACGGAGGCTTTCCATGGCTCCTCTCATTCTGTGGTCACAAAGTCCATCAAGGGAGACACCTTGGGGGCGGGGGCTCCAGGACCCGCTGCCATGGCCTGTGCCCCTCATGCCGTCTTTGGCGTTATTTGATATTTCAGAGGAAATTAAGTAGCATGATGAAAAACAGATCAAAACCAGAGAAATTATGAGAAAAATGATTTTTTTGCAATACTAGAGATGGAACCCAGGGGCATTCTACCTTTGAGTGACATCTCCAGCCCTACTTTTTAGTCTTTATTTGGAAACAAGGTCTCACTGAGTTGCAAAGGGCTCACTAAGTAGCTGAGGCTGGCCACGAACCACAATCCTCTTGTTTCAGCCTCCCGAATGCTGGGATTACAGGTGTGCCCACCATGCCCAGCTAATGGTCTTGTCTTGACCTTGGAGGCAGCGTGGGTCCTGCAGAACTGTCCCCCACTCTCCCTGCTCTGGCCACTCTCAAGGCATCTGGACGTGGCTTCCTCC
Organism: Muscardinus avellanarius; assembly: GCF_963383645.1. NCBI lineage: Eukaryota > Metazoa > Chordata > Mammalia > Rodentia > Gliridae > Muscardinus > Muscardinus avellanarius. The sequence goes on along the minus strand of NC_137797.1, from coordinate 2,038,640 downwards.
TGCATCTGGACCCACGTCGCTTTCGGGTGTGTGTGTTTGGGGGCCCTCACCAAGGCAGGCCCCCGTATCCAGGGCCTCTGACCGTGGCAGCAGCACTGTTGGCCTCAGATGCTTACTCCTGTCTGGACCCCATCACATCCACCACCCCGTGCGACATCCCTTCTTAGTGGCGGCCAGGAGTGACTCGGAGGCCTTCGAGCTGAAGCTGCCTTGAGCACATTTTGAGGCTGAGTGTAGAGGACACAAATGAAGTTTATTTTGTGTGTGGAGGAGAGGGGTAGGGGCACGTGGGAACAGCCATAACGAGAAATGGCTGCATGTGGAGCCTGATCTGTGTGGCAGCCCAGCAGAGACACCGGGGATGAAGGAGAAGGCTGGGCCGGGCGCCTGCCAGGTCCCAGCCATGCTCCAGCCTAAGCAGTGAGCGGTGTGAGGTTGGGGGCTCGGCCGTCCCCAGGGCTCGGTTTCCCTGTCTGCCAGTTGGATGTGTGGAGGCTGCTGCTGGCAGCAAGCTTCCAGTCTTAGCAAGATGGAGGAGGCGGATGCTACCCAGGTCCCTACATAGCTGGGGTTTCTGTCCTGAAAACCTTGCGTGGCTTGACCTTTTCTCATGGCGGGAAACTTGTGTCTGTGTAGGGAGCGTCCGATGCAAAAGCGCCAGGGTAAATATATCCAGTCAGAGTCCATTACCTCTGCCTCCGCTAGCGTGGGAGATGGCGGGACTGCTCTGGGCTCCCGCTGACCCTTGCGGGAAGGAGGTTTGCTCAGCAAATCCTCAGAGTGCGCAGCGCCCCCGGGCAGGCTCTGGACAGTGAGGTCAGCTGCCTGGCCACCAGCCTGGGCCGCCCAGCACCCCGGCTCGCTGGAGGGCTGAGAAGGGACATCTTTCCTCTGTGCCCCGCAGGAGGGGGCCTCCTCTGGCATTGCACCCCTGGGACCCTGGCATCGCCGCCCCTGGCTTCTCTTCCTCAGTTCACAGAGTGAGCTGGGGCTTTGCTCTGCGGCCAGGGCCCTGGTTTCTGGCTCCACAGGACTTCCTCATTAAGGGCTGCCTGGCACACCCTGACCTCCTGATGGTGGGGCTCCCACCAGGTGGCCCCTAAGTCTGTTGAGTCGCCACACTTGGAGTGTCTCGGAGTCTGCTGCACGGTGAGCCTGGTCCCGGCCTACGGGGACAGTCCACGGGAAGACTGAGAGGGGAGCAGAAGGGCCTCGCGTGGACACTCCAGGGCCATCTCCCCAGCCACCTGTGAAGCATCCTTCTGAGGGAGAGCCCGTGGGGCGAGCCAGGCCTGCAGCACAGCAGAGCAGAAAGTTACAGGTGTGTGCATCAGGCAGACAGCAAAGGGACAGAGAAGTAAATGGCATGAACCCCAACACCACGGCAGGGGACTGGGGCTCACTGGAGGTGGCCCCCTTTTGGAGTGACCCCTGAGTGAATTCAGAAAGCCCCAGCTCCTGAAGACCTGGTACCAGCTCAGGGCGAGGCGGCCGGGGATGGGAGGAGCCTGGTGTGTGCAGGTGTAGGGTGGGGGCGCCCAGGCTGAGCTCCGCAGGGAGGCAGGCAGGTCCTGTGCTCAGGCTTCGCCAGCTCTCGGGCTGGACTGACTCCAGCCTGCTGAGCATGCAGGGAGGTGTTGAGAGGTGACTGGCCTCCGATGGCCTCCGATGACCCTTACTGCTCCCAAGCAGGGCCAGCAGTCAGGCTGGTGCGGAAAGTGATGGGGCAGGACAGCAGGAGTGCCTGCAAAGCCTGTGGGAGGACGGCTGAGCTGGGCCCGCCCTGAACAGGGGCTCCAGCATGCTGGTGCTCCAGGATGCTCTGCTGGTCCGTCCGTCTGCCTCTCCCTCTGCAGATGCAAGCTCACCTGGTCATGCTGGGCGGGGGCAGGGCAGAGAGGTGCCCCTGATTGAGTGTGAGGGTGAGCGAGGCCCTAGGAGAGAGCAGGAGCCAGCCCTAGACAAAGCCCAGGCGCTAGGAGCCATCTTGGCCCACCCTAGCTCTCTGAGGCTGCTTCTGGGGGGAGGAAGCCCTCCTGGGGCAGGAGGCCCAGAGAGAGGGATAAAGAGCTCCCTTTAATGATTCAGAAGGCCTGGCAGGGCCCAGCAGCTCACGGCTGTCACTGGAGGAGGCCTGAGAGGAGGGAAGCAGGCGTAGCCAGGCCAGGAGGCGCACGGAGGGACACGGGGCCCAAGGCACCCAGGCCCCTGGATCAGGGCGTGCGGGGCCGGCCGCCTCGTTTGGCCTGGTTGTGTGGTTGCCTGGCCCACAGTGAGCTGGGTGGTTGGCACTGCTGTATTTGTAGGGAGGCAGGATGTTCTGTTCCAGGTTCTCCAGCCGGCCCTCAGGTGCTGCTCCCGCGGTGAGCGGAGGCCAGCCACCTCCCAGGACTGTTACATAGGGGTTTGGGGCCTTAGAGCACCTCCTAGGTGCCCGGGCAGCAGGGCACCGTAGACCCCATGAGCAGGGGCTGGCCCCGGGGGACTCCGGACTCGGGTGAGCCTGCTTGTCCCCAGGGACTCAGGTTACCCTGCCTGCTGGTGGCAAACCAGAATCACAGGCATCGTTTTGTTGTTGTTGTTGTTGTTTTACTTTTACTGGTACGTCATGTTGAGGGTGAAAGCGATAGGTAGATGCAGGCACACATCACTGGCTGTGTTTCCTCTGCACCCCACTCTCCCCTGCCTCCCTCCTCAACACTCCACGTTGGTAAGATTGGAGGTGGTGCAGCGTGCGTGGACAGGACCTCATTGGAACTGTCCTCTTCCGCAAGCCGCCACCTCACCCCCAACCCCTTTTCACTGTTCTACGGGCCCCTCCTTTAACCCAGGCCCCTGCGTCCTGTTCTTTCTCTTGCTTCCACATATGAGGGAAAACACATGAGCCTAGATTTCCTGAGACTGGATGATCTCTCTTATTATATAACATTCTCTGGCCCCATCCATTTCCTGCAGATGGCATAATTTTGTTCTTCTTATGGCTGAGTGAAATTCCATTGTGTGTATATGACACAGTTTTTTCTCCATTCACCGGCTGCTGGAAGCCTAGGTTGCTTCCATAATCTGGCTACTGTGAATCGGGCTGCTGTAAACACGAGTATACATGCACCACTGATGGTATTCCAGCCTTGCTTCTTTTGGAAAGATGCTGAGGAGTGCTAGGGCTGGGTCATCAGGTGGCTCCATTCCTGGACTTTTGAGGGTCCTCCAGTACCGATCTCCAAGGTGGCTGTACCAATTCCCAGTCCCCCAACAGAGTATCAGAGTTCCTGCTTCCTCGCCAGCATTCACTGCTGTTTATATACTTGATGATTGTCATTCTAATTGGATTTAGACGGAATCTCCAGGCAGTTTTGATTTTAAGAGGTAAAAAATGTCTAAAGGAGAAATACAAATGGCCAATAAATATATGGAAAAAATGTCAACATCACTAGCAATCAGGGAAATGCAAATCAGAATAACAGTGAGGTTCCATCCAACTCCAGTGAGAATGGCAATCATCAAAAATACAACAGCAAATGCTGGCAAGAATGTGGGCAAATAGAAACTCCTGTGCGGTGTTGGTGGGATGGCAAAATTAGCACAGCCACTATGAACATCGGTTTTGAGGTTCCTTAAAAGACTGGGAATAGAGCCATCATCTGACCCAGCCGTAGCACTCTTGAGGATTTTCCCAAGTGAACTGAAGTCAGATTACCCCAGGGATACATGCATTTCTATGTTCGTGGCAGCACAACTCACGATAGCAGACTATGGAAGCAGCCGAGGAGTCTGTCAGCAGACAGGTGGATCATGAGAGCATGTGATACACACAGTGGAACTTTACTCAGCCATAGAAAAGAACACAGTCATATCATTTGCAGGAAAATGTCCGGAACTCGAGAAGAGTATGTGAAGTGAAATTAGCCAGTCACAGAAAGTGAAGGGCCACGTGTTTTCACTCAGAGGTGGAAGGTAGAGAGGGACTGGGTGACAGGCTTTAGACAAATGAGGGAGACGGTACTGGGATAGTGCAGGAGGAGAGAGGGGACCCCGGGGATGGAGACGCTCAAGTCGCCCTTGTTCACACATGCAGTTATCTGTATGAACGTAACGATTATCGATGGGGAAGAGGAGAGCGGGAAGACCTGGAGGAAAACAGCACAAATAATGTGTGCTCGTGTGTATTTCTGAGAACCTCACTTTGAAATACAATTTTAATGCACCAATTAGAAAAAAAAAGTAAGAAGAGCCAGCCTTCCTATCCCCAGGTTCCATATCTGAAAACTGAAGTCAGAAGTTTTTTTTTAAATTGTGTATTACTGAATTTTGCCCTTGACTTTATTCCCTAAATAACACGGCATCAGAACGACTCACACAGCATTTTCCCTGTGTCACGTGTTGCAAGGATTCGAGGTGAAGTTCGGGAGGGTGGGTGCAGGTTTCTGCAAGTGTTCCCCTATCTTCTACAAGGGGCTCTAGCCTCGGGGACGTGGGCTCTGGAGGGACTTCTGGAACCGGCCCTCCAGGACACCGCGGGACAGCTGCTTCTGCTTTGAGTGTTGACTGTGGCAGCCACAGGCTGTGAGGTGGCCCCAGAGTGCCGTGGCTGAGTGAGCAGTGTCTCGTGACCCGGCTCCTCTGTCTTCAAGCCTTCTTAGGCCGCCTTATGAAAACAGTGTTTACGCCATCATATAGGTTCGTAAGTATGCCCGTGCGGACATTTCCAGGGAAGGTTGCATGATGCACAACAAACTTAGCGGAGCCGTGCATGGGGCAGCACGTGCATCCGACCATGGAGCCCTGCCGCTCTGCACCAGTGTCCACCGCTCCATGGTGTCTGGAAGCCCCGCCTTCTGTCACTTCAGACCTGCCTGTCCTGTTACTTCCCACAAATGGAGCCGAGCATCCCACGCTGTGTCCGGCTTCTGCGAGCCGAGTCTGCGGAGCCGCCCGTGCCGGGGTACGGGGTGTCGCTCTCATAATCCTGCACAGCTGCGTCTGTTCTGTAGGCCTTGGGGTTGTTTTGACTCTTCGGTACTTCCAAAGGGAGCTGCTGCGGACGTACTTGTGTCTTTGGGAGGGCGCAGGCGCACACCTACCCCCTGCACACACCTGCCAGTGGAGAAGCTCTGGCTCTGCTGCGCGCCGCTCAGTCTCTCAGCGCTCTGAACACGCCCTTGCTCTCACTTCTCGCCAACGCCTGCCTGCTGCCCTCCGTGGTCAGTTTTAGCCATCCGGGGCCACATGACACTTCCTAGCAGTGCTGGCTTTCTCTGTCGGGTGCTAATACTGCTTTAGGTGAGGCTGGACGGCTCCCCTGTGAAGCATCCGCCTTTCTTTTGCTTGTTGCTGGGTCACGGTCTTTAGTTGGGTGTCTCGCTGAGACTGACCTCTGTGTCCCTACCCCACAGCCCGAGCCTCCCCGGTCAGCAGCTGGCCTTTTCTCGTACTGAACAGAACCCTTTGGTGAAGAGAAACTCATAGCTTTGCCCGAGTCTGACTTATTCCCCTTCCTGTATGGGTGGTCTGTCTCGTGTCTGTGTAAGAAACGCCATCTTCTCCCAGCATCGCGGGCCTCCCCGCGTGTGCAGCCGGCTCTCTGCTTGCCCCACGCGCTCAGGTGCCTGCCCGTGTCTCATCAAGGCTTTACACAGCAGGGGATTGATCTGGAGTGCCACCCTGGCACTGCACGTGGGCATCCGGCTGCTCCGGCGCCGGCCGCTGAAGAGTTCTCGCCGTTCCCTCCTAATGATTTATGTGAAGTTCTGAAGCACTTCTGTGAGGCTGAGTGGAGGAGATGGGACTCGTCTCTGATTGCATTATGGCTGATTAGCTGTTCGTCTCACCCTGTCTGAGCGGCTGCGAGCCGGGGCCGAGATCACATGCAGATGGCTGTCTCTGTGCCCCCACCCAATGCCAATGAGCCCACGGGATTTCCATTTCCCTCTCTCCTTTTCTCCTTCCCTCCATGTGCCTCCCAGGTTGGGGTTTACAGTGGGGAGGTGGATGGTGCTCCCCAACACTGTGGCCCACCGAAGCCTCCTGGCCCTTCCCAGGAGAACAAGGGTGTGCTCCACCCAGTGTGGGCTTCAGCTGCCTCAGGAGACCCTTGTCCTTATGTCCTTCTTGTGGCCATGTGAGCAGACGTGTGCCCCTCAACTTGGAAGCGGTCACAGTGCACCTGCCGCAGGGACTGCAAGCCAGGAGAGGAACTCGTGCCCACTGATGGTGCAGAGCTGGGACCTCAGACAGTCCAGGGGGTCCCGCCCTGCCAGGGGTGAGCAGGGGCGCAGTGGGGAGCGCCAGGACGATGTCCTCCCTCAAAGGGGAAGGTGCTGAGCTCTGACCACAGCCAGCCAACCCACCCTGGCTTTCTGGCTTGTTCTGCAAAGTCTGTCTTGAGCGGATAGGTTTTATTTGCTTATTTTAATAGGTCTTATATTTCGAAGAAGCTTTAGGAAGATCGAGCAGAAAGCACAGGGGTCTGCTCGGCACCACCGTCAATATCAAGGTCTGGTGATGAGGGTGGCTGATCTAGAATCTGTCATTAACTTTTCAAGGCCGCGGTTTGCAGGAGGGTCTTCTGGGTGCAGTGTGTGTCCTGGATTTTGCCAGACACACCATGTCATAAGTTACGATTGCAATATGGCAGGGAAAAGTCCCAGAACCCTAAAACCCCATCTCAACCTGGAGCTGGTCTCACGTGCACCAAACTCTGAGGATAGCGACATTCACGGGACACAGCCTACCTGGGGGTAGGGGGTGAACCAAGAGGCTGAGGTGTGGTCCTGCGATGCTGTGCACAAGAGTTCCCTGGGTTCCCCTTGAGATGGAGACTGGGCCAACCCATCTCTGTTCACCCAGCCTGTACCCACGGGGATCGGGGGACAGGATGTGCGTAGGAGGGCGGGAAAGGAGAGGGGAGCAGGCTCCTGGAGGGTTACCCAGAGCTGCGGACATGCACATGGCTTCCCAGGACACTCCACCCAGTCCTGTGTGGAGAGGCCTGAGCCCAGAGGGCATGGGGTGCGGACCGGAGGATGGTCCCTGCTGGTACCCCTCCTGAGCATCCAGCAGGTGGCCTTTTGCCTGGGCCTCCCAGGGAAGCCACAGCATCTGAGCATCTTGGGGCAGCCTGGGCTTGCTGTGAGGGCCTGCGGGAGAGCGGCCGCACATCTGCCCAGCTGGGTCGCTGCTGCCTAATGGCACGATTATCCACCTGCCCCGTCCCTTCACCCAGGAGACGGGAGCATATTGCAGTAAGAGGGCCGTTGCCCAGCATTGGGAGACAGGCTGGGCAGAAGAAAGGAAAAATTGGAAAACTTCTAATAAAATTACATTTCCTGAAATAGCCATAACTGTGATCTTGATATATTTGCTGCCTTATTGGCTCTGACATGGGCACTGCCTATTAGATATTAAGAGTCTTCCACATTAGCGCTCCCAGTTCTGGGCTTGCTCGCTCCTGTTGATATTTATTTATCTCGCTGGCTCCGCTTGAATACTGATGCTCCTTGGGCCTCCTGCACTGCGTTAGAACCCGCCGCCCGTTTAATTCAATTTCTCTTCTCTTCTGACTCCCCTGACAAGAGCGATGGGCTCCTGGCCTCCGGGGCTGCAGCGTTTCCACCGTGAGCTCAGGTCCTTGGAGGATTAATCCCCCAGCACCTCGTTCTTGGGATGGGTGCTTGCTGCTGCACCGGCTCACTTCCTGTTTAAGGACTCGTCCAGATGAAGGAGAAAGACCAGAGCATTCAGATGTCCCTGTCCTCCCAGATCCGGGTGTGAAAGGGCAGTCTCCGGGTCATGATGGTGGGACTTTGGGAAAATGTTCGATCATTAGGAAGAGTTCCCCTATGAAAGGAGCCCCAGAGGCACCCGGGCCTTTCCCCATGTGAGGCCACAGCTACAAGGTGGAGTCTGAACCAGGGGGCAGGTCACCACCAGGCTCGGAATCTGCCTCCGGCTTGACCTGGACCTTCCAGGCTCCACGGCTGGGAGAAGAAACCTTGTAGTTATTAGCTGCTCGGTCTATGACAAGACAGGCAGCTTCCTCTCCACACCCTTAGCCAGGAGAACATGGGTCAGCTTGGCGCATAGGGCTCATCCCCAGGGGCCTGTGCCGCACAGGGCTGCATCCCGGGCTGAGGCCGAGCCGCCATCAGCGTGAGCAGGTGCCACATTCCCATGCATGCTGCTCCTGTGACCAGCGAGCACCGCCGGGACTCCGGTGTGCAGTGTGACTGACCTGTGGTGTAATTACCAGAGGATCCTTTCTCCATCCCTCCCAAGAGAGCCTTAATTCTCTCTGAATAAGGGGTCTTAAGTGACTCAGAGTTAGGGGCCCCTAAAAGGCAGAGGCTCTGACTCCTTGCCTGCCCGCCCTCTTCTCCACCCACAGAAACCTCAGTAGGTCTATGGGGAATTGACTAGGCGACTGCTAAGCTGAGGTGTTGAATCCTGGTCTCAAAGACCCCCAAGGCCAGGCCACCCCTTGCCTGAGCTGACTTCTCCATTCAGGTAGCTGAAAATAGAAAAAAGAAATCCTATGACCTCTGTTCCCTCCCCTGTGTGCCTGGCCCAAGCTGGCCTTGCTCAGCCTCAGCTCAAGCAACACGTCCCGTCCAGGGAGTCAGTCCTGCAGGAGCCCTCCCTCAGCACGAGAAGGGAGGCAGAGGTGTGGAGGTGGCTGCGTGACACTGCCGCTCGCAGAGGGCAAAGGGCAGAGGGCCACACATTCACGCCCATGGGATGGCCCTCTGTGCTGCAGGTGTGTGCAGACTGCCTGACTCCGGCTCGTGCGGCAGGCCACTAATCTTGTAATTGGCCACTAGTCGCTGAGTGCTCTTTGCGGGTCAGCCATCCTTAATGGTAGTTTTTATGATAAATAAACAGAGTATCTGTTACAGTTCCTTTATCTGGGACAGGTTTCCTCCAAAGAGGTCATATTTGGTTTACAGAGAGAAGTGGGAATGTTCTTTTTAATGAAAGCTCTTGCCAGGGGAACACTCACAAGTCCAGACTGCTTAAAAAGGTCTCTCTGGCACTTGGCCCGTGCGCCCACGTCTGCCCTCGCGTGGCTGAGCCGTGGCCAGCTCTGCATTGGGGTTCCGGAGCCCAGAGCGGAGCAGGTGTTGGCGGGGCTGGCGAGCACAGCCAGCGTGGCTCGGGCAGAGCCGCATGCAAGGTCGAAGCTCTCCTTGGCACAGGGAGGATTTAGCAGTGGCTGGTTAACAACCCAGTGATTCTGCCTTCTCATCAGGATGTGGGAAAATGCTGGGTCGAGGTGTTTTGTCACAGCCCTGACGGCCCGAGAGCACCTCCTAAGTTGCATGAGGGCGATTTTACATGATGGAGACCATTATGAACCGCAGCTTCTCCGCAGCGGGCTTTATGAGCCCCTGGTGACTCGACTCTATATAATAAATAAGTCTGGGAAACACCATTTCCAAAGACCGGGACAGGTGGTGCTAACTTATCTGTTGAATGAAAATCCAAACCCTTGCTAAATCAATCTGTCATTGCCATTACCTGGAAATTAGGAGGCTAGGGGGAATATCCACACACGGGTATTTTTTAGAAACCGCCAGAGATCTTTTGTATTCCAGGGACACTTTAGCCTGGAGGAGCAGTACATACCATTTGAACACATTCCTTAAATCACACCTGCGGAAGGCAGGAGCACTGTCCCGCGTGCCCGGCCCCTCTGGACAACCCTCCCCCTGCCAGCTCCCAGCAGCAGAAAAGCGAGACCGAATGGCCCTAGATAAGCAGGTCCTGAGCCATGGGCCTCCTCGCCCACCAGCGGGTGCTGGCTGGGGGCCAGGACAAGCCCTTTTCTGCCCAGGAGTACGTTGACTTCTGCGTGTTGGCTGGGTAGCAGCGTGGTCTTGGCTGGCCGGATTCAGGCCGGTGCAGCCCCACTCCTGTTGGGGGATTCAGAGCCCCGCTGTCCCTGCGGCCCCGTGTGCCACACAGAGTGGGGATGCCTTCTGCTGCTCCTGTTCTGGCAGGAGGCTGTTGAGCATGGCTGTTTCCAGAGAAGAGTCTGCATTCCTGGTCAGCTGGCCTGAAGTTAGCCAGCTCAGACCCACAGGCTTCTGGGATCCTCTTGCCTTCCCGACACCCAAGGAGACCTAAGGGCGCTGTTAGACCTGAGCATTGACCAGGTGTGAAGGGGGCCCCTTCCGCAGCTCCCACCCCATCCTGCCTGGGTGCGACTCAGCGGTCGGCCCCTGCTGCCTGACTGGGCCCTGCTTTATAGAGGAGAGGAGCGGGGGGCGGGTGCCCAGGCTGGAGCAGTTCTCTGGGGCCCAGGCCCGAGTCTTGTGCTCAGTGGCTGTGTGTTTTTGAAGCACAAGCCCTTTGGTTTCCCCAGGACAGAATCTTCTCACCTGTAAATGGAGACAGCACGTGCTGGAGGGGACCAGGAGTGACAGCGGGAGGAGCTTGGCGTAGCTTCTGAGCACCATAGTTACTAGGATCAGCTGATGTAGAGAGACTTTTTCCCACGGGTTTCCCTTTCCAGACATGGCATGTGTAAACTCCTTGCTGTTGGATCGGTTTTATATTTATTTATTTGTTTATTTATTTATTTATTTATTTATTGCAGTACTGGGGATGGAACCCAGGGCCATTCTAACTCCAAGCGCCACCTCCAGCCCTATTTTTTAGTCTTTATTTTGAAACAGGTCTCACTAAGTTGCGGAGGGCCTCACTAAGTAGTAGCCGAGGCTGCCGGCTACCCGCGGTCCTCCGGTCTCAGCCTCCCGGATGCTGGGATCACAGGCGAACACCGCCACGCTCTTGTAACATGTTTCAGTTCTTGGGTTTTGGGCCTCAACTGCGGGGCTCTGGGGGGATGGTTGGTCGGGAAGCCCGACTTCTCACGCTCGCCTTGCATTGGCCTGCAGTGTGGGAGCCCATGTTAATAACTTTTACAACCCGCGTCCTAAGTGTTTATGGTAAAGCATTTAGCAAGATGGAGTATAAAGAAGAAAATGAAAATATTTTTTTTCATTATCCAAAATGAAATTAGCTCTTTTCAAAGATTAACTTTCCTTGAATTTATCAAGGGAAAAGTACATAACACTGAAGGAACGGCTAAATGTCAGATAAATATTTCCTTGAGGGATAATCAGTGTTGGGAATGCGGCCCTCTGTCCTCAGGGTGGGCCATAGGGTAGGGTGTTGGGAATGAGGCCCTCTGTCCTCAGGGTGCGCCGTAGGGTAGGGGTGTTGGGAATGAGGCCCTCTGTCCTCAGGGTGCGCCGTAGGGTAGGGGTGTTGGGAATGAGGCCCTCTGTCCTCAGGGTGGGCCAGGGTAGGGGTGTTGGGAATGAGGCCCTCTGTCCTCAGGGTGGGCCGTAGGGTAGGGGTGTTGGGAATGCGGCCCTCTGTCCTCAGGGTGGGCCGTAGGGTAGGGGTGTTGGGAATGCGGCCCTCTGTCCTCAGGGTGGGCCGTAGGGTAGGGGTGTTGGGAATGCGGCCCTCTGTCCTCAGGGTGGGCCGTAGGGTAGGGGTGTTGGGAATGAGGCCCTCTGTCCTCAGGGTGGGCCAGGGTAGGGGTGTTGGGAATGTGGCCCTCTGTCCTCAGGGTGGGCCAGGGTAGGGGTGTTGGGAATTTGGCCCTCTGTCCTCAGGGTGGGCCAGGGTAGGGGTGTTGGGAACGTGGCCCTCTGTCCTCAGGGTGCGCCGTAGGGTAGGGGTGTTGGGAATGCGGCCCTCTGTCCTCAGGGTGGGCCGTAGGGTAGGGGTGTTGGGAATGCGGCCCTCTGTCCTCAGGGTGGGCCGTAGGGTAGGGGTGTTGGGAATGCGGCCGTCTGTCCTCAGGGTGGGCCGTAGGGTAGGGGTGTTGGGAATGTGGCCCTCTGTCCTCAGGGTGGGCCAGGGTAGGGGTGTTGGGAATGTGGCCCTCTGTCCTCAGGGTGCACCGTAGGGTAGGGGTGTTGGGAATGTTGCCCTCTGTCCTCAGGGTGGGCCAGGGTAGGGGTATTGGGAATGAGGCCCTCTGTCCTCAGGGTGGGCCGTAGGGTAGGGGTGTTGGGAATGTGGCCCTCTGTCCTCAGGGTGGGCCAGGGTAGGGGTGTTGGGAATTTGGCCCTCTGTGCTCAGGGTGGGCTGTAGGGTAGGGATGTTGGGAATGTGGCCCTCTGTCCTCAGGGTGGGCCAGGGTAGGGGTGTTGGGAATGTGGCCCTCTGTCCTCAGGGTGGGCTGTAGGGTAGGGGTGTTGGGAATTTGGCCCTCTGTCCTCAGGGTGGGCCGTAAGGTAGGGTGTTGGGAATGTGGTCCTCTGTCCTCAGGGTGGGCCGTAGGGTAGGGGTGTTGGGAATGAGGCCCTCTGTCCTCAGGGTGGGCCGTAAGGTAGGGTGTTGGGAATTTGGCCCTCTGTCCTCAGGGTGGGCCATAGGGTAGGGGTGTTGGGAATGAGGCCCTCTGTCCTCAGGGTGGGCCGTAGGGTAGGATGTTGGGAATGCGGCCCTCTGTCCTCAGGGTGGGCCTGTAGAGAGTCCCCTGCCATCGCGCCTAGCTCCCCGCTACCTGCCCACATCTTCGTGCCTTGGACACCACAGAGAAGCCGTGCTTGCAGGGCTCCTCTACCCTCTCTTCTTGGACTGCAGTCGCTCCTGCTGCAACCATTTAGGGTGCAGTTAAAACGCTGTCCTACTGCCCCTGTTGTTCGCTGCAGTCCCCCAACGAGGATGTGGGGCTCCCGCGGAAGCCCTCCACAGCTTGCCCGCCAGGTACCTCGGAGGCATGACTCCTAGCCCAGTGCTCACAAGCCCGGGCGTTCTCATTCCCTGCTAGAAGGAGGGCTCTCTGGGGGGGCTTTGAAGTGTCCTCTTCTCATCCTGGGAGTGCGTGTTCCCTCCCACAGGGCAGTCTGGCTTCATGACCGAATTGTGTAGTTTGCAAACTGCTCCTCCGTTTGGGCATTGATAGCCGGCCTGATCCATATTGATGCAATTAGAGCCTGCATCCTGGGCCTTAATTATCATCCTGCAGGAACCTCAGAGGTGGCAAAGAAAGCCAGTAAGGGCGGGGGGGATCCCAGGAGTGCAGGGGCTGGCCCCCGCCTTGACCCCCGCGGGCCCCAGGACTGGTCTGCAAAGCCCCAGACAATGGCTTCCCTCCCAAGTGTCAAAACTCTCTCTAGCACTCCTCTCTTTGGGGTTTGGTGGGAGCAGTGCTGTAATGGGAGACAGAGCCAGGGTCCCAACTCCCGATCACCTCCTAGCAGCAGACCAGAAGCGCTGGCCAGGCACCTGCAGCCCTCTCCAGGTCTCTGTTCTTGACTCTGGGTATAAGCCCTTGGCCTGGATCCGTAGCATCTGGACGTAACCTGGCGCTGGTGCCCCCAGAAGCCATCCCACTGCAGAGTGTGGAGGGAGGGAATCTTCAGCTGTGGCACTTGGTGGCAGCCTGGGTCAGGCAGCAGCATCCGCCCGTGAAGACAGGCCCAGCCTGACATCTGGCCTCACTGGCATGTTCCAAGCCTCCTTTCTGCGTCGCCTGGCTTCAGAAGGCAGAGCTGCAACAGGGACTATGCCACCACCCAGCAGGAAATGCCCCCTGGCCTGTTAAGGACAAGTTTGTCATGGAACCTGCAGTGAACATTTATTTTATTTACAAGATCAAAATAAGTTCCCTGCTGGCAGACGTTAGACTCTGGATCAGTACCGGTGGTGGCCCCGTGGGGACTCAGGGTGTGGGGACCACACAAGGAGGTGGTTCAGGTGGTGGGGACACCCACACGAGGATCCTGGAGGCATTGCGCAGGAGGAGAAAGACCCTAACTCATGGCTTCCCCAGGTGGACTGCCCCGCACGGCGGCCCTGGCGTGGTCCTTTCAACTTGGAGCTTTGGGAGGAAAGAACTGGGTTTGCCTGGAAGTCTTCGCTGCAGGAGCTGTGGATCTTTGGGGGAAGGAGCTGAGTTTGCCCGGACGTCGTTGCTGCAGGAGCTGTGCTGTAGGCTCTGAGATCCTGTCTGCTTCTCCTTCATGGCCTGGGGAGCAGTCCTGCAGCTTGATGATGTCTGGGGCCTCTGGCTCTCTTCCTCCGCCCCACACCACCTGTCCCACCTTGGCAGCAGAGCCCTGTGATGGCTCCTCTCAGATGTCACCCCATGTTGGTAGGGCCGAATGACTCGCCTGTGGTCCTGTATGAGACCCCCCTCCCACAAGAGTACACCCATTCCCTGGGGAGCCTCTGCCCACCTTGCCCAGCAACAGGAACCCCCATGCAGATTCTGGCTATAGATGGCAAGGCCCTGGCTTCTCAAGACCACTTGAAGCCCGCAAGAAACAGAGCAAGACGGTGCCAGCCCCAGGCAGGTCACAGATGCACTTCGGGGTGCCCACACAAGAAGACTGGGCATCTCTGTGGGTCCTGCCAGCCCCATAAAAGGAAACAGAATGTGCTGCAGGCATACCTGGGGCAGTGGCTACCTCTCTGCCCTCCAGGTTCTTGGGGATTTGGGAGCAGCTGTGCATCCTCAAGGAAGGATGGAGGGAGTCCTCTACCCATGGGGCCGAGCACTTGACATCATCCTGGGGACTCCCTCAGGAGAGAAGGGATCCCTGGACTCACCTTGCTGCAGGGGTAGAGGACTGGAGAGCCCTGGAGGTCAGCACCATGGGATCCCTGTGCTGGGCTGCATCTGCAGCACTGTCTCAGCCCACGGTGAAGGGGAGCCGGCGGCAGGCACTAAGGAGCATGGGCCAGCAGCTCAAAGCCCACGCCTGTGCCTGTAGGCTCTTAGGTACCGTGGCCAAGACGCTGGAATCCTGGGCACGCTTCTCCTTCCCTGGGTCCCTCAGACCTGGTGGGTCTCAGAATGCTGGCAGAAGCTCAGGAACAGTACAGCGTGGGTCCCAGCATGTTGGGGGTTGAGGCCTTGCGTCCAGCTGTCCCTGAGCACGAAATGCCCAGAAATAGCAAGATGCTACAGCTGCCAATGGCAGCCGTCACCCAGGAAACTGCATCCAGGCGGCCAGGACCAAGTTTTCCCCCATATAGAGACACTCAGAAAAGGACGTCAAAGCAAGGAGTCAAGGCACGGGTCTTACTGGAAGGAGACTCTTCCCCACTGAGATGGTCTGAAGCCAGCGATGAGGACTGCCCAGTGGGTCAGCTCACTCTGACTCCAAGGATCAATACAGGTGTGGGGTTATTTAACTAGGTGTGAAGTGCTTTATCTTCTGTGCAAACAGGACAGAGTGCCTGTGTTCCCCCAACGTGGCCTCTCTCCCTGTGCTGGGTCACACAGCTGCGGCCTCGTTTGGGGCCAGGTTTGGAGGAAAAGCATTGTGGACGCTTGGCCCGGCCACTGTGGGGCCTCCTCTGGTCATGCAGGAGCCTGCACGATATTCCTATCCGGGGAAGGGCGTCTGGTAGGCTGGACTCAGGGGAAGTGTGCTGAGTCCAAGGCCAGCATGGGGAAAGTGACCTTACTTGGAAAGCGGTCTGTACAGATGCGATCAAGTTAAGAAGAGACCACTGAAGGAGGCTGGGCCCATATCTAGTGAGACTGGTGTCCTGGTAAGAAGAGGGACATGGATGTGGGTGACCACAGACCCACGGGAACAACGGCGCTGCTAATCCAGGGATTAGCAACGGCAGGAAAAACCCTCTCTGCGCCCTGGAGGACAGGTTCAGCCCACACCTGGCTCGGAACTTCCGGCCTCCAATCTGTGGGGAACACAGGTCAAGCTCTGAGCCACCCTGTCTGTGTTTTTCTTAAGGCCACCCTAGGATACTAGGCAGAGCCTGAGGTGGCCCTGAAGGCCGTCGCTGCATGGGTTGTCATGTGCCACCTCTGTGTGTCTTTGTGCCCCTGGAAGGGCCAAGTCTGTGGCCAGTGAGGGTCCCCACTTCTCCGCCACATCCTGGGCCCTCAAGTTGGTGAAAGTGGTCACTCACGCATTGCAAGGGTTTTCCCTGCTGGCAGCCTGCAGTCCCGTCCTCAGCCTCAGTTTCCCCTGCTGCTCAGAGCTGCCATGGGGGCTTTGTTTACTTTTCTCCAGAGCCAGGCTCGGGCCACAATGGAGCACTCTGGCTCCTGAAGTCAGAGCAAGACCACCGGGCGTCGAGTCCGTGCAGTTCCTGGCTTCTCAGCTCGACTTCCCCAGCTGTCTCGGCCGCCATCAGTTCAAGCAGAGTGTTTTTTTATACGCTCACTGTTACTGCAACTTTGCCTGTTTTCAGCTGATTTTTAGAGAGAGAGGAGGGGGGGGGAAGAGAGGAGAGAGGAGAGAGGAGAGAGGGGAGAGGAGAGAGGGGAGAGGAGAGAGGGGAGAGGAGAGAGGGGAGAGGAGAGAGGAGAGAGGAGAGAGGAGAGAGGAGAGAGGCTGCATCCTTGTCCCGTGTACAGTGCACAGGATTGCATCTTTTTTTCCAATACTGGGGACGGAACCCAGGGGTATTGTACCTCCATGCTACACCCCCCAATCCTATTTTTAGTCTTTTAATTTTTGAAACAGGATCTCACTGAGTTGCAAAGGGCCTCGCTAAGTAGCTGAGGCTGTCTGAGAACTGTGATCCTCCAGTCTCAGCCTCCCAAATGCTGGGATTACAAGCGTGCGCCACCACGCCCAGCAAGTTACATCATTTTAACTAATTTTCCAACAGCACTGACGCTACCATCTGGGACTGGCGCTGCCAGGTCTGAGAACACTCTGGGCTCTATTGCACACACACGTCTGGGTCAGTGGATGGGATGTGAAGCGGCCTGGGATAGGCATGGTGTAGTAGCCACAGGCATCCAGTGGTGGCGTTCACATCCCGAGAAGCTGCCTGGGTGGCCGCTGGCGAGGGTGCCAGGTGCCAGCTCCTGCCCACTGTGCCCGGCAGTGCCCCCGGCTCTGTGCTGCCCTTTCTCATTTACTTTGCTTTCAGTAGAATGCCCACAGCCCTACGGATGAGCTCATGGGCTGGCTGTTATGAAGTTTACATCAGGAGAAAGCTGGGCCAGAGCGGTGGTCCAGCCTTAGACCCAGGCCCTCATCTGTCCCTGCAGCTCTAGCAACAGTGGCCATGGCAGGACCATGGGTGGTCCCCCGCCAGGATGCACTTGCAGTCCAGGCTGGTGTCAGAATCCCACTGAAGTCTCAGGCGGCTCCTAAACCACCCTGTTCCCCAGGGACAGAGTGACCTGGCCTCGCAGCAGGGTGCCCAGTGAACTCAGGGGAGTGGGCTTCCCAGGGTGGGGACTTTGCTAAGTCCCTCCCTCCATCAGCCCTTTCCCTTCCTCTGTGGGAAGGTCACTTTGGGGACAGTGACCTGGGGGCTTTTTCTAAGGGGAAGCTGGGTGGACAGGGTCTTGGACACAGGCAGGACTGAGCCCAGGATTCAGCAGGTGAGAAGCCCCAATGACGGGCTGCCCAGGGCCTCCGGCAGCTCCTACGCAAACACTCAGTGTCCTCTTGGGTGGTTTTGCTGGGTCCAAGAGGGAACCATGTTTATCTTGCCACCCTGGGCTCCTGAACTGCAGCACGTGGTGAGGGTGCCAGCTCTGATAGGAGACAGCTGGGACTCTGCAGGCACAGACGGTCCCCAGGACGTTCCACAGGCTCTCAGAGCCAAGGTGTTCGACCTCACGGCTCTCTCTCCTTTCTTCTTTCTTGAGGCCATCAGGCAGGACAGGTAGGTAGCGATAGTGATGAGACACAGAGGTGAGGTCTGGTGAGACACTCTGAGAGCAGCCTTGACCCTGGTTCTGTGGTCCCCTGGTACAGTGGCCACCGCATGCCTCTTGGCAGGTGGCTCTGCATGACATTTTTACAGTTCCGCTCCCTGTGGCTAGTCAGCACCCCAACAGCGGACTCAGAACCAACAGCCTGTCCCTGATTCTATCCTTAGGGGCTGGCTGGTCTCCCCTAGGCACTGCATAGAAAAGCTAAGTGGGGGCCTGAAGTCCAGCACACCTCGTCATGATAGTGCATGGGTGTGCGTGCAGAGGCTGGGTAGAACCAGCGAGCCACCAGCACCATCTCTTCTCTGTACGCCTCTTGAAGCGCTTGCTCCAAAAAGCAGGAGGAGGTGATGGGCCCCTCAGCAGTGGCCACACGGCACCTACCCAGAGGGCAGGACAGTGTCAAAGGCCACCAGGGTCTCCGATCACTGGAGAAAGGAAGAGAAGTGCAGGGCTTCGTGGCTTTCAGTCCGTTGGCTGTTATAACGGCACCATTCCCTGGCTGGCCTGTTTCCAAGAGACATTCATCTCTCGTGGTCCTGGAGCCTGGAAGTCTGAGATCAAGGTGACAGTGGAGGGCCCAGACCAGGCCCTGGTGAGAGCTGTTTTTCTGGCTGCAATGGCCTCTTTTCTGCACCCTCACAGGGTGGAAGGGGTGAGGGAGCGCCCTCTTCTACAGGGACAGGGATCCCATTTGTGACACTTCCACTCTCATGACCTAGTCACGCCCAGTGGCCCCACCTGTGGATACCCTTTCTTTGTGAGTAGAACTTCAACAATCTGAGGGCAAGTGAAGATATTCAGACATTGCACACAACAGTGATCAGGTGCTCGATGTTTGAGTGGAAAGAAGGCTGATTGGAAATATGGATGTTTAGATTTTTATTTTTATTTTTTTATATTTATTTATTTATTTATTTATTTATTTGTTTGTTTGTTTGTTTTTTGGTGGTACTGGGGTTCCTGGAAGCCCTTCTACCTCTGGGCTACACTCCCAGACCTATTTTTATATTTTTATTTAGAAACAGGGTCTCCTAAGCCAGCGCGCGCGGCTGGCTTCGAACCTGCGCGATCCTCATGTCTCCGCCTCCCAAGCGCGGGGATTACAAGCGTGCGCCACCACGCCCGGCCCGGGATGTTTAGATTTTTAAATGAATGGCTGGGTGATAAAAAGATGGTGGGAGATAGATGGATAGATGGTGGGAGGATGGAATGATAGTGGATAGGTCAGTGGATGGATGGATGGATGGATGGATGGATGGATGGATGGATGAAAACTGGGTGGTGGATGAACAAGTAGATGGATGAATGGTGGATGGACAAAATGGATGGATGGGTGATGGATGGGTAGTATGTAGATGGATGAATGATAGTGGATGATGGATAGACAAGTGGATGGATGGATAGTAGAATGGTAGTTGATGGGTAAGTGGATAGTGGTTGGATGGATGATGGCTGGATGGGTAGATGATGGATAGACAAATGGATGGATGGTATGTAGATGGAATGATAGTGGGTGGGTCAGTGGATATATGGGTGAATAGGTGGACAAGTGGATGGATGGCAGATGTAGATAGGTCAGTGGATGGTGGATTGAGGAATGATGAATGGATCGATGGATGTTTAGATAGATAAATTAATGAGCAAATGATAAATAGATGTGGAAGGTGGATGGATAGATGGATGGGTGGTAGGTGGAATGATAGTGGATGAGTCAGTGGATAGATGGATGGTGAGTGGATGATGGAAGATGGATGGATGGATGGATGGATGGATGGATGGATGGATGATGATGTTGTAAATATTGATGGACCTGTGAGTAACCTTTCTGTGGGGAAGGTCTACGTCCCAGTGAGGGCACCAGCTTTTTCAGGGAGTCAGAATTCCTGGCTTTAAGATAAAGTACTGTGGCCTGTGTCTCCCCGAGAGTCAATGGCAGTCCAGCTGTAGGCTGGACATCACTTGGGATTGTGGACCCCCTCACTTTCCCAGAGACCAATCTGCAACACATAGCACCAGCTCCAAGTCACCTCTCTAAGTGAAGGAATGCTCTCTCTAAGAGGAGGGATATATGGTTGCCCACACAACAAAGACTAACCCTCCCTGGCTATCTCATACGCATGGGTCTACTCAGCCAGCCAGGTGCCCAGGACCTCAGGGGACCACACAGGAGATGCCCAGTCTGCACAACAAAATTAAACACTGTTGCCTCCCCTGACTTACGAATTTTCCTAAGAAAAGTGATTAGAGTGTTTTCCCCTCCCATTTACATGTCCCCATCCTAATGAAATAATGAAACAGGTAGCTCATGACGACTGCGGGCTGTTTTTTCTCCTCTCAATCTAATTTGATTACCCGAATTTGGAGTGTTTTGCACTGGTGCAGCACAGTGTGCTAATCATAAAGCGGGGCTCCCCGTTCTTGAGAGCTGGTGGGGACAGTTCTAGGCAGCTAATGAATCACTCTAATCAGAGAGCCATCCTGAAAATTAATACATTCTACTGTAACTATTTAAAGAAAAAATAATTATCAAGACTGTTCTCACTAAATTATGCTGTCTAGAAGTTGTGGAAAGAAAATGTTGTCTAATTTTAAGATGTAATCTGGGTTTTGCACATTTTTCTTTGAAGTGATTAGTAGACTTAGCACTAGGCACCAAGGACCAAAGGACGCCAGCCCATTTCTGGTGGTTTTCCTCAGTCCCAGAATCGTCTTGACCTCCTGTGACTGAGGCCTTGGCCTCAGGGGCTCTGTCCCATGAGAGCTGGACCTCACGTGTCTGGCTCCACCGCCCCCTGTTCAGAGGATGATGGGTGTTTCTCCTGAGCTGGGCTCGGTGTATGGGTTAGAAAGACGTTTCCAGCATCCGGTGCCCAGTGTGTCCTGATCTTAAAAAGAAAGAGGTTTCTGTCGGTCTGTCTCACCCTCCAGCCTGGGTAGGATCTTTCCTCTGCTGCCTCTCTGCAGACCCAGCACTCACAGCCGTTCTGGCCACAAATGTGAAAAAGGGATGTAGCGATTCAGGAGGTGCAAGCTTCAGGACCTGTGGGAACTCCCTCCCTGCACCTCCTCTAAGGGCGGCGGTGGGGGTGCTGGTCCAGCTCGCTCACCTGCACTCCATCCCTCGGAATCTTGCAGCTTGGCCCCGGGGTCTTCGGGTCTGCAAATGATTCCTGATTCCATGGGGGAACAGGTCTGTACTCAGGGCCAGGAACGCAGTGAAGAACTGTGGCCCCGGAGCCTGGTAATCAAGGGCCACAGGTGCCGTGGAGACGTCGAGAAGTGGGGCCACTCCTCATCCTGGCCCCAGCCTGGGCTGGCTGTACTCACTGGCCCTTGGCCGCAGAGCCCAGGGTACCTGCGTCACCCAGTACTGGCTGTCTCGCCGTCCAGGTCTACTAGGCTTTAGGAGGGCCAGCCCACGGTAGAGGATTCCCAGCCTCTGTCCCTCCTGGGCCCCCTCTGCCTTGGTCGATTGTCCCCAAGCCTGTCCAGGGCTGCCCTTAGTCACTGGCAGGATCTTCCTAGACACAGGACCATGAGGCGGCCACTGGGAACTGCTATCCCTGCTCTGTCCTCTGCTGGGCTGCCCTCCGTCATGAAGGCGTCATGGCTCCTGACAGACGCTGGGTTCCAACGGTGCTCCTGAGCCCTTCTACTCCCACCTCCTCTTTCAGATCATCCTTGCCCAGGTGGAAGCTGAGAACGCTTCTGCATGGCTCTGTACTCTAGAGTGTGTCTGGGCAGGCCAGCCACAGCGAAGGCCAGCAGTGTGGGTCACGTGTGCTCATGCACAGGCTCTGGCTCCCTGGGCAGGCCGCGTCCTCTCCAAGGCCTTCTCTGCCTGGGGAGCGGAAGGCTGACACTCGTCAGCCCAGCGCTAGGGGGCCGAGCTCTGCCCCTCACTTCCCGCCCAGATGGGTTATGGGGCCCAGAGATCCCCAATGCTACAGCAGCTTTGAAGGCCTCCTGAGCTCAGCCACTTGAGACCCCAGCGGGAGCCAGCAGCCTTAGCCTGTGAAAGATGGAGCTGGAATCAGAAAGATAAAGATGCCTTCTCCTAGATCCCAGTGTTGAGTAACCAAGGAGACCCAGTGCAAAGCCCGAGGCAGGAAGCCAGCTCCCGTTGGGTGCAGGGTGGAGGCGGGCTCAGCGGGAAGCAGGGGAGCCAGGCACAAGCATGTGGCACCGGGCCACCTCGAGCCCTTCCGTGTTTGTCAGAGGGCTCCTCTGGCCTGCTCCGTTCCAACTATAACAGTGCCTGTGGGTGTCCCCAGGCTGCCGGGACGGTGTTGCTGCGTCCCATTCCTGACACGTTGATATTTGGGATCAACATTCCACCTCTAATGGGATCAGGCAGAACAAAGCCAGCCTGGACCGTGGATACATACTCAGCAGATTATGGGCAGCCATGGTGGCCCAGGGAGCTGCTGGCATGGAGGGTGCATTGATAAGGGCAGCCACACCAAACCAGGGCAGCAGTGGGCGGGGCAGAGCAGGCAGGCTTTTGGAATTCTGGAACTGGGAGGCCAGGCTCCCTGTAGCCGGGGAAGCCACCACCTCTGGTGTGCTGAGCAGGGATAGTGTATACCTGGCAGATGCAGCCCTGTGCCACTCAGGACCAGACGTGGGGCATGGGCCCGGCTGAGGTGGACAGCAAGATGTGCTGGCTCTGTGACCTGCCGCCAGTGCCTGGGCCCTTGGTTGCCCTGGCCTCCCACCCTGGAGCCCATGGGCTTTGCCCGCCTGGGCGATGGGGACCGCAGTGGTGCAGGAAGTCTCTTCTTTGCTCTGGTGTCCAGTGGACTGTCTCGGAGCCTTGAGTCCTGCAGGTCTATTTGGGAAGGGTTGGCATCAGTCTCCCCGTTCTGGGATGTCAGGGCAGCGAGACAGAAAGGCACCCTCTCTGGATGGGGTGCGTGTGGCTTGGTACCCCCTTGAGGTCTGCATATGCAGATTCTTCTGGGCCCCCATAGTGGGATATGGGACACCCACGTGGGAGAGGCATCCCAGGATGGTCCCTGAGGACGGACTGGGCTGAAGCCAGAGACCCAGGGAGGAAAACTTAAGAGCCATCACCTGAAATTCAGATTCTCCGAGGACACTGAAAGGGTAGTTCCAACTCTGGGCTGAGCCCTCAGCGTCTGCAGTGGGCAGTTGAAAAGTGATGGTGACTGGTCCCGCCCTCCCTGGGGCCATGACCTCAGGAGATGACTGGGTTGAGGGCCAGCCTGGGCCTGTCCAGTGTCCCCTTCTCCCATCGCACAGTACTCCCATCGCACAGTACTTACGAGACACCAGGCTCATCTCTTAGACTCAATGACGCATGTCTGTGCAGGGTGGTGGCGCGGAGGCTGGGGTTTGTGATATTGGACTCAGGAGAGGGCTGCCCCAGGTCACAACCTGTCTCCTTTCTCGCCATCTGGCTGAACCAATTGTTTCTGTACCTTCTGCTGGGTGTCTGGAAGTGGGACGGCCACACTGCGTCCTCAGGAGGTCTTGAGGCTGATACATGACAGACCTCACAGCGAGCACTTGGGAACGAGCAGCCATTGGAAACAACAGCGCAGCCGCCCCGGCTCTCTGAAGAAGGATGCCGATGGTGGAGTCTGGCGGGTTCTGAGCCAACTCTAGGGGATGTTTCGAGGGCAAATGAGAAATTACACGTGTTAAGCGCCATTAGACTTTGGGAGCGTAAAGGAACTCAACAGACAGCCCGGTGTTTCTCTTGTCGTCAGAGCTCAGTGAGAGCAGCACCTGACGCCCTCTGTCCAGACCCACCTTACTGGGGCATCCTTGAAGGGATGAAAAGGATGGACACAGGGCAGGAGGTGCCAGGCTGGGGCACTGGGGAGCAGCAGAAGAGGGTGCCGCCTGGGCTGGAAAGAGCAGGCCACCAGGGTGGAGTAGAGCTTGCCCACATTGCTTCTCTTGAACTCATGCCAGTGAGAACATCTGTCTGCAGCCACCATGAGTCTGAGGCAGCCCTGTGTTCATCACAGGGAGGGGTCGTTCAGATGGACGCTGCGGTTGGTGACTGTGATGAGGGTGATGATGGTGGTGATGGTGACAGTGATGGAGAGGAAAAAGATGGTAGTGATAGCGGTGGTGATTGATGGCGCTATTTACGTTAATGATGGTAATGTTGATAATGGCAGTAATGATGGTGGTGACTGTTATGGAGGAGAAAAGGAAGGTTGTGATAATGGTGGTGGTGATAATGGTGGTGATATTTATGATGGTGGTGATGGTGATGGCGATACTTATGATGAGAACGGTGGTGATGGTGAGTAGAAAAACTCAAGGAATGGTGGGCTGAGGGGGGAGCTGAGGCACGGCACTCTGCCCATTGAGGGGACAGAGGCTCCAATGTCACACAAAGAGGCCAAACTGAGACTGGGGCTCATTCTGCTGGAGTTGCCTGGAGCAGCCCCCTGCCTCCTCCTGGAGCACCTAGGAACCAAGACAAGTATGGAGTTTGAAGGCTTCTGAGCAGCTGCAAGCCCGGGCACTTCCCAGTGATGAGGCTGAGGTTTATAATAAACAGTAGGGGAGGGGGCGGGTCTCCCTGGGGCACCTTCTCAGGCAGAACCCAGTTGGGTGACGCTGGGCTTGCTTTCTACATTAGGAATTGGAGGAGAGGGTCCAGGAAGGGGATTCTTGTGTCAGATTCGCTTGGGAGTCCAGCAAGGGAGGGTCCTGCAGCACAGAGGCCACCACGTCTGAGGACACTGGCTCCCCCTGAGAGCAGTAATGGTTATCAGCAGCCCCTGTGGACACTCGGGACTAAGGTTCTGACAGAGGATTCTTTACATCATGACTCCCAGGCACCTCAGGGCCTCGTCTGCACTCTGGAGAGGGAGCTGGCCAGGCAGGACCTCTGAGCCCTCCAGGGCTGCCTGAGCGAAGGAGAAAGCAGCCGCTGACCAGGCCCAGCTGCGCACGGAGGAAATCAGTGCTCAATCAAGCCCTGCGCCTTGATTACCTGGGGCCAGCCTCTAATTGCCACACGGGGCGGCAGGTGACAGTATGTTGTTACCTCAGAGCGAACATCCTGCTGGTCCCAGTGTCTGCACCCAGATTCCTGCATCCCTGGGCCAGAACCCAGCAGTCGAGCCCAGGGAAGCTGTTGCAGGACACTTGTGCCCACCTTAGGGGTGGAGGGAGGCTTTCCCGAGCTTTCCTGGCCTCAGACCAGCCCTCCAGCACGCTCCTCTGCAGCCAGGTCAGCAGCCGGGAGGCTCATTAGGTTCTGTGCATGACAGGGCTGTGTCCATACACGTGGAGTCCAGGCCTCTCTCCCAGCAAGCCCAGCCCCAGCTGTGACTGGGAGCTGCTGACCACCTCACCATGGCCCGGCAGTGGGCAGGGGCTGGGCATAGCTGCTCAGGCTTGAACATGTGACCCCTGGAGGGAAAAGCCCTCTCGTGTAGCCCACTGCTGACCCGCATTGTTTTATGAAGATGCTGCCTTTGAATCGACATGAAGCTGAGCCCTCCTAGACAATAAAGCCGGAATCGGCCGAAACCCATTTACAAATTAAACACAAACAAAACTGCGAAACCAATAAAATTTAAATTTGCAGCATTAACTTTACAGGGCAGATGTTTCCCAGAGACACAGAGCTGGAAAGGGACTCCAGGGTGGAGGGAGACTACCTGCTGGCGCTGAAACCTCTCTCCGCCTCAGCCTGGGGAGGCTGCACGCATGGCGGGCGTGTTGCGTGGAATCCTGTTAACCATCGTGTGGCTTTGTTTCTTGTAATCACACCTTATATTTAACCCAGAGCCATCCCAGAAGGCATTTTTAATAGCGGGTTCCTGGGAACGCTTGTGCTGTCTCCTTCCTGTGAGGACAGCTGTGCCTTGCAGCTTGATAGGGCTCTGCTTTAAACGGCAATAATCCAATTATTGCAGGGACTGGGAACAGGAAAAATCTTCATTGCATATTTACTGCTGCACTTACAGCTAATGAGCGGCTCCAGGGCAGGGAGTGGGAAGGCAGTGCCCGCAGCCCACGGTGCCTGTGCCAAGAGCCCACCCTGGGGGTGACGAGCTGGGCCCCCACTCCTCTCGCCTTGGGGATTCACATAGTGGTCAATGATGGACAGGCCTTCCCTTGAAGTGAATGCATCCAAGTATGCATCATAGATACAGATCACACACACACACACACACACACACACACACACACGCGTGCGTGCCTGTGCACACAGGCTGGGGACTTGTGGGCATTCCCCATAGACTACACGAGAAGCACCCACATTTATTCTAGGTGTAGACAAAACGCACACTCTTAAGATGCTCAGCCTCTCAGCAGTGTCGTTGGGGCTGGGCCCTCTGGCAGTGGCACTCCTCGAGTTCTCTGGAGAAGACTGGAAGGAGGGGCGCTGCTCAGACTCAGTCCTTAATTTAAAACAGTTCAGGGTTGATTCAAAACAGTCGGTGGTCTTCTGTGGCGTGGGGAGCCTGAGGAAAGCCTCAGCCGGCCCTGGGTGCAGGGTGTGATCTCTGGTAGACCCTGGGGAAACAGAGAAAATCAGGGACCCAGCTCTGGCCAAGGCTCCCACAGCCAGATAGCCAGCAAGGGCTCCTGTGGGAGGCGCCAGGTTGCTGGGGACCTGGGTGAAGGCCCAGGGTGGCGTGATGTGTGGTCCTGCTGGGGAGGGTCCATGGCGCCTCTGGCTGTTATTGGGTGCCCTCCTGTGAGAGGCGCAAGGCCCTTGGTCTCAAGCACTTGCTGTGGTGGGCAGTTTTCTTGCATCCAGGTGGGTGATGCTGGGAGAATGGGTTCATTCCACCCGGGGGAGGGTGCTGGGAAGTGTATGGAGATCTCTCAGCAGGCCATTGGCAGCCCCATCCCCACAACCAGGTCAGGGGGTCTGGCCGGGGTGGGTGGATGTCAGCCTCGGCTAGCTCTGCACCTGGGCACGTGTGGGCATCCCTCCTGGGTGGCTCCCCAGCACCCCGTCCTGTGGGCTCTCCTGGCCTCAGTGTGGACAGCACACAGCTCTCCCTTGGATCCGTCCATCCCACGTGGGTGGCACCAGTGAGGCCGCCTTGACCACGGCGGTGCTGCCCACCCGAATGCACCTCACCCTTCCTTCCTGGGCGCCCTGGTCCCGACCGCTCTCTTCTCCCCAAGGCCGCCATGCTCTTCCCTCTCTTCAGGGCCCCAGTTGTGTTGGGCAGGTCAGCCTTTTGGCTGATTGGCCAGGGGCCTGGGCAAGCCCAAGTTTTGGCCGAGGCCGCCCCACTTCCTGGAAGGGTCCACCGCAGCTTTCTCTGGACTGTCTTGGGTTATCTGCGCTTCACCACAGCAGGCTTCGCCCTGGGCGGGGGTCTGGGACAAGCGTCTGTCCAGAAGCAGCCAGAGTCCACGCAAAGGGCTGGGTGTGGGAAACAGGCTGAGGCCTGAGCCCAGGGCAGTGCCAGGCACCAGGTAGCGCAGGGTCCGCGTCCAGGGCAGCAGCAAGGCCTGGACGTGTGTGTGAACATGTGTGCCTGTATACATCCACGAGTATGGTATGCGGGCTGATGGTATGCGTGCGTGCGTGCGTGCGTGTGTGTGTGTGTGTGTGTGTGTGTGTGTAGACCTGAGTGCTATCAGCACCTGTTCTTATGTGTGTGTGGCCTCGTGGTATTCCTGTGTATGCAATGTGTGGACTTGTGGGTGGTGTGTGCATGTGTTCATTTGTGGAGTATGTGGACTCTGGGTATGTATGCTTGTGGCTAGTTTGTGTGTGTGTGTGTGTGTGTGTGTGTGTGTGTGCATATGCATGTACCCACATGCTATGTATATGGACTTGTAGGTAGTATGTGCATGTATTTATATGTAAATGTGTGGATTCTGGGTATGTATGTGTGTGGGCTAGTTATGTGCATGTGTGTATGCAATGTGTATATGTGTGTGGGTCTGTGGGGTACACAGTGTACATGTGTGTATTAATCTGTGTTGCATGTGAATATATGTGTTGTGTGTACGTGCGTGGATGGGGAGTAGAGCCACGTGCAGGGTGCTTGGTGGCACCTCTGGGGAAGCGTGTCAGGTGGATCAGGGCTCTGGACCTCACTGGACCCAGGGCAGCTGTGGTGTCAGGAGCTCTGGCCTGGCGGAACCCTTTGGTCTCACCCGAGGCCCTGTGTGGCTGCCTGACTGTGTCCTCCTCCCTCCTCCATGCGTGTCCCACGCACTTGCTGGGGCTAGGGGTGGGGATGTGAGATGCATGAGACCCCATGTCCCCTTCTGCCACACGCGAAGAGCCCATGGCTATTACAGTTGTCCTCCTGGCGCCTGGGGACATCCTTCCCCTACCCGGAGCACCAGGCCCAGAGCCCTGCTGCTGGGGTGAGCCATGGCCATGAAAGGCCCCTCTGTCTCTGGGACACGGTGGCCCTGCTGCCACCTCCCACCACCCCCACAGGAAGCGGGCTGGGCGGGGCAAGTAGAGCCCAGGACAAACAGAAGGCCTGTGTGCTCAGGGCCACCACGTCACCAGCAGAGGCTTGGCCTCGGCACGCCCAGCGCAGGGCCCAGCCAGAGACGGCTTCTCCAGTCATTCTGCAGAGGCGTCCATGAGCCTGCTACCAGCCCCCAAGCCCAGGGGGCCTGCCATGTGTGCCTGTGTGTCGGCATGCACGTGAGCGAGTGTGCGTCTGGGAGCACGCAATGTTGCACGCGTGTGGGTACGTACATGTCCCCTGCAACAGCTGCAAATGGCCAGCGTGTGTCCTGCACCGAGGCCACAGCCTGGACAGCATCTCCGCTCCCCCGCCCAGGCCTTTGGCACCACCTCCTTCCCGTCTTCCCAGCACTGATTCACCACACATGTTGCCACGCCACGTCCGTGGAGCTTTCCCTGGTGACTGAGGGCCACAGGCTTCGTCTCCAGCCCCACGCCTCTCAGAACTCGGTGTGTGAGGAAGCGGGGATGCATAGAGGGCCCCCATGGCCCCGTGGGTGCTGTGGGGATGGTGCCTGGGCCCAGGCGGGTCAGGGCCGCCGCCTTGGCCAGGGCCTGCAGGGGCCTGTGTTAGTCAGCAGGACTGAGTGCCTCACAAGCACAACTTAGAGGAAGAGAGCCCGATCTGAGGCTCGCAGATTCAGAGGGCAGTCCACACTGCCAGCCTTGCCGCCCCAGCTGTCTTTCTTGGTTTTGGAGGCTGAAGTCCAAGACCGCAGCGCCAGCGTGTGTGGGACTTTAGGTGGCTCTTC
This sequence comes from Muscardinus avellanarius, assembly GCF_963383645.1. Lineage (NCBI taxonomy): Eukaryota > Metazoa > Chordata > Mammalia > Rodentia > Gliridae > Muscardinus > Muscardinus avellanarius. The sequence goes on along the minus strand of NC_137797.1, from coordinate 2,009,749 downwards.
CTGGCTGGCGGAAGGCCACTTTCTGTGTCCTCACCAGGTGGCACGTTTAGGCAGAGCGCTTCGGAGTGCCTTAGAAGAACGCTGACTGTCAGATCAGGCTCCACCCTGTGACCTCCTCTGACCCCAGCTCCCTCTGAGGGCTGCACCTCCAGGTCCAAGGTTTGGGGCCTCAGTGTATGAATTTGGATGGCTCGGGTGGACCTAGTGTCCATGGTGTAAGGGTGGCCAGAGTAGAGCTGGTGTCCCTGGTGTAAGGATGCCCAGGTGGACCTGGTGTCCATGGTGTAAGGATGGCCAGAGTAGAGAGTAGAGCTGGTGTCCCTGGTATAAGGATGCCCGAGTGGACCTGGTGTCCATGGTGTAAGGATGGCCAGAGTAGAGAGTAGAGCTGGTGTCCCTGGTATAAGGATGCCTGGGTGGACCTGGTGTCCATGGTGTAAGGGTGGCCAGAGTAGCTCCAAGGCAGGAACCACAGAGGCAGTGCTTTAGGGAATGGCTAAAGAGGGAAAAGCCGTTCTCCTCCCATGGTGGCTGGGAAGCAGAGAGAGAGAGAGAGAGAAAGGAGCCAGACACACACGCACACGCGCGCGCAGTCCCCAGGCCACGCCCCAGCTCCCAACTGGCTGCACTGCCTAACACATCAGCTTCTCTGGGAACATTTTATATCCAAACCAAGACATGTTCTCTGCATGGAGCAGTGATACCAGGGGCCCAGGAAGGGAGGAGAACCAGTGCAGCCCAGTGAGGACCACAGGAGGCTTCCCAGGATGTTCTGAGGCTGCAGGGCTCTGAGCTTCTGCCTGCCGTCTTCAGCCCCACGGTCTGAGCAGTCAAGAGTGGCCCCAAGAGCCACACGGGCTGTTGGGAGTTAATGCCTGCCCCCTACAATTCCTGCTGGCTTCCTGAGCAGGTCTCAGCCCAGAGGGTGGGAGCCCTGGCTAGAGGTCCCTGCTGGCACGGGTGGGCAGCATGGAATTTGACCCCACTGTCCTAAGCTGGCGATGCGGGGCCTGGCGTGCCCTATCCCACGAGGAAGCCAGGCCCAGCCCTGTGGGGCGCACCGTGCTGGGGCCTGCTGGGCGTCGCGGGGCCTGCTCTCTGCACGGCAGCTGGTGCTGAGCACCATGCTGCCCTCCCGTGCCGCCGCTCAGTGGTTGATGCCGGAGACCCGTGCACACGCACACAGCCCCATTCTAGTTCTTTGAGGAGTCTATTGAGCGCTCAGTGGCGGGGTGCGAGATCCTGCAGCTTCCTCGTGGGCGTGAGGTTTGTGTCTGTTGGTGCTCGAGGTTTTCGCACCATCTTTCACCATCACCACGTGTGTGCCTCAGGCAAGGAAAGGCCAGCGCTGCGACGGGGTGTGAAGAAGAGCGGCTGGGGAAGGGCGACCACACAGGCCACGGCTCTGGCCGCCCACGCTGGCCACTGCTGCCCACGGCCTGGGGACCGCAGCCAGGGTGGCTGTCATTCTCCAGCAGCCTCTTCCCAGGGAGCCAGGGGCTCCTCCCCAGGGCCCCCGGAGCAGCAGGCACACCCTCACACCTCGCTCCAGTGGGGACCCGCCCCTCGATCCTGCCACCACACCTGACTGCTCAGCTGCGCAGGGACGCGGCCAGCCTTGCTGTCCTGACTGTCTTTCTTGGTTCTGAAGGACGATGTCCAAGACCACAGCACCAGCGTGCTTGGGACCTCAGGGCGGCCCTTCCTGGCTGGTGGAAAGCTACTTTCTCTCTGTGTGGTCTCACATTCTTAGGCAGAGAGCTTTGGAGTGCCTTAGAAGGACACCAACTGTCAGATCAGGCTTCACCCTGTGACCTCCTCTGCCCCCACCTCCCTGTAATGGCTGTGCCTCCAAGTTCAAGGTTTGGGGCCTCGAATTTGGATGGTCTGGACAGGAGCTGGTGTCCATGGTGTAAAGGTGGTCAGGGTGGACCTGGTGTCCATGGTGTAAAGGTGGTCAGGGTGGACCTGGTGTCCATGGTGTAAGGGTGGCCAAGGTGGAGCTCATGTCCATGGTGTAAGGGTGGCCAGGGTAGGTGTCACCCCTTCCACAGGGTCCTATGCCCTGCCCGTGGCAGGCAGGGCTAATCGATCCCAGGACTCTGCTGTGCTCAGCATGGAGGCCCCGGCAGCCCTCCTGGCTCCCCAGCACTGGGGAGGAAGGCCTGTCACTCCTCGTTCCACCCTGCCTCTCGGGAGTGACCCCAGGCTCAGGGTCTCACTGGGGAGTCCTCTCTCAGGTCTCTGTCACCTCTGCCCACTGCTTGTACAGGAGCAGTTGCTGTCCCAGGCCAGGGCCAGGTGCAGGGACCCATGCAAAGTGCAGCCGTGGAGTCATGATTAAAAAGGTGTTCATAATTCAAGATAGGACAGCCCAGCATTGTCAGCAGCATCCGCGGGTGCCTTGGGCAGCGGCTCAGGTGCATGGCCCTGAAGCCGGCCCAGCTGCCCGCTCGGAGCACACTGTGCCTACAAGCTGCACACCCAGGCTCACACGCCTTTGCTGAGCTGCTTCCACGCTGGCCATCCCTCTACTTGGAGAAATTTTAGTAAATACAGGACCTACCAAACTGCAGCCCTAGTTTATACAAATTGAGGAGCCAGTGATTTCTTTTTTAAAATAAAGAAATTATTGTATTGATGTTTTGGACATGATCGATTCATAGGGACACATTCATATATGCACTGGAATGGCAAAGAAAGTCCAGGAAAGCAAGCCCGGGAGCCTGGAAGCTCATGAGAGCCCGGAGCGGGAGCAGGGCTCGGCGGGGCTGAGGCCCCTGGGGCCTGGCCAGCAGGTCCCTGCAGCCTGTGCCTTGTGAGGGGGGCAGAGGGACCTTTCCTGCCCTGCGGTGTTGACAAATGGTGCAGCTCGGTCACCCAAGGGGAGAATATGAAGTTAGCCCACGAATAACCAGCATCCACGCGAGGCAAGTGTCCAGCCTGTACTTGACAGTGGACTTGGGCGGGTGGCAGCGGGGCTGGGAACCCACACAAGGCTCCAGCACGGAGGACGCGGGACCAGTGCTCTGAGTCACCTCTGCTTTTAGAGCTGGGCACAGCTGAATCCAGGAGCCTGTGACAGACGCATGAGCTGGCATTTGATGCCCGGGGCCTTTGGCCCAAACTGTTTTCTCCATGCAAGACGCTAAGTTTTCTCCATTCGTGGACCTTGGAGTTAAAGTTGGGGTAGAATCTAATGTACAGGGTGCGTGTTTATAACTTAACCCGAATTAAAACAATACTGGCGGGTGATTGACATCCTCTCTGACGCCCAAGCTCCCTGTTTACATGCGTTTCTATAAAAGTGCAGCCGGCGTCGAAGGGCCTTCAGAAGGAGGCGATACTTCTTCGGTCTGGCAAAGCACTGGTCAGGAGCTGCTAGCGTCTGAGTGGAGATTACAGTAGGCACACAGGTTTACTCCATTGCAGCCTCCCTGCTTCCGGGGCTTTCTGTCCCAGACCATCTCCAGTCAGCCTCACCCCCGAGCCCCTAGCAGTGTGGCTTTCCGGGAATAGAGATAATGCACCTGCCTGTGGGTGGGAGAAGCCTGCGTGCTGATGGAGCCAGCAGCACCTCCCAACCCCAGCTGCCTGGCCCACCAACAGCGCCCAGGCCTGCGGATAAGAGGGGATGAGGGTGGGGACCTTACTGTAAAACCCACCACTGCCTGCAGGGCCTCAGCCCCAGCACTGAGCCCGGCTCCCGTCAATTTCTCCCCCGAGGGATGCCCTGGCCAGGACCTGGCTCTGCCTTTTCCTGACAAAGGAGAGAGGGAGGCCCTTGCCTCCGCAGGAAGGGGCTCTGGTACAGCTCGGTGAAACATCTCCCACATTTGCAGTTCCTACTTGCTGCTCAGAGACAGGTGGCGCGAGCCTGGCTTGGGAGGGAGCCTGCCTGCCCCTGGGTGGGGCCTGTGCGTCAAGGCCAAGCCCCTGCCAGGACCCAGGCCCTCAGTGACCACTGTCTCCTCTGTCCACAGCACGGATCATCAAGACCAAGCAGTGGTGTGACATGCTGCCCTGCCTGGAGGGGGAAGGCTGTGACTTGCTAATCAACCGGTCAGGCTGGACGTGCTCGCAGCCCGGTGGGAGGATAAAGACCACCACGGTACGTAGCCCACTCCTTGCTTTCTGCTGGGCTGGGGGTGGGGGACAGCCGTAGACCCCAGGGCCTGCAGGGAGAAGGGGTGCCTGAGACCAGGATGGGACACATAGCAGCTGGTGACCCCCACCTGCGCCATCTCCCTACCTCACCCTCTAGGCTGAGACCCCAGTGGGCTGGCCCCCGACACAGGGTCACTAGTTACACCTGGGGGCTGAGCATCTGGACAGAGCCATCAGAAAGGCTGGCTGGTTCAGCGGTTAAATCAACACCTATGCATGAGACCGTTGGCAAGGGTCACCTGGGCCAAGGGCCCTTTCCAAAGGGTCAAGACCAGGAAGGGGCAGTGTCCAGGTGTGGCCCCGGGCCCCAAGAGTACCTCAGTCCCTCCGCCCTACTGAAGGGGGCACTCTGCAAACTTCTCTTTGCAGAAGCCCTGGCTGACTGGGTCCTCAATGGCCCAGGCCTCGCCTTGGGAGGTGTAAGCAGAGCTCTGGTCATTCTTTAGTCGGTCTTTGAGAGTTCTCATCTGATATTGATAGCTCCGCATACCCCGGGCACTGCAGGGTGTTTCGCCCTGCCATGGGGCAGACCACAGCAGCCCACGCCCACATGGGGTGGCCCAGGGTGCTCCAAAGGCCGAGGTGCACCACACTGGCAGATTCCACCCCAATCTGAGCTCTCTCACACACCAAAAGTTGAGGCCCAAGATGGCTGCGATTACCCTGTCCTGGCCAAGGTTCTGGACTTTGGAGTGAAGGCCAGGAGGTCTGGGCCCTGCACAAAGATCTGAGTGGCCCTGCGGGCATCTGTCTCCTCCGAGTGTTGCTCAGGGTGGGCGGGAGTGCTGTAGCCTCTCAGACTAGACCTGGGGTAAGTTCCCCTTTCCTGCCCTCAAAATGGAGGGCAAGAACCCAGGCAGGTTGTTCTAGCAACTTTCCGTGAGGCCAATTTATTGTGGCCACCCCAGAGAGAGCCATGACCACCTGGTCCCCTCGGCCAGGCAGACACATGGTCTGAGAAGTCCAGGCCCAGGTCTAAAGCCACAGCACCCCACTGCCGCCAGAAGAGCCCCTCTCGAGGCGTGCGGGCAGCAGTTGAGGTTGCTTTGTTTAGGGGCCTCCTGTGTTTATGAAAACCTCTGTAAACACCAACACACATGCACACACTGCAGCCCCTTCCCTGAGCGTGGCTGGGAGGACATACACTGACCACCAGGACTCATGAACAGGGAGGGAGTTGGCCGTGCAAGCCATCTAACTGAGCCTGGCTCCTGTGGGCTGGGCCCCAACTATCAGCCCACTGTTTGCCACGTGTCCAAGGCAGAAGCAAGGCATTCATCCCACCCCCGCGGGCCGTGTAGGGACCTGCTGGCTCATCACTGCCACCGCCACCTGCCCTCACGTACCCAGGTCAGAAGGTCCCTGAGGAGGGCAGGTTCTTGTTCCCAGGTCGCTCTCTGGAGTACTTCCTGGAAAGGCAGGTGCCCGAGACCACAGCACTCTGGTCAGCTCCCTGAGTGGGGACCCTGGAGTCAGTGTGTAGGTGAATGTGGCGGGGCTTTGTTCCATGCAGGCACTGTGGCCTGGAGGAGGTGTCTGGGCTGAGGGAGCCCCGGGCCCAGCAGCCCATGGTGGAGGAGCACCGCGTGTGCATTCCTGTCCCAGGTGAAAGCCCTGCAGAGGTCCAGTTCACACAGCGCATCGGGCACCCTCTGGCCTCAAGCCCCTGTCCGACTCTGCCCCAAGGCATGATGGCCATGGGCATATTACTAGCCATCAGGGCCCACAGTTGTAGCCCTGTAGCCCTGGCCAGGTGGCCGAGCAGCCTTGGTGACAGGGAGGTCAATCCTGTGTGCCAGCCTAGCGTGGCCTCGGGCCGTGCCCAGGGTAGTTAGTTGTGGATGGGTAGAGGCCCTCACATCCCGTCTCGTCTCCTCCATTCTGCCTCTGCCAAGAGACACTAGGTGACATGGGTGGCTGGCCAACGGGAGTGTCCTGTCTGCCTGTCCTCCTCACTGCCTGGTCCTTAGTTCCCTGAGGCTCCAGGGTACGTCCACAGGTGGTACAGTGGTGCCCACGCTGGCCCTTGGCCCCGTGGGGTGACCTTTGCAGTGTCCCAAGGAAGCCAGCACCCTGCGAAGATCGCAGGGCCGGGGCTTCTCTGTCTTGCCGACCACCCCACCGCCTCTGAGCGGCCACATGCTGAACTCCTGGTCTCTGGTCCTGACCTGATTTTGATATGGGGCCCCTGTCGACAGTCTCGCCTCACCTCACCCCTCAGGAACGCCTCCCAGACTCCCCGGGTTTGCTGGTGAATTTGCTGGGGGTGCTCAGGAGTTGGTGGGTGAGAGCTCGCAGTGGGCCAGGCGTCCTTACATGGACAGTCCTGCGCAGCCAGCGAGGGTCGGTGCAGCCACACCCAGCGGGCAGCGGCTGGAGTGGGATTCAGTCCTGATGGAGAAGCTGCTGGGATCCAGTTAATTACTGTGGTGAGAGTCTCGTAACATAAAAATGTGTTTTAAAGTGAGCTGTTTGGTGGCATTCTGTGCATGCATGTGTGTGTGACCACCTCTACCTGGTTTCCAAACATTGTCGCCAGCAGGGCGTGGTGGGCACGCTTGGAATCCCAGCATTCGGGAGGCTGAGACAGGAGGATCACAGTTTGTGGACAGCCTCAGCTACCTAGTGAGGCCCTCTGCAACTCAGTGAGACCCTGTTTCAAAATAAAGAATAAAAATATAGGATTGGGAGTATTGCTTGGAGGTAGAATGCTCCTAGGTTCCATCCCCAGTACCACACAAAAAAATGTCACCACCCCAAATAGACCCCACTCCTCAGCAGTTCCTTCGCCCGCGGTCTGTGGCAGGCACAACCTCACTCCCAGCACAGGTTCCAGCAGGACGAGTGGCCCCCACCAGCCCTCTAATACAGTGACCAGGAAAGCCCCTGTGTGCATGATCTTCCTGGTAGTAAGGGGGACAGGAAGTGGCCTTGTCTCTGCACATCAGGGCACTGGAAAAAGACCTGGCTAGCAGAGAGTTTCCCCGCCATATCCTCAGCTTCTGCATCCGCAGATTTAACCAGCTGCCGATGGGCACTGTTGGGGACAGTAGCGTCTGTGCTGAGCCCAGGCAGGTTCTGTTCCTCACCACCATCCCCCAGACAGCGTGGCATAGCAGCTGCACACACAGCGCTGACTTGTCCCAGGCATCATAGCCAGCCAAGATGCTGGAGGAAACCCCTCTTCAGGACAGGCACAGGTGCTGTGCGAAGGCTGCGCTGTCTCATGGGAGGGACTTCAGCATCCCGGGGAGCGGTTCTCTGCGGGCATTCTGGAACCAGCCCCCTGTATGCCAAGGGGTGACTGTACCTTGCTCCTCCACCATCAGCCCCCCTGGATGCTCAGCCTCCCCTGTGTCCTGCGCTGCCTGCATACCTGTCTCCTCTTTCTCACTCCCAGTTAGTCCATCAGAACAGTCTGGTCCCCTGGCCCGTCTCTGTCTCCAGGTCTAGCATGGCCCCCAGTATGGCCTGAATAGGTCCTCAGTATGTGTTGGACCTGCCCCGGGAGGGAGTAACCTCCCTCTTTAGATTTAGATTAGATGGCTCCTCCAGGCCAGGGATATCGGCGTGGTGACAAATCTCCAATTGTCCAGTGCTGAACTTACTCAAAGAACCTGTCTGGGATGGTGGCGTCTCTTGTGCCCTTTGGCCTCAAACTCCTGGACAGCTTGAGTGTCCCTTGGATGCCCGTGTGGTCATCGGGCCCGTGTGAAGGAGGCAGGACTGGCCTCTGCCAGGCTGCCAAACTCCATGTCCACCCCAGCTCAACAGGAGAACCCAAACGTCTCAGCTCAGGAGCCTGAGATTGTCCATCTGCCCATTCTCAGGAGCATGTGGTGCCTCCGGGCCTCAGCCCATCCCGGGAGGTATCTGTTGCTGTCTCCAGGGGCATCCCACCGTCCAGGTGGGGTAGGAAGGCTCTGCACACCAGGGAAGGGCGTGTTCACTCTCAGGGGCAGAGGGTCCCCAGAGGGTGGCCACTCCTGTAGGCAGTGAGTGCGAGTGGAACTCAGCCTCTGTGTGCTCAGCCCCAGCATTGCTTGGGCCCAGGATCTGGCGGTGGGGCTCTGCTGGAGCAGCCATGTTATTTGCCGGGGTGTAGGTCTGCTTGGCCGTCTACCAGGCATCTTCAGTCTCTTGGAACACAGGGGCATGGCCACTCCTGGGGTCCCTGCCTTGTGGTGACCTGTTTCCAAGCTTTCTAAAGGGTCAGTGGGGCACTTAAGCCCAGGTTTGGTGGACATGAAGCTTGTAAGCCGGCTCCTCGGGTGCGTCGCGGCCCCTTGTAGAGGGCAGGTGAGCGCCATGGGCCACCCAGTGCTGTAAGCTGGTTTTCTAAGCCATGATGGTTTTCTCCTAAATTGGCTTTAAGAGGCCTGGCAATTACAGGGTGGCTGCTCATTCCTTCCTGGTGCCCATTCCAGGATTAGACTGCTCCTCCAGCTAAGGCCCCTCCTTACCCCGGCTGCCCCCACCCCATGACTGAGCCCTGCTGCGACACCCCAGCCCCTTCTTGGTCCCTTGAACAGGGCCCACTCGAGGGAAGGCCTGGGCCTTGGGGTCCTGCAGCCCCATCCGCACAGGGCCTGCAGTAAATATGTGTGATAAGTGGATTAATTGATCACCTGAACACGCCCCCGGGCCCATGCTGAAGTGTGCATTTCCAGGATCGCTGCCTTTCAAAGAGCAGGTCTTCACCCCATTAGTGGGTCATGAACATAATTTAGTGGCTCATGATTAGCATTTAAAAGAAAGAGGAAGAAATGAAATAAAAATATCAGAGCGCTCCCCAGGTCTCCAGGGCGCCGCCGTCTTGACGAAAGGCACACACAGGCTCGCCATCACCTGGGAGATGTGCGCGTCCTTGTAGGTGCTGGGAAACTGGGAAGCCACTGTCCTGGGGCCTCGGGAGATGAACTGGGTGGAGCTGCAGATCTGCCTCTCAGGCCGGTTGGCCTGTGGACATCTGTCTACACTGGCGGGGTGACCTGGAGGCCACCATAGGCATCCCCAGGCAGGGGCAGCTCCAGCTGCTTGCACCGTGGTCCCTGCACCTGGGGGCAGGCCGCAGGCTTCCTCCTCCGCTTTGGGTCTGTTGGCTTCTGGAGCCACAGTAGCAGGCCTTCAGGGGTAACTGGGAGAGAGAAGGCTGGTGAGGCCCAGGTGGGGCTTCCGGTCCCAAATAGCTTGTCAACATGACGTCTCTGTGCAGATGTTCACTGGCTAAGGCTGCACATGGGAGTGGCTTTCAGAAATATTCTAATCAGTGTTTACGCCGCACATTTCCGTAATGTTTATGGATCACAAAATGCTTAGCGGTGAGCCATACCGTCTCCTAAATCAGAAGAAAAAAAACACCCAACTAGATTGGAACCCATTTTTCAAATTAGCTATTAAGTACCACATTTTAATCCTATACAGCAGGATCACACTTGTGGGAGGTAGGAACATTCAGTGGGGGATTCTATTCAAGAACTGGTGCTGCGGGGAGGCGCCCCACACCGAAAGCACGTTTCCCCAGAACAGACGCCCCGCGATAGCGGACACCAGCTGCTTCTGAGTTCGTTCACACTCCCCCAGCCCCTGCTCCCCACCTGAGAATATACTGGGGCAGCATAGAGGAACATGCCCGCACATCTTTAGACACAGGGCAGGAGTAGTCTGCTGACCGGGTTCGGGAGCCAGCACACCCAGCTTGCTGGGTGTCCTGGAAGTCAGGCGCACCGCAGAGCAATCGGTAATGTGCCAGCACTCCTGCACAGGGGTTTGCTTCCCAGCTACCAGGCGGGGCTCTCCCAGACAGCCTCTCCGGCCATGCCTGGAGGCTGTGCTCAGTAGCCCTCCTTGGGGAGTTCAGAGCCAGCCTAGGGCAGCAAGGGTCCCTGCCCCTCCTGAGCACATGGCCAGCCATTCCAACAGGCCCTTGCCACGTCTGGGCCACTGTGCGGCCAGCACTCACTCGACCCTGGAACTGTGGCCCTGAGTCTCCTGCAAGCTCAGACTCGGGGAGGGAGACAACCCCAGGAAAAGCACTTTTGCAGAAAGCAAGTCAGAACCTCACCTTGAAATCTCTTCATTCTTGGATTCTGAGCACAGTCCTTGTCCCGTGGCCCCACTATCAGACCCAGGGGGAAAATGGAGATTTTTGGTGGACAGCTTCCGAGACAGGAGGGAGGAGTCATCACACGGCGCCCATCCAGCCTCCTGAGTGCACTGGCTTACCCATCGGCTGGCCCCAGGCTCGTCTGCAGGAGGTGGGAGCGACCCTGGGCTCACGCTGGAGCCTCAATCTCAGTTTCCTATTGTGGGCATTTAGCAAATGTTTGCATCAACCTCAGCTAAATGGGGCAAGACTGCGCAGGCATGGTGGTGCAAATGTGATTTCAGGACTTGGGAGCCTGAGACAAGAGGACTGCAGGTTCAAGGCCAGCCTTAGCAACTTACCAAGCCCCTGTTTTAAGATAAAAATATAAAGGGCCAGGGGTATAGCTTGAAGGTAGAATGACCCCAGATTCAATTCTGAAAAGAAAAAAAAAAGCGTGCGCCAGGCTGGTGGCGCACTCTTGTAATCCCTGTGCTTGGAGGCTGAGAGAGGCTGGAGGCGTGTTCAAAGCCACCCTCAGCTACTTAGTGAGGCTCTCAGCAACTTAGTGAGACCCTGTTTCCAAATAAAATATAAAACAGGTCTGGCAGAGGTGATGAAGAGATTTCAGAAACATATATTAGGATAATGGGCTTATTATCAGGTAAATATAAGGGTTCAGGAGGACAAGGTGGGACTTCTCATCAACTAGTGGTAGAGAACTTTCATAACTTAAGACAATATAAAAAGAAAGAAAGAATTTCCTGTAAATTTCAAGAACTTCAGTATGAGGAAATCTCAAGACTTTCATGATAACGAGGAACATAATATTCTCAGTGTTTTCACATTCAACAAAATCTTGCTATATTTTTACTGATTCTATTTTGTAGAATTTTTTTTAACATCTTTCCTCTTCAGATTTGAAAATAAAATCTGTTTATTTCTTTAAAAAAATAAAATAGGTCTGAAAGTAACCCAGAGGTAGAAAGCCCTCTGGTTCCATCCCCAGTGCCACAAGAAAAGAACCAAAGTACCAAATAGGGGTCAAGGCTTCCACGCTGCCTCTGGAGACCCTGGAGGAGACACACAGTCACACAGTCAGCAGACAGAGGAGCGGACTGCAGGTCTGGAGGGTCAGGAGCAGGTGGCTGCGGCGACAAGCAGCGCTGGCCCCGCCTCAGACCCAGGTGCTTGGGACACAGGTGGCCATTCCTCTGGCAGGGATGAGCTGGCTGAAGGCTGGGAGAGAGATCTCGTCCCCGCCCCACCGTGCGCCTGGCCCCAACACCTGTGCACCCCGCAGAGGACTCAGCAGAGCCCCAGGAATGAAAGCTGCAGCCTCCAAGCCCCATGGCACCAACACAGCTACGCAGGAGGACCCTCCTAGAAAGCAGGAAATTGGGTAAAAGTGGGCACCATGGATGTGAGGTCCTCTCAGAGCCAGAGGACTCAGTCAGGAGCCTGGGGCCATGAACACACTCCCTGTGTGCGTGTCCTGTGGCTGAGTAAACATGACTGCACATTGGGCAGGATGGCTTACAATAGCAGAAGCATTTCTCTTCCTGATCTGGAGGCCAGCATCAAGCCATCACGGCCAGGGCCCTCTGGAGGCTCTAGGGCAGAGTCCTCCAGCCTCCCCCCACCCCATGGCAGCCCCAGGGGCCTCAGCTCGTGGCCACATGACTCCAGTCTGCTTCTCTCCCCGTGTGGCTTCCCTGCTTACAAGATCTCCCTCTCGGTTCTCTTGCAAAGACACCAGCCATTGGATGTAGGGCCTGCTCTGAATCCAGGATGATTTCATCTCTACATTCCTGACTATGTTGGAAAAGATCTGATTTCCAGTTGGGGTCAGATACTGGGGTTCTGTGTGCATGTGGCTCTGGGGAGACACAGTTCCACCCACTGAACTTACCAGCCCAAATCAAACCCAGTGTGCTGTGAGTTGGAGCCAGAGGACCCTCCTGCGAAGCCACCCACCACCCAGAGGGTCTTCAGTGCCACATTCCTGAGCAAGGGTAGAAACCATCGTGTCCCCGCCAGAGGAGAGACAGCAAGCAAAGGGACAAGAACTTAGTGGAAACAAACAGAAGCGGTAGCAGAAGAAAAGGCAACAGAAGCAAGTCTGCTGCTGTGACGAAAAATGGGTTTCAGTGTCCCCGCAGCTCATGTGCTCAGCGCAGCCAGGTTCAGAGGAGGTGAGGCCCTGGGCTGTGGTCCTGGGGACCGTCCGTGTCCCAGTCTCTTCTCACATCTGTTTTTGGCTGCCGTGACGTGAGAGTCGCATTCCTTGGACATGCTTGGCCACCACAGTTTCTGTCTTGGAGCCAGCCAGCTATGGACCGAGCATCAGAAACTGTGAGCCTAAACCTCCTGAAAAGAGATGTGCTTGTCAGAAATTATGTTCACCAAGACAGAAAAGATGAAAGTGATGCAGAAGAAAGCGGGCACTGTGGCCTTCAGAGCTATGGGTAGAAGGGGGAAGGTGGCCACAGGGCCTTTGTTCTTTCTCCCAGTGAAGGTAGTGCCTGCTTCCCCTCTCTCAGAATCTCAGCCATATTCTCATTCACTGGGCCTGTTGACAGGCGTGGCCACAAACCCACAGAGGCCTCACGTGGCTTCTGTCCAGGCTTCCTGAACACCGACTCAGGGACCCCTGATCCCCACACAGGGGACCTGGTTGTCCCACGGCTGCCATGCTGGAGAGCCCCAGGACCAGGGCAGGAGAGAGAGATGCCGGGTCAGCGTGGCCCAGGCACCCAGGGGACAGGTGGCCATGCCGGGCCCTGCCCGAGTGCTGGATATGTGAACAGAACAGATGGACAGATGGCCCTTGGGTGAAGCCACTGCAGCTGGACCCTGAGCGCTTCAGGGCAAAAGACACCTGGAAAGGGAAGCTGTACAAGGGGCACTCGGGGCGCTTGAGAAATTCCGTAGACATAGGTATGTGTGTGCATGCGTGCACGTATGACACACCTGTGTGAATGTGTGGGTAAGGGAGCATCCGCAGGAACGCAGGAGGATGCTCAGAAGGCAAAGGGGAGGACATCTGTCAGAAGCCAGAGAGCCTGTTTTTCTTTTCTTAATGTGGTGGTGGGGGTTGAGCCCAGGGGCATTCTACCTCTGAGCTCCACCCCCAGCCATAATTTTTATTCTTTATTTTGAAACAGGGTCTCACTAAGTTGTGGAGGGTCTCACTAAGTTGTGGAGGGTCTCACTAAGTAGCTGAGGCTGGCCGCGAACCTGTGATCCTCCTGTCTCAGCCTCCCAAATGCTGGGATTACAAGCATGCACCACCGTGCTCAGCTAAGTTTTTTTTTTTTTTAAGAAATAGTAAATAAGAAATAAAAAAGATAATTACAAGATTGATTCAGGAGGTCCAGAGAATGTAGGGTCCAAAAATAGAGAAATGAAGACGAAATCATCAAAAAACTCTTTTCTAAAAACATTCCCGGAACTAAGAGGTGTCTACTTTCCGTGTGAGGACTTCCAGGCTCCCAGGGAATGAATAAAGCTCCATCCTAAAGCTTTCAGCATGAAATTTCAAACCGCCGGGGATGGAGGAGATTCTAAAACCTCAGCGGGAAAAATAGGCCAGGTACAAAGACGCGGTGACTCAGAACGTGCTGCATCTCAGCAGGGCGGCTCGAGCTCAAGAACACGCGGTGCTCCAGGCCCGGGGCTCCACACCCAGACGCGTGCTGTGGGGCCAGAGGCCTCGGCACCCGGCTGGGAGTGACTCCAGACCTGGAATTCCATAGCTGCGGAGCAATCCATCAGGATAAAGGGAGGATGGGCCTCAAGAAGTCCCCGCATGGACTCTGTGTGCCCCTGTCCTCGGGACGCCGGAGATGGACTGCTCAGGAAGAAGACAAGGGGCCCAGGGGGCTGGAATGACCCCAGGGGCAAGTGCTGTGGAGTGGCTCCCTGGAACACACTGCTTGCAGGAGTCTGTGGACAAACTCCAAACGCGCAGGAAATTGGGACGTAAAAAAAAAAAATGGTGATTTTCCAGGAAAATGACCTGCTGGTATGATGTGGATCTGAGCAGACCAGTGTCGCTTCAGCCCGGATTCTCTCTGCACCTGCCTGCGGGGCCCTGTTCTCTATTGACCCAAAGCTGTATCTGGAGAAGTCTAGTAGCACGGGGTGGACGCAGCCTCTGCCCTGGGAACAACCTGAGGGTCATCAGCAAGGCCTCTGGGGGTGAGCACTGCTCTGGATTGGCCAAGAGACAGACAGATGAAAGGGTCCACCTAGACCTACCCCCAGCCCAGTGCCAGAGACCGCTGCTTCCCAGGAGTTCGAGGCCAGAGCACCGCCAGAGCAAGTGGGGCCCACCCAGCCCAGCTGGCAGCAGGCCTCGGGAGCTGCGAGAGGATGCCGCATTCTGCCCTTAGCGCAGAGACGTGTCTCCAGGAGGCCCCCCAGGCTGTGGGGTGCCTCCGTGCAGTGTGGATGGAGGGTAGGTCTTGGCAGAGCAGGAATGGAAGACCTGGAGGGGCAGGGCACGGTGGCCATGCAGCTGTCAGGATGGACCGCTGGGCTTCTAGCCGGATTTCTCCCAGTTAACTTCCCAGGCCCCACACGACAGGAAATGAGCCACACTGCAGCAGCTGTCTGAGAGGGTCCAGTGCCCAAGAGGCGCAGCAGAGCCCCTGCACCTGAGCACCTGGCCCCTGTGTGGGTCAGTCTGAAGGCTCCGAGTGGGGAGGGTGGTGGCGTGGTTGTGGGGGGAGAGGAGAGGAGTCTTAGTAGGGACACCCATGGCTGGCGGCTTGCGGGCAGCAAGGCATTGATGTGACTTAGTTGGCCAGCGGGGCCCTACCATGCCCGTGTCTGCGCGTGCAAGCCCTCCCCGGGCACCTGAGGTTCATCTCCTGCAGCACAGCAGGTTCTGGTTTCCTTCCCTCCCCATCACTAATGCGCCCAGGACCCTGGCCAGCTCCTCAGCCCCAAGGGGTCCCCAGGAGACCACACAGCCTTTTGAGGCTGCCAGCCTCTTAGCTGGCGGGGTCTGCACCCCCCGTTTCTACCCCATCCTCCACCTGGCTCTCCTGAGCTGCTGGGAACTCCTATGGCTGGTCTCCTGCCTGTGGTGGCCCAGGGCCCCTGCCCTGGTGATCCCGGAGGGGGTGTCCCTCACCTGATTCAGCCCCCAAAGCTCGCTCTCACAGAGACTAGAGGCCTGCCCTCCCTTGTGCCCCGCCGGGGTCCCTGGGTCCTGCTGGCCCAGTGTGTTAAGGGCATCCTCACACTCTGTCTAGCCCAACCCCTGGGAGTTGGAGCCACGCTTCGGTCCCTAGCTTGGAGGAAACGCAGCTCTAGCCCATTGGAAGAGTGCAGAGCCAGCTGTGCCCCCGCCGATGGGTGGTGGCCGTGCCTCCTGGAGGTGGCAGGCGTGTGAGTCCCTGCTTTCCAGGGAGCAAGCCCACCGTTACAAGCTTTTATTACAGACCTGGAGTCTCAGCTGTTGTTGTGCTTCTCATTCTGAAAACCAATAAGAGAAAACTGATTCTGACCCAGTTCACAGGGAAGGGGGTTCCTGACCAAAGGCCAGAGCCGGCCGCCCCGGCCTGTGCTCCTTCCTCTCTTCTTAGGTCTTTGAGGAGCTTCCAGGAGGCCCTGATCTCTGCCAGGCAGGCACGGGCCACAGGCAGTCCCACAGCTCTGGGCTGCTCATTTACCAGGGTGCAGCAGGTGGGCTTGCCACACGGAGACACAACCAGGAGCACCGCCTCCTCGGCCTCAGGGACCTGTCCCAGCGGCCGGGCTCCCCTGGGGCGGCTTCTCCGCTCCATTTGAGGTAGCCCAGCTCCTGAGCAGGCTTCCCTGAGCTGCCCTGAGTGGCCACAGCCATCAGCTCCAGGGAGGACACCTGCGATGGAGAGGGCTGGGGGTGTGAGCTGGGTTCAGTGTGACCCACCACCCCAGGAGCAGAGCAGGCCACTCACCCCTGATCTGAGAAGTGGCACTCCAGCCCAGCTCCAGCTCCAGGCAGGCCGGGCCTTCTCTGTCCACCTGTTCTGAGAAGGAGCAGGGACTCCCAGGACATGCATGGTGAAGCCGGGCTCTGGAAACTCTCTATCGAAACCCAAGTTGATCCAGGGGTGGGAAGCGAGACCACACCATGAGACCCGCTCTGGCGCAGTGGGTACCATGTGACAAGCCCTGCCGCAGACAGTGGGCCCCAAAGAGGACCCTTGTGTGACCTAATTGCATCTCAGCCTAAGAAGCAGGGCGTAGAGTTTGCCTCTAGTGGACCAATGGGATTCTCTGTTTGAATCCCAGGTGGGGAGGGAGGCAGATAAGACCCAGTTGCGTGACAGGCCTGCGCTGAGGCACCCATGGACCTGCTCCTCCTGGACCTGACGCCCTCACAGCTCTAAGGGCACTGCTCCTTAGGAGGAGATCGTGCTTCCCGTCCTCCTTGGGTGCTCTGGCCAGGAGCAGCGGATGCCTCTGTCTCTGGCCACCTGGGCCAGACCTTAGCTGTGGCCATCTTGTCTTGAGTTTGATCAAATGGTGCTTTCAGGGTTCCAGGCCCCGCGCAGACTGCAGGCTGAGGCAGGATGGGGAAACTGGGGGAGAAGGAGATCTGATCACAGGAAGGCGCTAGCAGCGGCCCAGGAGGGGCATCCTGGGGCAGGAGGAGGACCTTCTTCCCTCTCCCCACTCGCAGGGAGCAGCGATGGCAGTGCGCCCAGGTAACCCAGGCACCTCAGATCGATCAGGATTCTCTCCAAATGTGACGTCCTTGCAAGGACAAAGAGGGCTAAGGATTAAGAAGTGTCACGAGAGCCAGGCGGCGATGGGGGCTCAGCCCAGAGGAACCCAATACCTGCACCCTAACTAATCTCTGCTCAGCACAAACAATGAAAAATACCAAGCCATTACTCTGATCCCTGTCTGCAATCCATCCTGTGTGCCTTTGAATCCCTGCTATTCATCACCACAATAATAGCTGGACGTTTTAATAGATTCCGTGTGTAAACAAAAACGTATATGGCCAGCGCCGCATCTGTCTGTATTGTAAGCAGTGACATTCTTCATTTTCTCGGCAGAAATGAGCCCAGAAACAAAAAGATTGGTTTGGCCAAGCCCACGTCGTTTCTGCCGGCACATTTTTATAATAGGAGACATTAGACGCTGGGCGCTATTTGCAGTAATTGTGTGGCATTAGTCTCAATTTTCCTTAAAGCAGTTGTTCTTTAAATTGTTTTAAATGCATAAATGGCAAATGGTAGAAATCCATGAAGCTGACCCAGTAGGGAGGGGGACGAAAGCCGCCGTGTCAGCCCGTGGACAGGGTCAAGCTGTCACCGTGGGTAACCTCAAGGTCACAGGGGCATGGCTGAGGACTAGGATCAAGGTCAGGGACTAGATCAGAGCTAGAGTTCAATGGGCCTGAGAACTTGAGTTCTGGCCCTGCAGGGGCAAACCGGCGGTACGCTCATCCGCCAGCCCTTCCTGCCTCTACCTCCCTGGCCCAGTTCTCTGGTACATTGGGTGCTCTGCTGACGGCTGATGGTGGAAGCTGGTGCCCCTGATCTCGGGGCTGGCGGACACCCTCAAGGACCCCTGGAGGGGTCGCTGTGTGGTGCCCAATGGGCCAGGATCTAGTCTGCTGCCTAGATGGACATGGGAAGTGATGCCCACATGGCCAGGTGCCAGTGTCCTGCAGGGTGAGGCTTGGGAAAAGAGGGGCCCCCACTGCTGCCTTCTGGCAGGGAGCCTCGTAATGGAGGGACCACGGAAATGGGCTTGGCTTGCAGTAGGGGAAGTCCTGACATTCCTCTCTCCCCCAAGTCCTCAGGACTTCTTAAACCCACTGTAGCGATGGGATGTGAGCCTCGCCCAGCCCACCACACGGCACTTGGGCCCGAGACCTCCACCGGGTTCCTATACACTGGGCCGTATTTCTGCACAACTCTCCTCTGGAGGGCCTGGTGTTCCAGAACACTACTTTGGAGGCTGCTACAACTCCAGAGTTGCTCTTGGGACGAAGCCCAGAAGGACACCTCTTGACAGGTTCCCCAGGCTGCCGGAGGCACAGTGAAGGCGGACACCCTCGGAGGAGGCACCCTGAGGCCACGGCTACCTGCTGGGCCCAGGCATGTGCTGACCATTGCAGCTACTACGCCCACGGCTCCTCGGGCTGAGGGGGTGCTGAAGATCACATTTTTCTCTTTTAGTTTAATACGTCCTCACTGCCTCACAGGAGAAAATGCTTAGAGATTTATTTTTGCATAAAGGACAAAAGTAAACCGAATCCTTCTTGACTGCCTCGGGCAGTGTACGATCTTGTAAGATGAAAAACTCCACGGCAGATTGTGGCAGCTGAGGCCTCACCTCCCCGCTCGGCAAGTCCAGGCGCGGTGCTTCCCGAGCTGAGGCTGTCCTCCGCCCACCGGCCCTCAGGCCCAGGATCCCCTTGGCTCAGCCAGTCTGCTTTGTGCTGTGCCTGCGGCTGGAACACCCAGATGTGCCAGCTGTTCTCAACCCGGATCCCACGTGGGAGGCGGACTCTTCTGCCCTCTCCAGAGCTTCCGAGTCGCTCAGGGAGTGAAACACGAGCCTGGCAGAGACGTTTGGTAAAGCTTAGTCTTTGAACATGAAACACAAGCATTATGTCTCCACCCAAGTTCCGCTAAATGTCCGCTCCCTGTTGAACCCTAGATCCGGCTGGGGAGGCAGGCCCTTGGGTGCTATCCCTACTCCTTTGCATGGCACAGAAGCTTGGCCTCAGTGGGGGTCCTGTGAGCATGCCTGGCTGGGCCTCCCAGAGCAAGGAGCCCGTTCCAGGACTGGGCCATGGTGCAAGTCGCACTTTCTGGGTCAAATCCGATTGACCTCCTTCCTAGAGGAGTGACACGTTTGCATTCCTGAGTAGGTGACCCCATGGTAATCAGCGCCCCAGGAGCCTCGGTTTCCGCTCCCAACTGAAGGAGTGAGGATGTCTCCACACTGACACGGGCCCTTGGGAGGCAGAAGGGTCAGGGATGGCAGAGAAGGGCTTTGGAGATGCCACAGAGCTCTCTGAAGAAAAGGACTGTGGTTTCCTCCTGGAGAACCTCCTAGAATATTCTGGAGTGTTCAGTTCATATGCCTGAAGGTGGTATCAGGATGCAGTCTGACCTCCTGCCTCTTCTGAGCAGGAGGATGCGGTGGACACCGTGGACCAGTGGACGCCTCGCGGCAGGGAGGTCCCAGGGCACCTGATCCTGTGCACTCGTGGCTAGGTGGCTCTGGGTTCTCAGGGAACACCTGGTGAATGAGCTTTCAAGAGAGGAGGGCCAGAGAAGGGGGATTTTGGTGGCCCTCTTCGCACGTCCAGGGCCATCGGTACTGGGGAAACAGACTTCTCCAGCGTTTGGAGTGAGGAGGAGGTTGGCTCTTCTGATGGGTCTCTGGGTGGCCCCAGACTTCTAAATTATTACGGCACTCACTCAGTGTGCCCGACTCTTAGCCTCTGCCCAGCTTTATTTCAAACCTGTTTTGGAAATAAGAGTAACTTCCAGTAACATCATGACTTGAAAGAACAAGAGACACTTGTGCTGAGCTCTGGGTAGGGCCTGTTTGCCTCCCTGCAGCAGATGCCCAGGATTGCCCCCAGCTAGGCCATGAGGGCCTCCCACAGCACGGAAGCAGCCTGGGCTTCCTGTTCCCACCTGGGCCTGGCCTCGGGACCTGGAGACCACAGCGTCAGCACACAGGCGGGGTGGGGGTAGTCTGCGAGACTGGGCTCCTGCAAGACCGAGTGGTGGTGGGCATAGGTGGTCCTGCTAAAAGAGGCAAGACTCTTAGGGGGAAGAGCCTCTCGCATAGGGCAGTAGAAAGCAGAAGGGCCATTAGAAGAACCCCAGGAACCAGGCGTGGTGGAGCACACTTGTAATCCCAGCATTCGGGAGGCTGAGACAGGAGGATCATGGTTCACAGACAGCCTCAGCTACTTAGTGAGGCTCTTTGTAACTCAGTGAGACCCTATTTCAAAATAAAGAATAAAAAATAGAGCTGGGGGTGTAGCTCAGAGGTAGACTGCCCCCTGGGTTCCATTTCCAGTACCACAAAAAATAAAAAAAATAAAAATAAGAGGACCCTGAGGGCCTGTGGTCTCCATCCACTTCTCAGAGCACCAAAGAGCATCAAACACCCCAGCTTAGACAAACACTTGCTCTTCCAGTGGAGAAAGAGTGCAACAGTTGGTCCACCTCTTGCTGGTTGGAGCCCTTTAGCATCTTGGGAAGGCAAGGCTCTCTGCACATCCCCAACACCCCCAGAGCAACCAGGAGAGGGCAGAGCTCCCCACGCCCATGGGAGAAAGGGAGGCTGAGATGCGCCTTGCTGTTGGCTCTAACTTCTGCCTGGTTATAGGCATCAAAGCCAAAACTTAGATGGGAGCCTGAGCAAAAGGAGCTGTGCTCATGGGAGGACCTCTGTGCTGAAGAAGGGACGGTGAGATTGGCCCTAAAAATGGCCCTCTATGTCCACGAACGCAGCCTCGAGAGATGCTTTGTGTTGGAACCGCAGAACTCCTCAGGCCAAGACGGGCATGAGGGTTCAGGAGCCAGGAACTGCAAGCAGAGGAGAGACAGCCTGGACTGAAGGCAGGCTTTCAAAGGTTTGCTGGAAGAAATACGAGGCGAATGCAAAGGCACAGAAAATGTAAGACCGGAATTTAAATGTGCATAACAGAAATGTCACTGCTGGAAATCAAAACAGTGATGTGAGGCCAATTTTAAAACCAAGAGATAATTCATAGGAAACACCAAAAGAATGGAATAAAGAGAGATGGTGATGGGGGGGTGGGTACCCAGTATAGGAACCACCTGTAATCCCAGTTCTTGGGAGGCTGAGATAGGGGGTGCGGCTGCAGGTTCAAGGCCAGCCTGGACAACCTTTTGAGACCCTGTTTCAAAATACAAAATAAAGCCAGACGTGGTGGCTCATGCTTGTCATCCCAGCATTTGGGAGGCTGACACAGGAGGATCGTGGTTTGCAGCCAGCCTCAGCTACTTAGTGAGGCCCTTTGCAACTCAGTGAGACCCTATTTCAAAATAAAGAATCAAAAGTAGGGCTAGGGGTGTAGCTCAGAGGTAGAATGTCCCTGGGTTCTATCCCAATACCAGGAAAAAAAAAAAATATATATATATATATATATATATATGCCAATAAAAGCTGTGTGTAGTGATCCACACCTATGTAATCCCAATACTTGGGAGGCTGAGACAGGAGGATTGCAGTTTCAAGCAACCTAGCAAGACCCTGTTTCAAAATAACAAAAAATAAAATAAAGAAGCCTGAGGATATAGCTCAGAAGTAGAATGCCCCTGGGTTCAATACCTAGCACCAAAAAGATCAAATTAAAAAAAAAAATGGGTGCTTCTAAGGATAACCACTATGTAAAGAAAGGTAGGGTAAGATTAATGTTGGAGAGAAACATCCCGAGTTCTACTGAGCTGAATGAAAGCTCTCATAAGAGACAAACCCTTCCTGGATCTAGCATCTCAGGGCAACATCCTTGAATTTCAAGGGTAAAGCAAATCTGGATCACAGCCATTCAGATGATACTGGAGAAAAAACTACAAAGAACAGGGAAAAGAGCCCACAGAACCCACAAGAACTCAAAGGAACTGCCCTGTGCACACAGTCAGGCCAGCGACCTGAAGACAGAAGGGAGACCTGGGCCAGAGATTTGATTAAAAGATAGTTTTACTTATGAGTTCAGTCCTATTTCTACTTGTTTCAAACCAAATGGGTAAATAGGACAGATGTGCAAGAACTTTACCCACATACACCCACACACTTTTCCTGGGAAAGTGAGTAAAAGATGCTCTCCAGCCAGTGAAGAAAGACATCAAAATCAGGAGCCAAAGATTGCAAAGGTCACACACAAGAAGATTAATGGCCACCATTGATACCAATAAAATACAGGGATATAAATAACTCCTGTAACCATGGATATGAAACTGAATATAAAATCTGTACCACTGATATTTAGTATACTCGATATTTTGTGGAAAATAATTGTTGCATATCAACACTCTTGTTTGTAACCTCTGGTTGAATTAGCCACGACTGTGGTTAGAAATAGAAGGAATAGAAGGCAGGGTGGCAAGAAGAGAGTCACCCTCGTCTCTGTGCGGGTCAGAGGGACCCTCAGTGGACTGAGTCCGATTTAGAGAAGAAGCCCAGTTGTTAGGAGTGCATTTGATGAACAGAGCAGCCACTAGCAGAAACCCAAGCCAGACTCCTGCTAGGGCCCTGCAGATGGCAATGCGGTGGAGACTCTGCAGACGTGCAAAGATAAGAGTGGCACGGCCAGAAGCCATTACGGAACGTAGCGCTCGGGGCAGAATTCCAACGCTGGCAATGGCAAGAAACGGCCACGGGTTAGCCGCCTCTGTTGGAAGGCAGAGACTATCAAATCGGGTGTTTGAAATAGCCACACAGGTGGTTTCTCCTAGGGGGCATTTCTGAAGCGAGTAAGGTGAAAAGTGAAATATAAATAAAGACATACCAGGCAAATGCAATTGAAAGGAAATTAGGAAGTAAAATGGATTAAACTGGAGCAGAGTGATGTTGATGCCTTTTCTTGCTGATGAAAATCTATCCGTCGTGGCTCAAGCTGAAATGAGCTTCACAAAAGCCTCACGCCAGCGCCTTCACCTCTGCGCAAGATCAGCCCAGCAGGAGCAAGTATCATACAAACAGAGTCACAAGTAGATGATAGACACCGAACTTTTAGTTTGAAAGTTAAACAACTCTCAAATCTGTGAAGATTAAGTAGACATCACCAATAACATCAGAAAAGAGAAGCCGGGCTCTGCTCTCATGAATAATAACATCCAGAGATTGAACGTACAGTTGTATACTGGAACCATGGCATACAGACAGGGCTGTTTCTAATTTCCTATCATTTTTGAAATCTCTACAAAAACACCCACAGGCCAAGCCACAACTTAAATTTCCCTAAGAAAGCACGCCGGCCTTCTTTTCCCTTCATGATACCCTATGTCTAAACACACAAAAAATAATATCCTTTGAAACCAAAGCTGTGTACAATTTGCTGATTAGAATATGAAATAAAGCAGGCCGCAGGTCGGGTGAGGAGCGCTCGGCCTGCTGGGGCACCGCCCCTGGAGCAGCGGCCTTGGGGAGCACAGGGAAATGTGTAGAGTGGGTGAAATGCTGCTTCCTGGGGTTGCCGTCGGGACCCAGGGAGCCGGGGTGCGGTGTTAACTGACACACGCAGGTGCCCGGCAGTCTCGGGTCCGCACTCAGCCTGCAGCAGAAACGGCAGCGCAGTGTGTACAGTGAGGGACTCGGTGCACATGCTAAAGTGTGTGTCTTTACCTGCCTAATACTTCACAATCAGAAACGATGGAAATAAATAAATTCCCTAAACGAAGGGAAATCCACCCCCCACTTAAAAAAAATAGCTAGCGAAGATGAAAAGAAATATTAATAAATTAAAACGTACATGCGTGGAATTTGTTATTGCATCTTTGACAGTCTTTTTAAAATGTGGGGTTTTTGAACTTCTATTTAATATAATTTTTAAGGTCAGAAAATCTAGAAGGAGAAGAGAAAATTCACAGCATATATAGGGTCTTAAACTATTCGAAAGTGCATGCATAGCTGGTATATTCATCACTAAATCTGGGCATTTTGATTAAGTAGCATGATTTTTTTTCTAAGGGGAAATTACTAAAAATAACTGAAAGGATAGAAAAACGTTACCATTCTCCAGTAACATTTCCAGACTGAGATGATTTGATAGGCACATTTTAAAAAATATTTAGTGTGCAAGTATCTTTCCTCCAAATGCCAGGAAATGTGGAAAATTGCCTGGTTCATTTTTAGGATCTAGTAAAACCCCGATTTTGGATGTTAGAGTTGTCCACTCCATGGGCAGAAAAGCAGACATTTCACCCCGCTAAGACCTTGGATCCAGCGCGGCCCAGGGCTGGTTGTCTCTGGGCTCTTCCAGTGGAGGCCCTGAAGTTCTTGGCAGCTAGCCTTGACTCTGGGGCTGCAGACATGCCCAGGAGCCCTGCAGCCTGGAGTGCCCCTGCTGGCAGTGGGGAATGGGGCAGTGCCTCCCACACAGTGGGATTTACATAAGAAATGAAAACAACGCACTTGATCTTTTAAAATCGGGTAGAACGCAAAGCCATATCAGGTCAAAAATGCCCTCTGTGGAACACCAGGCAGGCACAGTAGTAATCCCTCACACAGTAAATCTCAAGTGAGCAGCACCACCAATAGCCATGACCCCAGCCTCCCTGGAGGCTGAGCAGGGCCACACCTGGTGCTCTTTAGGGTTTACGTGGAACACCCCGAAAAGGGCTCCTGGACTGTGTTCAGAGCTGGCACAATGAGGGCTGGATAAATTCATTGTAGTGGGTTTATTGGGTGGTAACCCAGAGAAGCGGGTCTTGCTGAGAGAGGTGGGTCCTTCGAGATGTGGCCTCGGGACTGTGGCCGTGTCCATGCATCCCCGCACCGGCTGGCTCTGTAGCCTCCTGCCTCTGTGGTCTGAGAGCAGAGCCCTTGCTCTCTGGCCCCCGGCGCCCTGCTCTGAGCTCTGCAGATAGACCCTGGCCTGGTATGCCTTCCTTCCCCTAAGCTGTGTGCTTGGGCTTTTGGGGTCCCAGCAGGAAGAATGCTGAAACTCCCGGGACCCCTCACCCTGCCCCCCCACACCCCCTGTCCAGAGAGCTCGGCCGCTGCGCCTGCTGGCCACTTTCTCTGCATTGTCAAAATGCAGCCAAGAGAATTGTTTCATACTCCGTCAGCATCCTGCAATTATACTTGAGTGAGGTTCAAAGTGATGCGCGCACACCGCACCTGGTGAGTCCCCTCCACGTCCCACCGTCCCCGCTCCCTGCACGTCCGTGAGATTGCTAGTGAGGCCTCCTACGTGGACAGACCGTTAGTTGAACGGTTCCCTTCCTCCAGCCGCATTTCCCCTCCCCACTCCCATTCCCCTGTGCCTTTCCACCATCCTACCGGTCTCCCTCCGTATATAACTCAAGATTTTTTTTCCTGTTTTCTCTCTAGCTTTTACATAGGAGAAAAAAACAATCCTTAAGTTTTCCGAGATAGGATGATTTCACTTAGCATAATATTCCCTCGTTCTCTCCTGAAAATGACATAAATTTGTTCTTTTTGGATGAGTAAAATTCCATTGTGCATATATACCACAGCTCTTTAAGCAGTTCATCTGTTGGTGGACACCTAGGCTGGCTCCACAGTTTGGCTATTGTGAATTGCGTTGCTATAAACATGTATCACCACAGTATTCTAACTTTAATTTCTTTGGAGAGATACCAAGGAATGGTGTAGCTGGGTCATATTTCTAGTCTTTTGAGGAAACTTCATACTCATCTTTATAGTAGTTGTACTGAGTTGAAGTCCTTCCAACAGTGTATGAAGGACTTTAAAGTAGCTGTACTGATTTGAGCTGGGCATGGTGGTACACACTTGTAATCCCCGCGCTTGGGAGCCTGGGACAGGAGGATCGCGCAGGTTCGAAGCCAGCCTCAGCTACTTAGTGAGGCTCTCAGCAACTTAGCGAGACCCTGTTTCCAAATAAAGTGTAAAATAGGTCTGGGAGTATAGCCCGGAGGTAGAAAAGCCACCCTCAATACAAAATTTAAAAAGTAGTTGTACTGATTCCCTTCCTATTTCCAGTTGGGCATGCTGGCACATACCTGTAATCCCAGAACTTGGGAGGCTGAGACACGAGGATCACAGGACCAAGGTCAGCCTCAGAAACTCAGCAAGACCTTCGGCAACTTAGCAAAACACTGTCTCAAAAGAAAAATAATAAAAAGCCTGGAGTATAGCTCAGCGGTAGGATGCCCCTGGGAATAATCCCCGGTACAAAAAAAAGAAGAGTTCCCATCTCTGCACATCCTCACCAGCAGTTATTATTGTTTGGATTCTTGTTCTAAGTGGACTTAGGGGGAATCTCAGTGCAGTTTTGGTTTGTACTTTTCTGGCTGCTTATAAAGTGGAACAGTGTTTTACATATTTGTTAGCCATCTGTATTTCTTCTTTTGAGAAGCGTTTATTCCTTTCGATTGCCCATTTGTTTTAGATTGGGTTACTCGAGGTGTTTTTTGTGTTGAGTTTTTTGAGTTCTTTATGTATTCTTGATGGTTGTCCTCTGTCTGAGGAGCAGCTGGTAAGGATTCTCTCCCATCCCACAGCCTTTTTTATTTATTTTTTTTCAGAATCGTGATTGTTTTTGCTGAGGAGAAGCTCTGTAATTTGATGCCACCCCATTTATTGATTCTGAGTGTGTTTCCTGAGCTTGGAAGTCTTTTAGAAGGAACTTCTACCAGTGCCTCTGTGTTGGAGGGTCGATCCTGTGTTCTCTTCCAATAATTGCAAAGTTTCTGGTCTAATTTCTAGGTCTTTGGCCCATCTTGAGTTGACTTGTGCAGGGTGAGAGGGGTCTGAGTTCTTCTCCTACACATGGATATTCCGTTTTGCCAGCGTTTGAGAGGAGCCGATACACTGATAGTTACTTACAGATACGCTGAGCAGATGCTTCAAACCCTGGGGGATCATCGGAAACGCCTGTATGCTGACAAGAGTCTGCTAAAAGGACCGGCAGTGCATCTAGAAGGTTGTCTCTTCAGACTCAGCTTTACGATTTTCGTGGATGCAGACACCCCGTGGTCCAGATTGGAGTTTGCCGAGCTCAGCTCAGTGGGTCAGATCTCGGGCCCCTGTCTTGGTACATAAGTCCGAGTTCCTTAGTACATCGTCCCCAGGTATGTCTGCAGTGCCCTGGCAGGCTGGAGCCCTTGCAAGACAGAGTGATGGTCCAGAAGCTGGAATAGGTGCTGGTGGGCCCTCTGCGGCCCACTTTGTCTCCACAGACTAGCTCCATGACATCAGCCCTCACCGCAAGCAGCTCCAGGTGGCTCAGGATGTGAGAAATGGTGGATATTCCGGTGGTCTCTGGGACCTGCACACGCATGGAGAAATTACTGCAGACAGAAAGAAAGGCTTCTGTCCTCCAAGCCGAGAGAGGCCCTATACTAGTTAAATTAAAATAAACAGGGGCAATAAAAGGTAGAGAGGCGGGAGAACTCCATGAATAACAGCAGAAAACACACAGAATAACCTGAAATGACTACTAAGAAGTAACCTCAAGCCTGGCGTGGTGGCGCACGCTTGTAATCCCAGCATTTGGGAGGCTGAGGCAGGAGAATCCAGGTCCACAGACAGCCTGAGCTACTTAGTGAGGTTCTTTGCAACTCAGTGAGACCCTGTTTGAAAATAAAGAATAAAAAATAGGGCGGAGGGTGTAGTTATAGCTCAGAGGTCAAATGCCCCTGGATTCCATCCCTAGTACCCCCCCCCACGCACACACACACACAGCAGCAGCAGGTACACCTCTATGAAGTATTAATCCCAGCTGACATGGTAGCACATGCCTACAATCCCAGTATATGGGAGGCTGAGACAGGAGGATCACAGGTTTGAGGCCAGCCTCAATAACTTAGCAAAACCCTCCACAACTTAGTGAGACCCTGTTTCAAAAAATTGTAAAAGGCAGAGTTGTTGGGGTTTAGTTGGAGGTTGCGTGCCCCTGGGTTTAGTTCTCAGTACCCCCAAATAAAGTGTTGATCCTCATCTGGAAAACCTTACCTCAGTAAGATTTGAGCAAGTGGAGTTTTAAAAGATGCTCTGTGAAGGTGAGGGCCAACTGTTGTGACGTTGTCTGTCCCTTCAGAATTTAATTTTAGGTACCAAATTCTTCATCGGATTCCGAGTAACTTTTCAGAGCTTTACAAAAGGTTTTACCTTTGCCTCAGAGCCTAATTCAGTCTGGGCCCTAAGCAGATGTCTGGCCCGCGTCCTGGCCCCGTTGGTGCCGACAGGTGAATACACGTCAGCCATGGAGCCTCGCGAGGTGCCGGGGCGCTGGGAGCTGAGCAGCCGCAGGTCTGGGCTCGCGAGCCTTTCTGCCGTTCAGCCTTCTTGTGAAAAAGACAGCGACGGAATCGTCACGTCCCAGGCACGTGGCTCAAACCTGAAAAGCGTTGGTTCTCATTGCTGCCGTGTTCTGCACCATGGAACAGACCGAGTGGCCCGCCGGGCTCTGGGATGCTCTTGAGAGCTGGGTGTTGGGTGCAGAGAGCATCTCAACCCTAAAGCAGGCGCCAGGGCGTGGCTTCACCTTGGGGGAAAATTCAGGTCGGATCCCGACCTCACACCATTTTGAAGTTTAATTCCCTAGGGATTAACAAATAGAATTTTACCCAGAATAACTGAGGTGAAGAAGAGAAAGCACAGGGGAGTATTTAGCAAGTCAAGCGGGAAGACTGTCAGGGAGGGTGCAACCTGACAGCCAGGGATGGCAGTGGTGGACACCGCAGGAGCATGGGCACGGCAGGTGGGCAGCACCCCCTCCGCCCAGCTCCATGGCGCAGCTCACCGCGGAGCAGCTGTGTGTCCTGGTGGTCGCGGGGCTGGCTGGCACTGAGCCCTCTGCGCCTGCCCAGCACCTCAAGACAGAATGGAAGCATGTTCTGCTTTCCCTAGAGAAGATAAGAATGAAGTTCCGGATATAGCTGAGTGGCAGAGCACTTGTCTCGGTGCAGGAGCCCCTGGAGTCCATCCCCAGCACCACGGCGGGGGAATTCAAAACGTAAAGCTTGCTCTCTGCTGGGTGTGAATTGCTTTCTGCACCTAAAAATATTTGCATCATAAAGGAAAATCAAGTGTAGACCTTGTAAGCTGGAGACTAGTTGGAACACTCTGGGCCAGCAGTCTCTGGCATTGAGATTGAGGGACCATCCACAGAAGAAGGCAGGTGGAGAATTCCTAAAATACCCAATGGGATGGACACGAAACGTGGAGAGTCACTGCAGAGACCAGCCCACGAAAGGCAGGCAAGGCGCCGCTCGCCAGGACGCTTGGCCAAGTCCCTTCCGAGGCCTCTTTAAAGATGCTGCTGGTGGGGATGCCAGTTTAAGATCTTCCTGGAAAGTGGTCAGGCAGCATCCGTCCAGAGAGTCAGAAATACACTGTTTTTAGAAAACAGTGTGGCCTGTTGCTCAGGAAGGTTAACATGGCCAGTGGGTAGCCCTCTCCTAGCGTCCATCCACCTAAGCGGAGTGGAAACGTGTCCACACAAACTCGTGTGCATGTCTGGCCATGGTGACTCTGCTCCCCCAGGCGGAAGCAGCCCAGACGCTCCTCGGGGGCGGCTGACCAGACGGGCTGGGACGTGGCCAGAAGCAGGATAGTAGTCACGACCAGGGGCCAAGCGCCGCCATGCTACCACTCAGAGGGGCCTTGGAACCAAGCAGCCGAGGGAGAGAAGCCAGCCGTAGAAGTCTGCGTCGTGCAATCCCCGTATGTGAAATGCCCAAATAAGCAAGTCCATGGAGACACAGAGCTGACCCGTGATGGCCGGGGGCCAGGGAGAGGCGGGGGCGACGCTGGGGGTGAGACGTCCCCACAGAGGGGTGCTGGAGGGCTCTGGTGCTGGCACCCACACTAGAACCACTGATGAACACCCAGGGCGTGAGGATTATACCTGAATGAAGCCGTGTAGACAGACGCATAGACACAGCTCTGTTTCAGCCAGGAAAGTTTGGCCTAAACCCAGATGACCTCTGCTCCTGGGACCCCTCTCTGCCCAGAGTCTCATACGGCCATACAGAGGTGACCACCCGCCCCCAAGTGGCTGTGTGTCCTGAGAGTGGACAGGATATGGGGAGCGTCCCCAAGAGGCGACAGGATTGACACTGAGCTGCAGGAGTGCCACAGCCCCACAGCTGGGCAGCCTGGCCACCGGGCACCGAGCCGCCCAGGAGCGTCTCTGGCGGCTGCTCTGTCACCTCAAGGCCCCAGGATTGCAGCCGCCACCCGCCCTCTGTGATGCCGCCATGTGCTACGCTAGATTACTGCCAGCAAAGGAATGGGGACCTCGGAGCTTTACTGGGGCTGGGGACAGAAAGGGGAGAGGCTGAGGCCACGAGGCCATGCCCTTCACCTGCCCAACTCCCTCCGGCAGCCAGCTGGCCACTCCCAAAGCTACCGAGGCCTCCCCCAGAGCCCGCCTCCTTCACGCTGAGGTGGTGCCCACCCCGTACCATGGCATCCCAGAGGGGGCAGCACCCAGGCCACCCAACCCCCTCATGTCGACGGCGCAGGGGCTGCAGCCTGTGAAGCCTATTGGGGATAAGTGGGGCCAGGTATGGAAGGCTGACCCAGGACATACTGAGGCCCTGTCCAGAGGCCATCTTTCGGGTGGAGATAGCAGGTACCACTGTGGCCTGGGGACAGCCATCCTGGCTCAAGGGGGCCCCTTCCCTGATGGATATGACTGTGTGGTCTTCTTGGACAATGGAGAGAAGGAAGGACCGCTTAGGAGGATGCGCTAAGGACCCACAGGGATGCCGGAGAGGCTGACTGAAGGGAAGGGAATGTCCACTTCACTTTATAAGTCGAGGTACAGCTCACAGTGATGTGTGTAGCCCCATAGAGTGTGGAGTCAAGCCCAAGTGGCCCCGGGGAGCCGGGCAGAGCATCTCCAGCCGCCAGGACTCAGCATCCCTGGGGATCATTCGGTGATTCTCACTGCGGCTCAGGATACAGGCAGGTGACTCCGCACCGTGCTCCCAGGCCCTGGCCGCCCCACCCTGTGGCATCAGGAGCCTGACCTTCTATTCCTCCTGGGGCAGCAGGGTCATTCCAGGAGCTCATCCCTGTGGGAGTGTAAAGTCCCAGCCCGGGGGCCTGGAGGCGGCATCCCCCAGTGCTGGCTGCTCAGGCCAGGACCACAGGTGCAGAAAGGTCTAGGAGAGGGCAGGAGCCGCCTCCAGGGCTCTGCTAGGCTTGCTTTTGCTTCTCTGATCTCCCGTGGCCACCTCCCTCTCCTTGCCCCTGCCTACACTCACTCCCCTCCATCCCTCTCATGGCCACGGCCTCGCCCTAGTCATTAGGAGCCCAGTGTCACCAGCCCGCCCAGTGTCACCAACCCTCCCGGATGCCTGTCCTCAGGCCACGTGGGGTCTGCTCTACAGGAGGGTCCAATTAGCTCAGGGTGCTGACTCTTTAAAACACGCCTGCTCTCCTCCTTTGGCTGTGTTGATGAGGCCTCCCGCCCCGTCCCCTGCCCCCTATCCTTAATTGGCACCGTGAGAAGTTCACCTGCAGGTCTGTCTCCTCCACACCTGGAAGGGTGAATGGCGGTTTCGTGACCCACAGAGGTGGTGGAGGAGACCCCGCCCTGTCCCTCCAGGAGCAGAGCACAGCAGATCTGGGGCTGTGACCCAGGAGCAGAGGGCCCGGGCCTCGCCTGACCTCACCCTGCTGGCTCTGTGGCTTTGGGGTCACAGAGCCTCCAGTCCCGGGTGCCCCCTTTGCTAGGAGTATCCGTCCCCTCTGGTCTCCGGGAACAGTAGCCTCCTCCTGCTGCTCCGTGAGCAAAAGAGGATCGGCCATTGTGGATGAGCAGGGATGGGGCTGCCCCAAAACCAGAGTGCCTCGGCTCTATCCTGCCCCCTCCTGGGAGTGCCCCCAAAACCAGAGAGCCTCGGCTCTATCCTGTCCCCTCCTGGGAGTGCCCCCCAAACCAGAGAGCCTCGGCTCTATCCTGCCCCCTCCTGGGAGTGCCCCCCAAACCAGAGAGCCTCTGCTCTATCCTGCCCCCTCCTGGGAGTGCCCCCAGAACCAGAGAGCCTCGGCTCTATCCTGCCCCCTCCTGGGAGTGCCCCCAGAACCAGAGAGCCTCGGCTCTATCCTGCAAATCCACACGCCTCCCTGCCTGTCTCTCCAGGCGGTGGAGCGAGGCGGCCCCTGGCTTTCAAGATGCTCAGTGAAGGGGAGGCCCGGTTGAGAGAGTCCATCAGCATACCCCTCCGGCTGGGAGGCACACGCGAGCGCCCACCCCTGGCTTAGGGGCGGCTGGCAGAGCAGGGTGGCATGTCTTTGTGGCGTGCGCAGAGGCCTCTGTGCTCTGGGGCTCCCCAGGTGCTAGGCCCGCTGGGCTGGGGCAGGTTGAGTCCCCTCCACACCAGCTGCTAGGAGCGGCGCACAGGACACAGTACAATGCCCAGTGCGAGGCCCGTGCTGTCCGGGCGGTGGGCAGTGGCCAGGTGGCATGATGGGTGAGGAAGGCCAAGGGCTCCAGGTAGGAGAGGCACCGAGACAGTGTGCCTGTGCTCTGCGGGGAGTTTGGCCAGGAGGGGCGAGGAAGTGCCCCAGAGGTCCCAGGCAGCCCCAGCCTGGAGTTGAGGTGCTGGGAGGACAGAAGGGCCCGCTTCCTCAAAGCCCCAGTGGCAGGGGAAGATGGAGCCCTGTGTGGACCGTGCTGCCTGGGTAGGCTGTCAGCCCACACAGCCCTCGGACAAGTCGGGACGGGTGATGGAAATGGGGTGACACTGGGACAGCCCCAATCCAGCCTGGCCCCCAGCCCAAATGCAGGATCCAGGACCACCCCAGTCTTGGACACTGGGCGACGGGGTGAACACCCTCTTGGTACTGCTTTAACAAAGTAGACGAGGTGCCCTGGAGCAGCAGAAGGTCCCGGCTCAAAGCTCTGCAGTCCAGGTGTGGGCAGGCAGTGCTCCCGCAGAGGGTGAGGGTCCTCCTGCAGCTTCCAGCTCATGGGCAGGCAGTGCTCCCAGGTGACCCTGGGCTTATGGCTGCATCAGGTGACTTTGTCCCTGTCTCCGTGTGCCTTGCTTCCCCGAGTGGCTTCTCCAGCTGTGTCCAAATCCCCCTCTCCTTGTGAGGACACCAGGCACTGGACTCCCGCCCGCTGAAATCCAATATGGCCTCGTCTCAACCTGATTACATCTGCAAGAACCTCTTTCCAAATAAGATCACATTCGCAGGCACGGGGGATTAGCACTTTAATGTCTTTTTCTGCAGAACACAGTTCATTCCTTAGGGGACTAAGCAGAATCCCGCTCAGTCTCTGTCTGCCAGAACTCCGCAGTGGGGGGACAGTCTGCAGGTGAGCCCCAGTTCCAGCGCAGCCTCAGCACTGAGGACCGGCAAGGGCGCTCGTCCCCTGGGCCCACGGGGAGGGCATCTTTAGTCTGATCGCGGGCCGGCCGGGTGCCTGCAGGGCTCCGCTCCTGATGGAGGGAGAATACGCCGAGGTTCACTGCTGCTTCGCTCCTTAGTGCGGGGCTTTCTTTACGGCAGATCAACAAATATTTTCTGGATGAATGAATGAGTCCGTGGGCAGTCCTCTGAGCCACAGCACTGCCCTCCTCGGACCCTCTTACAGCTGCCGAGCGTGCGGCCTGGTGTCCCGGCTTGCTGTAGTGTCCCAGCGTGCTCCATCTTCCTGGAACGATCACACGCCATCGTGACAGTTTGGGGATTTTGCATGCTGATGTGAGCATTGTATTTATGAGGACCAGCCTTTGCCTTGGGCAGGCTGCGGGCCAGCCTGGTGCCAAGCTGCAGCCAAGGCACAGCACCCAGGACTCTCCTTCTGAGGCAGTTGAGGGCCTGGCCCTGGGAAGGCCTTAGTCTCTGATGTGTCTTGAGTGGGGTGCAGAAGACCCAGGGGAGTCTGTGACCTGAGTGTAGGCTGCTGACTCTCGGGTGTCAGGGTGGGAACCACGGAAAACACAGTTTTGGAAGGACAGCACCAGCAACCTGGGCAGAGCTGTGAGCACGCAGGCCAGAGGCCCTTGTTCTTGTGCCCCACCCACTCACCATTGTCCTCTGCTGCTGGGTCTTGGGGAAAGACCCATGGGTGCCCCGGACGAAGCTGCTCTGCCAGCACAACCCACTTCCTGAAGCGAGCTGTCCAAAACATACCTGCTTCCCCGCTGGCCAGCTTCCCAGCACCTACACAGATCACACAGCCTTCACCGATTCTGCAGCTGTCCAGGGAGGCAGACGGTGGGTCCTGCTGCTCCCTGGATGGTCATCATTGGGATGGTCCTGGCTGCCCGAAGCTGCATCTGCAGTGACCCGAGCGCGGCGCTTCTGCGGCGGGCTCGTCACACAGCAAAGCATCCCTGCAATTTACAGTTGACCGCTGGCTTGTGGGCAGGCCGTCAGAGGGTGTGCATTACATATCTTTCCATGACAAGACCTTGTGTGTTGATGCTTGCAGAAAAGACCCAAGGCCCTGGAATTGACTCTGTTTTCAGCCTCAGTACATGCCTGTTAATGTAGAGCAGTGACCATGCCTGGTGTCAGATGTCCCTCTGCCTAGCCGGTTCGTGTGAGCTTCGGCTGGCGCTCGAGGGTGCTGCCCCTGGGCCCACAGGCCAGAGCATGGTGTCAGAGAGGCCTTTGCCACCAGTACCTGGGAAGGGTGGCTCAGAGAAGAGCCGCTGGGCCGCACCTGTGCAGGGAGCAATGGCCGCGGCTTCGTGCCTGCTTCTGCACGAGAGCTGCTACCTGGAACAGCTTGCAGGATCCTGGAGGGACCAGCCGCAGGTGGACAGAGTGAGATGTGCTGGGGCTCCAAGGGACAATCAGGATGGCCCTTCGGGGCCAGTGGAGGAATGCCTGGGCCAGGGGGGCTATGTGGGCCTTGTCACTGCCAGGCCAGTCTGTTGTCCCACTTCCTGGCCAGGTCTCAGTCTGCCCTTTCCCCATTCTGTCTTGGTGCCTGGGTAAGGATGGCCCATGGAGCAGGTCAAGGCCACAGCATGGCATCCTGGGGGCCCTGGAACACCCCCCCCATAGCCAGGCAGGCACTCCAGGAGTTGAGTTCAGGCACAGGGGACCCCACCCCTGCTTCTTCACAGGAGACCGGGGGTGGCCGTCCCCCTCCAGCCATGCTGCGGCCCAAGGTCCTCATCCCACCCCCTTGGGCTTATACACATGCAGGGTAGGGGAGACCTGAAGGCCAGCTTCTCACCACCTGTACTACTGACCAGAGGAGCAGTCAGGGGGAGAGGCCAAAACAGGTAGAGAAACTCCAAACACAGTGGGGTGGAGGCACTCCAAACTTCAGCTGCTGCCACTTTCAGCACACCCGACGTCTGCCTGGTGTCAGTGCTGTCGGATCCTTCCAAGCCACAGACACTGATTCATGAAGCCAGTACGGGTCTAGACCTGGGGAAACTGAGGCCAGAGAGGCAAAATTCCAATGGTAACCAGATGTTCAGTCACTGGCACAGCCAACTGAGCTCAGAAGGTGTGTTCTGTCCTGGGAAGAGGTCAGCCTCGGCCCCTCCTGGGTGGCAAGGTAGCCCACCTCGTTCAAGGTCAGACCTAGGGGGCCTCATCACCTCTGCTCAGCAGACTGGGGAGGCTGCCAGGTTTGTGGGCAGGGAAGGCTGGTCTTCCCCTGGGGATGGCATTCAGCCTGCGAGTCAGTGACTCACCAGCCAGCACAGACCAGCTGGACAGCAGACAGGATGAACTGGTGCAGGTCTCCCACTGCCCAGCCCTACTGCGTGTGCCTTGCCACCCACACAGGCCATCAGAGGGGCCCGGCCCTAGCAGGGGCTGGGGATGCCGCCCACTGTGCACCAGAACTCTTCTGGGTCGGCAGGAGCGAGGGAGCTGAGCCATGATCCTTGTGTTCTATCAGGGAGTTGAAAGAGCTCACTTTCTGGTTTGGGAGAAGGAGGGCCGGGGCCCCTCGTGCTAAGCTGCCTGCGTGCCGTGTGCCACAGGGAGCCACCCAGACAGGCCCGGGACGTGGGACTGCTGCAGTGTCTGGGGGCCGCCTGGCCGAGCTTGTGCTTGTTTCTCCCTGGAGGAAGCACTCTGGGTGGGACTCCTCTGTCGCCAGGTTTTCAACTCTTTATCTGACAGCAACAACCTTTCCCAGGGGGGCTTTTGACTGAGAACAGCATGTTCCTTAGCATGGCTGACTGTCCTGTCTCAGGTGTCAAGCTTTTAATGAGGAAGAGATTGTCGCTCCTGGGTAACAGGGAGGGGAGGTCCAGGCGTGTTTCTGTGTGATGCTTCATGGAGTCTGCACTCAAGGTCTACCTCATCCCCACCCGAGAACAGGCTCCTAATGATGGAGGCTGAATGCCCCCATGGAACTGACAGGTCACAAAAGTGCCCCAGCCACATCCTCAAACGCCAAGGCTCGTGCCGGCCAGCAGCAAGTGCCCGCCCATGGCGGGCAGCTCTAGGCCACGCTGTTGTGAAGTTTGTTGTGACGGGCAGTCTTACTCACAGGGACTGGTTCTGACCAGTGCTGCACTGGGATTTAAATAATGGGCCTGGAAGAGTCAGCCCCATGGCCCTGGGGTTGGAAGTAATTACGTGACCTTGGTCTGGGCAGAGGAGAGCTCAGGGTCAGTGCCCTGGCCTGGGCAGGGAACAGCAGGAAGCCTTATAGAGGCCATACGCTGCAGGGAGGCAGGTGGCAGCCCCATAGAGTCCAGACGGCCCCTTCCTGGATGCCCATGGAGAGGGGCATGAGGCCAGGGGGATGAAGAAGGGGTCCCAATGAGGCTGAGGATTTGGGGGCTTTCATGGGATGAGCCTTGGGCATGCCTGCTGGGGAACTGGTTGGCACCACAGCTTGATTCAAGTTGGCCACAGCAGGCAGCCCTATGGGACACAGATCAAAACTACTAGGAGCTGCGACCATGACAGCCAGGGACACACGGAGTCAGGTGCTAGACCTGTGAGGGTCGTCTGGAAGTCTTCAGCTCTGGTGGCCTCAGGCCCCTTCCCACGCTAGGGCCGACATTGAAAATCACTCATAGCACTCTCCACATGGAGCCCAGAAAGGGCTTCAGGGCGCCTCTCAACAGACACAGGCAGGCGTGGTAGAAACCCGCTTGCTGCCCAGGTTCACCTCTAGTTGGCCCCCCTGACCCTGCGGCACACCGGGCTCAGCTGCACAGGAAGCAGGGAGGCTCCACGGGTGTGCAACCTGGCAGCTGCATGGGGCCTGCGTGGTGTAAGGCTCTGCGCATCCATCCTAAAAAACTCCATAGTCTTTAAACAAGGGGCCTTGGGGTTGCTTGTCCCGCCGAGCCCTGTACCTCATGACGGACCTTGAGACTGACCAGTGACACTGAGTGTAGCCATGCCCCGAATCTGCCTCGTCCTCTGGCCCCGGGGGTCATCATGTGGTGTCCAGTGGGGCCTGTATCCCTCTGTGTCCAGCTTCGATGGAAAAAAGCGAGAAGTTCCCCAGGAGAGCCCCATTATCCTGGGTTTTAGAATGGAGCACACAGCTGGGCCAAAGCAGGGTTCCCTCGGAGAGGGCGCTGGTGCAGACATCCCCGGGCTTTTTCCAGTGATAAAGGTCACCCAGCTGAATTGGGGCCCAGAAGGCAGCAAACACTAGTCCAGATTGAGTTAAGAAAGGGTCGGGCAGGACCCCAGGTGGGTCCAGCAGTGCCCCCAGAGGATCTGTCCACCCGGGACCCGTGGATACACTTGTGTGGACAGAGGGTCTTTGCAATGGAATGAAGTTACGGATCCTCAAATGAGGTGTGCCCTAAGTCCAGTGACCCGTGTCCTTGGAAGAGACGAGACCAAGGAAGAAGGCCATCTGAGGGTGGAGGCAGATTCAGGGTGGAGGACGGCTGCAGCGAGAGGCCTGACTGCTGTGCCAGCGCAGGAGCTGCCCTGCGCCTGATCTTGGAGCTCTGGCTGCGCACCTGAGAGGGAAGGATGTGCCCCCGTGGAAGCCACCCATGTGTGGCCAGCGCTCGCTGCAGGCCCCAGGAGAAGCGCAGGCCTGGAGGAGCCAAGCCTGGAGTGGCCGGGAGTGGGTGTCTCTGACAGTGAGGGTATGGCCAGACACCTGAGCTGCAGAGTCTGGGTGCCCCTGGCTCATGGCCGGGTCCGGTCACCAGGTGCAGAGGTGAATGCCGTGTCCTGCCGAGTGAGCCCTGCACTGTGGCTCAGGCGCTTGGGGTGGAGAGATGGGCTGGCTGGAGAGCTGGACCAGTGGGTGCCTGAAAGAACGAGTCCCAGCAGCCAGGTCCCAAGAGACGGCTTTAGACAGGGAGCGGGGCGGCTCTCTGCTCAGTGGGAATGGCCTGCCTGGGGCAGAGCCCTTCACCTTGATCAGATGAAGAGAGCTGATCAAGGCAGTAGTGCGCCAAGGGCAGCTCTGGCGTGGGCTAGTGATGAGAAAGGAGTGAGGGGGAGCAGCGGGGTGGGAGGCTGGTCTGCGGGACGGTGAAGTGGTCCTGAGACCTGCCTCGCAGTTCTTTTCTATAAAGCGTAGAGACCATTGCTACAGAAACAGTGGGGGGGGGGGTGCCCAACAGTGGATTCAGGAGACAGAATGGGTTCTTGATAATTAAACCAGTATGTTTTTCTCACAAGCAGATGTTGCCAACTAGCAGTCAGAAGGCGTCAATAGTTGAATTCTTTAGCTCTCAGACACCCCCCACCATCCTGTCTAGTCACTTCCCAGCAAAGCACCTTCCAAGCGTTTCTGCAGAAGCAGACCCCACAGGCTCGGGGGCCAGGGGTGTCCCCGCAGCCCTGGCCCCGGCCTGCGCATTGGCTGTGGGACCTCTGGGGTGGGCAGTGATCGCCCTCCTCACCTGCTTGCATCTCTCTTCCCACCAAGACCATAGTGACCATTCCTAAGGGTGGGGAGTCTGTGGTCCTCCAGAGGGACCTGAGGCTCCCATGGGGGACCAGCTCTCGTCAGGGACACTGGGACTGCCTGGGACTCCGGCAGAACTACCAGGGGCACTCTGGTGCCCCAGTGCCCAGTTAAGAACAGGAAACAGGAATTGTCCCTCCACTTCAGGTGCCACGTAGAGACCCCATATCATGTGCAGAACAGAACAATCCCGTTTCATATGCCTTCCTTCGCGAGCATCCATGGGGCCAGGCTCCAGGACCTCGGATCCAGCCTACCAGCACGGGACACTCAAGTTCATGTCCACTGGCGTAGTCCCGGCCTGAGACTTTCCTCCCATACACCTTCCGCATCTTCAGGGTACTTGTAACACCTGGCGCCAGGTCATCGAATGTCACAGGGCATTCTTTAGGGGATAGTGACAGGGAAAAGGGCTGCCCGTGCTCAACGCAGACGCGACTTTCTCTGCAAATGTAGTCGTGCCGTGGAAGATGGCTCCCAGCCAGTCAGCCGGTAGCTTCTGCGCAAGCGTGTGCCACTGTGGCATGGCATCAAGAG
This sequence comes from Muscardinus avellanarius, assembly GCF_963383645.1. Lineage (NCBI taxonomy): Eukaryota > Metazoa > Chordata > Mammalia > Rodentia > Gliridae > Muscardinus > Muscardinus avellanarius. The sequence continues at coordinate 1,970,399 of NC_137797.1, read as the reverse complement.
GCTGCCCTGCAGCAGGGCCTCGTGGGCTCATTCCAGTTGTGCACGCCTGGGGTCTGGCTACACCAGTGGAATCAGATGTCCCGGGCCAGGATGCAAAGGGCACAGGTGGTGGCAAAGCTGGGATCCAGAGCCGAGGTGCCGGCACCTGGCAGGCATCCCTCCTCGTGCCGCTTTGGAGCACCTGCTGTGTACATTGTGCTGTGCCAAGCACCCTCAGGGACAAATAGGGGGAAATGGAACCCAGCCTGGCCAGCGCAGGGCAAAGGACACCCAGGGAACCCTCCCTCCTGGCACACAGCAGGGATGGGTGTTTTCAGGAGCATCTGTGCCAGTGTCCCTCACTCCAACCTCAGGCCTTCTGCTGGAAGGAAGAGACGTGTGTGTGGTGGACTGTCCAGCGTGGCAACCTGGGTGGCCCTGGACGGTGCCCTCAGGCACTGATGGCTCTTTTCCTTCTTCCTCAGGTCTCCTGACAGACGCAGCCCCTGCGGGGCCCGTGGGAGTGGTGTTGGCTCCCTGCAGCGTGAACGCCTCGGCCACATCCTCCGTCCCCCGTGGACTTCCCCGTTCCCGCCACCCGCCCACTCTTGCCCGTGGCCCAGCAAGGACAGCCTCTTTCTGCAGCGTTCTGAGCCCGAGCCTGCTCGGCTGACCCCTGGAGGCCTGGACTCGGACACGCAAGTGGGGACAGCACCAGACAAGCAATACAAGGTCTGTGGAGCCCGGCCGCGCCCACCCGCCGGGGGCTGTGCTCTCCTCGGAGCCGGAGGACGAGGCCAGGACGGGAGGAGGCCGCGGCCAGCCAGCCCAGCCAGGACCCACGGCCCGGGACTCTCAGGTGCAGAGGCGCCCCTCCTCGTGCCCAGACTGTCTGAATCGCTTTTATTTTCTTATACTTTCAGTATACTCAATAGACCAAAGAGCAAATTCTATTTTAACGTGGACGCGCCTCTCATCAGAGGCTCAGGTGGCGGCGCGGGCTGAGGCCAGGGCGCGCAGGAGGCATCTGCACTGGAGGCCCGCCCCCCGCACACCGCGGTGCAGCCCAGGAGGATGGCGCTGGCTGGAAGGATGCTGCGGCTCTCCAGCGGGGATGGCCGGGCCATGGCCGGCAACAGGCCCCACGAGGATGGCGTGGGCCTCCGCGGACACAGACCCTTTCTTCCTCTGGGCTTAGACCGACTTTATCGTACTAAAATCACTTTCTGTTTTAACCAGTTAAACATGCCTCTTCTACAACTCCATTTTTGATAGTTGGATAATCCAGTATTTGCCAAGAGCATGTTGGGTCTCCCATGACTGCTGTCTCATCGATACACCACTTAGCTCCAGAAAGCAAATTAAAGAAAACTCAAGTAACACTTGTTTGAAAGAGATCATTAAATGTATTTTGCAAAGCCTAAAGTTATATATTTAACAGTTTTTATATGTTGTATATTTGTAGAAAATCCTATTTAACAATTAACGTAGCAGCCCTGGCCGTCCCGCGCGTTGGGGCCAGGCCCCCTTGTGTCCCTGGAGGAGAGGCTCTGCGGGCGCATGGACGTGGGGGCCAGGCTCCTGAGGGACGGCCGAGGACACGGCTTTGGCATCCCGTCGGGGCTCCTGGCCAGCGCCAGGGAAGCCGGGTTCCTGTGGGCTCTGGTTGGAGCTTGGCGGCCCATTTCCCCTTTCGGTCTGTGTATTGGTAAACACTGCGTGTACAATGTTTTGGTCATGCCTCTTCTGATGGATTTTGTTTGCCCTTTCTGAGCACTCTGCCATCCATCAATCCTGATCCTGGGGCAGCTGCTCCTTCAAGAGGATGCCCTCGTGCTCCGTGGTCCTCTGCTGCCACATCAGGAGGCCAAGAAAGCGGGACTGGGTGGAGGCCCAGGGGACGGAGGTGGCCGTCCGCCCGCATCCCGCTGCCGGGCGGGGGCTCCAGGGCTGAGGAGTGAGGGGCAAGGGCTTTTCCTCCCCTGGCAGCCGTGTACCAGCCTCCTTCATTTCCCTGAGTTTCTGATGAAGTATACTACCTACAAGTCCAATTAACATGAGTATTATGCTAGTTCTATGCTACTAAAAAATAAAATTTTAAAAACATATAACTACAGTATATAGACGCCGTCCCAGCAACCATAGACTAAAGATAGGAGAGAAAATCCATTTATGTAAGACCCGATCCAGTATCCACGAGTACTTAATTGACCTTCCACCACACACATGTAGAGATATCTGTGTCCTGGCAGAGAAGGGGCTGAGACGGGGGTCGTCATCTCAGCAGAGCCGGGCCCGCCCAGAAGGGGCGCTGCTGGTGGATTTGGTGGCCCGGGCTTGCTCTGGGGCAGAGCGGGAGGTCCCGGACGCCAATGACCTGCTGGTGTCCACCCTACCTCCCCTGGCCTATTTCTTCTGGAAGTGAGTATAAACCCTCGGGGGCAGGGACTGGGAGATTTAAGATGTTACAGCATTACTTTTTCCTTGTTTTACAGCATTGAATTTTGTGTTGATTCAGCTAAATTATGAAAATAAAGACAAAATCCTTTGATAAGCATGGCTTTTGTTCCCTGGCAGTGGTGTCCTAGGAGAGGGGCCAAAGCCGGCTCAGCTGGTGGGGCACCGGGGTCACGGACACCTGGGTCAGAGCGGCCCTGGCAGCCTGGGCTCCCCCCGGCCCCATGCCCCAGCCCTACCTCCCCCTGTGGCAGTGGGCGATGCAGAGGCCATGAGCTTATCCACGGCCCTGGACCTGCTGGGCTTGTAGAAGCCCAACTTCTGCAAGTGAACAGGACTGGGCTTCATCCCTGGGCAGGGATGCCTGGCACCCAAAGGCCAAAACTTGGGTCCTGTTGGGGAAAATGTCTCATCTTTATTTCTTCCTGCCAGTCGGAGGACTCCAGGTGGCCAGTGTAAAGACTGAGCGGCACGTGACCTCATCTGCCCCCGTGTGCCGACCTCCGTACCCCAGGACACAGAAGCAGAGCTCCACTCAGGGCCCAGGGGCTCCCAAAGGAGACTCATGGCTAAGGGACTCTCTTTCCAGAGAAATCTGTTCCCATCTCCTAAAAGCTGTCTGCCTGGAGACACCGGAAGCCACCCCCATGGAGCCACCTCTGTCATTTGCCACTGCTCTTTCTAAAGATCAACCCTGGACAGTCGTGGCTAGCGGGTGAGCCGGCTTGTGCTATGTTTCAGAACCTCTATTGGCGTTGGGAGCCACCCAGGCAAGCAGACAGCCCCGTCTCCCCTGCAAACTGGCGCATTCCGGGGGCTAAGAGGCAGCTGGAGGAGGACCACAGCTGCCATGGGGCCCCCAGGCCACCCCTGGCTCCTAGACGGAGCTCAGTGCATTTGCCTCCGAGATTCCAGCCTGGGCTGGGGGCCCACGCTCCTGCAGAGACATAACGTGGTGGGAATTACCGCAGAGACAGGCAGGACAGGCTGCAGGCAGCCCTGCCCCTCCTCTGGCCCTGCTAAGAGCCACAGGTTGGGGTAGGGGAGGAAACAGGCCCCACCTCTCAGGGTGCCCCGGGTCATGCTGCGTAACAAACACAATACAATGACAGGCGTTTCAGAGGCAGGAACGGGGTCTCTTTCCCATGAGGATCCCAGGGGGCTTGGCAGAGTGTGTTCAGGGAGAGCAATGAAGCAGGACTCAGCCTCCTCCTGACCCAGGTCGCAGCATGGCTGCACGGCCACCTCACCCCAGGGTTCTGACCGAGGCTGGCAGGTGCCATGGCAGGATGCCTCACCCTGCCCCGCATCTGCGGAGAGAACTGGCCCTTGCGGGCCTGAGTTTCCCTCTCCACCAGGGGAGAGTCCCGTGGTGTCCTTCCTCCCAGGTTCCTGGGGACAGAGGGTCTAGAAGGGCCCTGGCATACTGCCGATGCCCACAGGCTGCTGAGGGGTGGCGGCCACCCCTGCTCTACTGGGGAGCATGCCCACCACAGCGCCCTGCACCAGCCGAGCTGCCTCCTAAGGCTGAGACAGAGGAGTCAGGACACCTCCCCCTCGCCTTGCCCTCAGTCCAGAGCCTCCCTATGGCTGTCCACGCAGCCCAGGACAGCGTGGCTCCTGGTGTTCCTCATGACAGCCGCCAGGGCAGCTGCTGCTGCTGTCCAAACAGCAAGGCCTCCAGTCTCCTGTCTGACAGCAGAGACCTGCAGGCCTAAGGTGAGGCCCTCAGCGCGCTTTCTGTGGACAGTCCTCGGCAAGCCGCACTCCCTTCCCAAGCCTCGGGTCCCCATTGGTAAGAGGAGAGACCTGAGCAAGCCCAGGGCCTTTCTGGAGAGAGCACTGCAGCCCGCGAGGGCCCAGCACACACACCGACGTCCAGGGCCCAAGGTCCAGCCCTCCTCGTGGCCTGCATCACCTGTGGGGCCTCTGGGCCTCTGAGCCTCCTCAGCCCCTCCCCCCGGAACCTGCCCCTCCCCCCCCGCCGCCTGTGCTGACCCCCAGGGCCACCTCTGCCTCTAAGTGGGTCTGTGACAGGGAAAGTTGCTCCTCTGAGCCTCATCACCGTAGGGGAGAGGGTGGGTGTCCCTGGGGGAGTTGCTGCAGGTCTGGGAGCTCTGGAGCAGGAACTGGTACTCCCAAGCAGAGCTCCTGGGCAGGCCAGTCTGGATCGCAGAGGAGTTTTGGCCCAGGGGTTGGGCACCCTTGTGGGCCAGGGTAGGCTGTGGGCATGTCGGTGTGGGTGGTGATGGCAGAGAGGACATGGATGGAGGGGCCTAGTTGTGTGTGTGTGTGTGTGTGTGTGTGTGTGTGTGTGTGTGTGTGTGATGTGTGTGTGTGTGTGTGTGCCCGTTTTTAGCATCACCCTCAGTTGCTGATCCCTATAGGAGCCCCTGACCACAGAGCCCCAGGGGTGGGGGAAGGCACTTTAAGGACCAGACAACCCCTGGTCACACCCAGAGGCGTCTGAGGTTTGGAGGTGGCTGAGGTGGGACGCTCTGCATTGGCACCTCTCACTGGGGTGCTGAGAGCCCACTTGAGCCTCTTCTACCCTGAAATGCCCACCCCCTGTATTCTAGATGTCACAGTGACCGTCACCATCTTGACAGCCAGGAGGCGATGTGGCCACCACGTTCTGAGCTGACCATCAGCCTAAGAGGCTCGCAGCCCCAGGGAGCACTCTTCCCTTGAAACCATCTGATGGGATGTGTGGTCCCAGATGTTTGCAGGTGTGGTCCCAGAGGTTCGCAAGTGCCCAGTCTAGCGAGAAGAGGTGGGCCTCCTCACATCACTCCCTGCAGGGGACTTGGGCCAGTCCCCCGGCCACTCCAGCCCCATGGGGCTATGGAGAGGACCCAGGACAGGGATCAGTGAAACATTGGCAGCACCTGGGAACAGAGGTGCGCGCACCCTTCACTCCGCAGCCAGACCCTCCCAGGCATTCCTGGGCCACTGTCCCTGCACCCTTAGCAGAGCCGGGTGGTCCCTGGAGAAGCCCTGTTGACTAGGGGAGGTGGGCACAGGGGGTGACTAGGGAAGGGAAGGGAGCTGGAGAAGCTGAGGAAGCGGCTTAAAGCAGAGGGCAAAGGCTCTTCTTACCCAAAAGAGTGGGCCAGGAGAGGAATCCTGCTTGGCCCAGGAGCCAGGACCCAGGACAGCCAGACAGCGGCTACTCTGCCCCTCCCCTGTGTCTTGCTGTCCCCAATTTGGGGATCTGTCTCTGTACCCATTTTTAGCTGCCTGCCTAGAACAGCTACCTCTCACCCTGATTTCCTGGCCACTTTGCCCACCCAAGCGCACATTTGTGGGGGCACAGACCTGGCCCCAGGGTTGCAGCCTCCCACAGAAAGGAAGACACAGCTGCAGGAAGGGGCCGAGTCCCCAGCACCGCGGAGTGTAAGCAGGAGTCGCCCTTGCTGCCGTGGCCATCGCCGGTCTCTGGTTCCCTGCTCTCTCCAAGTGAAGTGAGCGTAGAGGCTGTTTGCAGAGGCCAAGGTGTCCATCTGTGTCCTGACCAGACCCATCTTGTCCCGAGTCAGGCAAGATGCCACAAGTCTCTGCGCAGTGTGGACGTGGGCACCCCTGAGTCTAGGGGGCCTCCAGCCTCCACTGTCACAGAGGCCCCACATTTACTCCTTTTTCTGCCGGCTGGTCTTGCTCTGTGATCCTGTACACCTGCTCCATTCAAAAGTTAGCTTTGGAGGCCGGGCGTGGTGGCACACGCTTGTAATCCCCGCGCCTGGGAGGCTGAGACAGGAGGATCGCACAGGTTCAAAGCCAGCCTCAGCTACTCAGTGAGGCTCTCGGCAACTTAGTGAGACCCTGTTTCCAAATAAAATATAAAATAGGTATGGGAGTTTAGCCCGGAGGTAGAAAGCCCCTGGGTTCCACCCCCAGTACCACCAAAAAAAAAAAAGAGAGAGAAAAACGTTAGCTCCTTTGGGGATAATGATGCACCCTAATGTATTTCCTCCCTCCCTTCCATGCCCAGGGTCATGGAATTACTCTGAAAATAACAACCACATTTGTTTTCTGCTCATTTACTCCTCTGACAATGCTTGAGGAGGGGACTTGGTCTCCTTCTTGGGTCTGGGTGGGCGGCCCCGGGCAGCCTGGTCCTTGGTGGACCTGCTGGAGACGCTGCTGCCCCCTGTGTGGGCGTGTGCTCCAAGAGAGCTTCCTCCTGGGGCAAAGCAAACAGGAGGGCAGATTGCTGGGCCAGGCCAAGGGCGCCAGCCTGCCCTGCCCAGAGGAGGAAGAGGGCCCCAGGAGGGAGCACCCTCTTGCCACAGAGGAGAATATGAAAAAAAATTATCCAGATACCTGTTAAGTTGATGAGGAAGCCTTTCAGGACTGTAGGGACAGGTGTCAAGACCATGGAGAATGCACAGCAGGATGGCCCTCGACTCCAGACAGCAACGGGGGCCGTTGCTGGTTGGCCGCTCTGCTCTGCTCAGGGGCCAGAGGACCACTGGATCAAACGCCTCTGTCCCCCTGCTCATGAACTTGGAGCAGAGCTGTGATTTCTTGGCACATCAAGCAAGTTCCCCAGGAGGGCCTGGGAGTGGAGCAGGTCCCAGCCCTCCACAGGGCACTGAGATGCCCGGCCACACCCACACCATCTCCATCTTGCCAGTCTTTCAAGGGTCTTTGTTGGTTCCTCTTCTGGCACTCCCCATCCTTAACAGCAAATATGACAGATCATAATAAGACCAGTTTCAGCACTTACCAATTTTAGTTCCTACGGTATAAGCAACCTGAACCTCCTATAGGGTCCTAAGTCTCAGAGGCTCAGTGGAATGAGAGGCTGAGCCTTGATGTCACACCCTTGCGTGCGAGTTTTGGCTGGGGACCCAGGCACTGCCTGTGAGCTGTGGCTGCAGGAGCCCTCTGTCGCTGGGGCTGAGCTGCTGGGGCAGCCCCCTGCCCGCACAGTATGCAGTGTGGCTGGACTGGGAGGGGGGCTCTAGAAGGGTCTAGAGGCTCAGATACTTCAAAGCAGTAAGCAAGTGATAGGATCCCACTGTGGGACTCCAGCCACAGCCGCGCCACGTTCCTCTTTCCATACGGACCCTTCTTCCATGGAAAAAAGACAACACTAGGAAAAGGATCTTACAAGACCCTCAGAGACAGCTGTGTATCTGGTGGACCTAGACTTCTCTGTGCTCTACAGATGGGAGTTTCCAAACTGGTTGCTCCTATCCAGAAAAACACCAGCTACATCCTTCTACTAAAGCTTGGCTTCACCACCAGAAAACAGTCAAGGGCAGAGGCCTTGAGGAGGTGTCCTGTGTATAGACCTAAGCCTCAGCCCTGGTGGCCCCCAGGACACAAGAGGCAGGGACCCTCTAGAGGTCCCCAAGCAAGAGAGGCACTGGCCCTTCCAGATGTGCACATGTGTCTGGGCACACTTGCTTTGAGGATGAGAGGGTGCTGGCAAGGCTGTTTCTTCTTGACACCATTTGCATCTTCTGGGTCCAGGAGTGGAGACTAAGGCTGTGGCGCAGCGCACCAGGGAGAAGCACCTGCCCCGGGAGGCCCCACGCAGAAGTTCCTCACAGTGGGGCCAAAGTTCTGTTTAGCAACTGAGCTGGGTGTGTTTGTTGGCAGAATCCTAATTATATTAAGGACATTCTTTTCCAAATTGGCCTTAAAATGGCTACTTGACCTTGAGTGTTGGGTGTGTGTCATCTGTGTGTCTTGGTTGGTGCATGTGACTCTGTCTCTGTGTCTGTGTGTCTCTTTCTTTGTTTGTTGTGTGCTTCTGTGTGTTTCTCTGTGCCTGTGTTTGTCTTTATCTCTGGTGTCTATGTATCTCTGTCTGTCTGTCCATCAGAGCTTGAGGGTCCCTAGCCTGCCTGTAAACCTCAGGGAGACTAGTCTGGGTCCAGGATTAGTCACTGCCCTCAGGAGGCTGGGCACTGCTCCACATGTTCTGTCCGGGAGGATCAGTCCGTCCCTGGAGCCCCAGGTTGCACAGTCACCATAGGCACAGAGGCAGAGGAGACCTCTACCAAGGCCTTCCAGGCTCTTCACATGCTGCAGAAAAGAGTATAGGGACGCATCAAGTCTTAGCAAGGAGAGAGAGCTTTATTAGAAAGTGGAAGGTGAGGATTTGCATTCTCAGAGAGAATGTGGGCCCTCTCAAGAGCAAGACTGCACTCGAAATGGGCCTATATTATAGGTTTCTTAAAATATACCTACTTTTGTTTTTATCCAGCCTGAAAATACATTGTGTAACAGTAGACATAAGCTTTAATCAAAATAAGGCAATTTTCATAAATAAATGCATTTCTAGTAACCCTAAGATTTGTACATTTTTCAGAAAACTGGGTGGGAGTGACCTTCCTGGAGGAAAACAGCTCTGGGAGAAAGTGATTACAGGGCTCCTGGATTTACAGGTGCAGTCTCCTTTTCTTCCCTTTGTCCCCTTCCTACCTAGCTTTATTTCTCCTTTGCTACCTCCCTCCCACCTGGAGGGGACTTGAGGAAGGGTGAGAGGTCAGCTTTGTGATGTGGCAGGTGGCATCCCTGGATGGGGCATCAGGGATGGGCCTGGGAGTCGGGTTGGAGCCAGGACACGAATCTTATATTTTCTCTGCTGTCCCTTGAGACTAAAGACCCCAGGAAGGGCTGGAGGAGAAGGGACAAAGACAGGACCAATCTGCACACCTCTGGAGTGCGCGTTGTAGATGACTTTAGCTATCTGGTAACAGGTTGAGTCATTGGAGCCCTTTCTGGGCCCCCAGGGTATATACATATGGTGACATAGAAAAGACCCCTGTGGAGACATGAAGGGGGCTCTAGAGAACTACAGGTCTCCCAGGAGTGAATCATCCATCCATCCATCCATCCATCCATCCATCCATCTACCCACCCTTCCACTCACCCACCTATCCACCCATCCATCTATCTATCCATCTATTCATCTGTCTATTCATCCATCCATCCATCCATCCATCCACCTACCCACCCATCCACCTACCCACCCATCCACCCATCCATCCACCCACCCATCTACCTACCCATCTATTCATCCACCCATACATATTTACATCCATCCATCCATCCATCATCCACCCACCCGCCTACCTACCCATCATCCACCATTCATTCATCCATACATCCACCTATTCACCCACCATACCTTCATCTATCCATCTATCATCCATTCATGTATATTTATATATACATGCATGTACCTTTAATCCATCCATTAATCCATCTATCCTTTCTTTCTCCCATTCATCTACATATTCATCTATTCATTCACCCACTTGCCTACCTATCCATCCATCCACCTATTCATCCATCTATCCACCCATCCACCTATCCACCCATCCACCTACCCACCTACCTGTCCATCCATTCACCCACCATCCATTCATCCTTCCATCTATCCATCTATTCATTTATCTACCCACCCAAATACCCATCTGTCTGTCCATCCATCCATTTATCCACCCACCCACCTACTTATCAATCCACCTATCCATCCATCCATCCATCCATGTATTTATATATACATACATCTTCCTTTTTTCCTTCCGTCTTCCCTCCCCCTCATCTACCTATCCATCTATCCGTCCACCCACACATCCATCTATTGGCTCCATTCACTGAGTGTCTGACCTGCACCAGGGCAGAGAAGCAGTGTTGAGTAGAGGTAGTGTTGCAGCATCAGCACCAGACGCCAGCACTCAGTGAGTTCATGCTCTAAAGGACAGAGGTCAGGAAGGAGAGGGTCATGGACAACAGGAAATAGATATAAATGAGGTCCGCTCGGGGAGGAGCATGGGGTGTGAGGAGAGGCAGTGCTGTGGGCATGGGTGCTCAGGGAAGGCCCCCATCGTAGATGTCCAGGAAAGACAAGAAGGAGGTGAGGTCAGGTGCCCTGGGCCTGTGCAAGAGGGGCATTTGAGGAGGAAGGAGCAGAATGTGCAAAAGCCCTGGGACCCAGCTGGGCTGGGGTTGGAGAAAGAGCCAGGGACCTGCTGTGACAGGAAGCCTGCCTGACAGTCCTGACAGTGGCGCCCACACAGGACAGTGGACCTGGGCCACCATTGGGGTCCACTGTGGTCCACGCCCCAGGGGCGTGCCTGGATCTATCCCAAATCTCAGGTGAGAAGAAAGTTCCAGAGATCGGGCAGAACAGCTCTGGGCCGGGCTGAGACTGATCGCTCTTCAGTGCCAGGCCTTTTAATTTATACGTGCAAGTCTGAGCAATCTTCCATGGAGATAACAAACCCACCTGTGGCCTCTTCCAAGAGCAGAACCCAGGGCTGTGGAGCTGAGGTGCCGGAGCTGGTTTAAGACAGGCAGCCAGCCTTGGGCTCCTCCAGGGGCTATGCATCAGGGAAGTGCATGACCCTCCACTCATTGGGGCCCCGGGCCTTGAGCTCAGAAGAGAAGCTGGCTTGTGCGTCTGTTCTGTGGTCGACAGGGGCCCGGATGAAGCCGAAGGGAGGCAACTTGTTGGCATTCCTAGAACTGGGATTTTGGGGACATGGGTGGCCTGGGGACTGCCAGCTGCCCAGCCCTGCGCATGATGTCAGGGTGGCCTGAGCAGGTCCCTGGGCGGCCTGGCCACCGTCTGCACCAGACTCTCAACAGACCATGTTCTTTCCCGGCAGGAAATCCACCCCCACCCTGGGACCTGGGGCTTGTCAGGGAGATTTCCTGATCAGTCACACGTGTGGGAACAGAAGTTCTAAGAGCCAGCTGGTCAAACCACTAGCTCCTTTTCTTCATTAATTTCTTCTTTTATTGGTGCTTCATAACTAGACACAATGGCGGGACTTGTAGGGATGCTTTCGTGTATGCACACAAAATAATCTGGTTTGTTTCCTTCTGTTGTTTACATTTTTCCCCAATGTCACCAAAACAGGCTTGTCCCAGATGGGGACAGGTCAGCCTGGGTCCCCCAGGGAAGAGCTCGTGAGGGGTGGCAGAGCCCAGGCTGACTGACCTGCTGCTCAGAGGAAGGGGCAGGGCAAAGCGTTTCTGTGGGGGTCACCTCCCACTACACCGTAACTTGCCCTGGTGTGATGGCAACTATGATTTTGGCCAGGAGCATCCACCCTGTGGGTATGTGGGAGGAAGAAGTTGCAGTTCTCCGGTTTCCCTTCCCTATCAAGCGTTTTGGAGACCCAAGCTACAGTCGCAGCCTCCTTGGGGGCTGCTGAATTGTCATCAGCATCAGCACCCACAAGTCCTGTAGCAGTGTCCCCCGGTATTCCTGAGGGCGATGTCCAGTCCCTCAGGTAAATCTCCTCGGCCTTCAATGCATGGGCCAGCTGGACCACAGCCTGCCCCCCCTGTGATGGATGGTTCAATCCCGATACACAAGAAGCAGCTCCGAAACTGCAGACACTTTAACAAAGTTGTCTGGAGGCGGCCAGGGTGACTTGGCAGAAATACTGGGGCCATTCAACACCTCTCCCTGCTGAGCTCTGCTCAACAGTTGTCTGGCTCCAAAAGGCCAATCCTAGCATCCTAAAACGAGGACTCAGGAGGACAGCCCCTTCCCTCCTGGGAGACAGGCCAAGCCAGGGCATGGCCAGATGCACGGAGACAGCGCAGGACAGGTACCTGTGGCCCCGCAGCCCCCGGGGCCTGGAGGAAGGCGTGTAGAGGGCCAGGTGCTCAGCCTGCGTCCTGAGAACTCCGAGTCCAGGCAGCTGGTTCACGGCTGGGCCTGTGTCAGTGATACTGCGCTGTGTGTTCTACACAGCCAAGAGTGTCGATCCCAGGTCTTCTTCTCATGCACACGGGTCAGGGGTGTGTGTGTGTGTGTGTGTGTGTGTGTGTGTGTGTGTGTGTGTCTGCCTGCCCATGCGCATATGCCCACTGGGACTCAGGAGAGCGCCTACAAAGCCGGGCTGCCGGCCACCTGCTTGCCAGGCCCCTGGAGGGCCCTGACACCAGAATAGGGATACATCAAGCCCAGGGGAGCTGCAGAGTGAGGCTGCGGAGTGAGGCTGAGCGGAGGCGGGAGGCCAGGCGGTGGCAACGTGCCATGGAAGTTCTGGGGGAAAACCAATTTTTTTCCAGCTTAAAATCTCTATCTAGCCAAAATTTACTTTCAAAATGAGGGTAAAATAAAGACGCTTGCAAAATATAAAAACGGAGAGAATGTATTCCCCAAAACACTCTTGACTCCAGGAAATCCTAAAGCCAGAGACAGAAGAAAAAAATTTCAAAACCCAAAACTAATCCTGGTGGAGTGCTCGCGACCCCAGAGGCTGCGGAGAACTGCAAGGTGAGGACCCCGGAGAGAACTGGAGGAGGCCGGGCTCCCTCCCCCAGGCAGCAATCATAAAATCCCCGCACAATTATCCAGAGCAGCCCCAGGAGGCACTGGGAGGAGATGGAGGAGGAAGCAGCGGAGAACCCCCGTCAGGGCTCAGGCTGCATCTGGGAAGGGCTGACGCTGGCCTCTTGTCTGAGGCTGATCCTATGATCCTCCCCCGCCCCCGTGGTGGCCGAGGAGCCACAGCCTCCAGGCTCCAGGCTCAGGTAACAGCCTGTGTGACTCAGCAGCTGGAGTTGCGTGGGGAACTCTCCAGAGAGCACAGGTGTGTGGGGCTCGAGGTCCCAGCTGACCTGCTCCAAACCCCTGGCTGACTTCAGACAGGCAACACCCGCCTCCAGGAACAGTCACAGGAAGCCCTGCTCCCACTAAGCTCATTCTCTGGCCTGATCGTCCATGCTGCCCGAGGAGGAAGCTGTCTGGTTTAAGAGAGAAGGAAGTGTAAACAAAGCTGGCTCGGGGAGTACCTGACGCCCAAACCCAAGCAAAAAGCTGAACACTAAGCATGGTGTAGGCTTAATGCGCACGGCCACGGTGAGGAATAGCACAGCCGGAGATCCAATAACCAACAGCAAACCTGAGCAGAGACCTCACCGGCTACCTGCTTCGGAGAGACGACGGAGTGCAGGCAGGTTAACCACCTGCTCTAACAAAGCGAAGGCCACCCTTAGAAAAATAAAGGACGTTTGAGATGCCCAAGTCCATGGTGCACAGAGGCAACTCCACGCCGAGATCTGCTGGACGTGGAAAGGCCCCGAACACTGTGGTCTGCACACGGGAAGCGTGGCCGTCGGCAGCCCGAGACAGCCCCCTCCCCTGTTGGATTCAGCAAAGACCTCGAAGCAATTATGGCCTTTATTGCTCAGAGCCGTTATAAATAAGTCCGAATTATGAAAGGAAAATACGGTGGGGATGAGCGCAGAGGAGGAAAATTGCAACAGAGAAATGAAAACTATAAAAAGAAGAGAGATGAATGGCAATAAAGTGGGAAGATGAGCCGCTGGGTTCGACAGCAGAGGGGCGAGACCAGGAGAAGCCGCCGGCGGAGCAGAGGGCACGAGGGTTTGCGCAGCCTGAGAGGCAGATAGAAAATCACAGAAGAAAAATGGGAGAGATTCGGAGACCTGTGGGGGCCTATCAAAGAGTCCAGCAGGGATGCGGTCAGAACCCCAAAAGAATGAAGGGGAATATGATGGAAAAAATGTAAAGAAATGAGGTTTATAAAACCTTCCAAATTTGGTAGAAATATTAAAACACAGATCTATTCAGATCAATGAACCAAAGCTGGGTAAGAAACCACATCTAGATAGGGTAGTCAGATTTCCAAAAATCAAAGACAAAAATAAAGTCCTTAATATATCAAGAAAAAAAGACACATTTCACACAGGATGATGATAATATTAATGATTTCTCATCTGAAACAGTGGGGGAAACAGTGAGACACTGGGGACATTTAGCAAAAGTGTTGGGGGAAAGTGTTTGTCAACTGAAAATTCTAGCCGGGCGTGGTGGAGCACGATTATAATCCCAGCATTTGGGAAGCTGAGACCAGAGGATCATGGTTCGCAGACAGCCTCAGCTACTTAGTGAGGTCCTCCGCACCTCACTGAGACCCTGTTTCAAAATAAATTATAAAAAATAGGCTGGGGGTGTAGCTCAGATGTAGACTGCTCCTGGGTTCCATCTCCTGTACCCCCCCAAAAAAAATCTCCAAAATGTAAATGAAACAAAGACACTTCCAGTAAAATGAAGCTGATAGAATTTATTGCCAGTAGGACCACAGTGTAAGAGCCGCTGACATGTCATGTAAATAACATACATATGTGTGCACAACCTCTTCATTCCTTAGAAGACACATGACTGCTTAAAGCAAAAGCATAACATTGTATCTTGGGATCAAAGTATGCAGAGATTCTATATATCTCTTTATAAAAGTACATAGCCCAAAGGATAGGTGGTACAAATAGAAAAACATTTCATTGTAAGATTCCTATATTTTCAGAAATAATTTATCTGACATTAAATACCATAACCTATCGCATTAGAAAATCCTGCAAAAAAAATGTACCTATAAGTTGAATAAAAATGGCGTGCTTAGTGGGGCTTGGGAGGCTGAGACAGGAGGATTGTAGCACAAGGCCAGACTCAGCAACTTAGTGAGTCTTGTTTCAAAATAAAAAGGGCTGGTGTGTAGCTCAGTGGTAGAACATCTCCAGCACCCCATAATAATAATAGTAATAGTAACAATAACAACAATAATGATGATGACGATGATGTTGCAGTGGTTTGCTCAAAATATTCAATGACTACAAAAGAAGGTGGGAAAGGAAGAATACAGTAAGAAAATGCGAGGAGATAATAGAAAAGACGGAGCAGAGCGACATGGCCGTCCAAGCCCATCGGTAGATAAGCAACTACGGAATAGAACAGACCAATGAAAACCCCAAGACTTGGCAGATGGCTGAGAACAGCAGGAATGAGATGCCCGCTTCAGGCCAACCAAGGTCGACACAGACGCTCACAGGTGGACGGAAGAGGGTGGAAAAGACCCCATGGAAAAATAAAAGTGGGAAGCCTGGAGGGCATTAGGCAACATTAGACCAAGACCAAGAATGTTATTATCAACAAAAGGAATATTTAACAAATAAAGTGTTAATATGGCAGGGAAATGAGAAAATACTAAACGTCTACATACCCAATGATGAATTTCCCAAACACATGAATCAAAACTGCCGTCACGGAAGGGAGGAGCCACAGTTCTGCCCATGGACAGAGGGCTAGCTGTCTATGGCCCTAGCAGTGACCAGTGCTGGGTGTGCCGACACACACCTGTAATCCCACTTGGGAGCCTGAGACACGAGGATTGCAGGTTAGAGGCCAGCCTCAGCACCATAGTGAGACTTGCAGCAGCCCAGCAAGACCCTTTTTAAAACACACAGAATCAGGGTTGGGGGTGTGGCTCAGAGGTAGAATACCCCTGGATTCAATCCCCAGTACTGAAATAAAACAATAACAAAAGCCCACCATCACCCTAAGAGAGAAGCCACAGTACCCTATGTACAGAGAGCCGTTACCCCTGTAATGGTGCTGTGGGACACAGAGACAGGTGAGCACGGGGGAGCAAGCCCTGGCCAGTGTCCGCCAGCCTGGAATTCATATTTATAGACACTCCAAGCAAGCAGTGGCGAGCCCCGGGATGGGAGGCCGGGCCCTGTGGAGAAGCACTTATCTTTGTTTAAACTGCCAAGCTTTACTCAGAAGTGGTATGCTGCGTCTGTTCAGTCTTTATCAGTCCCAGTCACCCTAATAGGTCCTGGGTGTTAACTCTACACGTGGTCTTTCCAAGGCACAAAAGAGGAACCAAGATAGACCCAAAAGTTGGACAATAAAGCAAATCTCGAAAAGTTTCACAGAATGAAAATCGTCCAGTATATGTTCTCTGACCAGAAGAAAATTAAATGAGAAATCAAATTGACAAGGATATTTGGGAAATCCCCAAATTTTGAAATACCTTCTAAACATCCCCTGGGTTAAGAGAAAATAAATTTAATTTTTACATATTTGGTAAAGCATGAGTAATTGGTGTATGAAGGCGGAAGGCTATTCCACACCAGTGGATCCACGGGGAGCAAAGGGACCTCTGCCTACAACAGACCAGTAAGCCCAAGATGGAAACCACACAATGAGACAAAGAAGGCAAAAATGTAACACACGAGGCACGATCCAACCAGAAGACATGGCGATTGTAGACGCACATGCTCTTGATTCAGGGCATGTGCTTTTATAACACAGATTACCAGATCCAAAGGGAGAGAGAGGCTCGCTCATAACAGCATAGACAGTTTCTCTCCATGGCAGAAAATCTGCAAGCCGATACCAGACCTCACGAAGGTCCTTGCCCTCGGGCGTCTTAAGGTAGAGGCTGGCGGGTTGCAGACTTTTCTCCTTGTACAGCCACCTGTCTTCTCTAAGCAGAGCATGAGTAACAGTGCACACATTTTACTTACTTGCTTGTTAATTAGTTTATATTTCAGATGCTATTTCTACTTATTCTTTTCTTGGTTTTGATGAATGTGTAATAATTGTGCTATTAATGGGGTACACTATAATATTTCAGTGTATGTGTGCAGTGTGTGCTGGTTACTTCAGGGTCATTACCATTTCCATCTCCTTACCGTTAGTATTTGGAGCCATCGAGTCCTGTCCTCTAGTTTTTCCTAAAATATATAGCAGGTCACTGTGATCTGTACTCACCCACCGAGCTGGGTAACACGAGGACTGATTCCTTCTGTCTCACTGTGCCTGGTATCCATTCTCCAGCCTCCACAGCTTCTAGTAATTTCGACTTGACATTTAGATAGACTTTTCTTTTTTTCTTTTCTGGCTTCCACATTTGATAATGTGTAGCATTTGTCTTTCTGTGTCTAGCTTATTTTACTTAACATAATATCTTCCAGTTCCATCCATTTTGCTGCAAATGGCGAGACTGTCATCTTTTTCTGGCTGAATACCCCTCCACTGTGTATAGATAACACATCCCCTCAGTCCATTCCCCCGCCAATGGGCGCCTAGGTTGACTCCATGTCCCCGCTCTTAGAAATAGTAATGCAATAGGCAGACGTCTCTGTGGTAGGCGGCTCCATTTTCTCTGGCTGTATACCCAGGCGCGGCATTGTGGGATCATACAGTGGATCTATTTTTGTTTTTTTTGAGGCCCCTCCGCAGTGTTCTTCATGATGGTGGCACTAATGGAGATGTCCACCGGCAGGGTGTCAGAGCCCCATTGTTCACTCCACTTCTCACCAGCATTGGTTACTTGTCTGCTCTCTTTTGGGTGAGGGCCTCACCACTAATGGAGGTGAAGTGGTGTGCCATTGTTGCTTTGAATTGCATTTCCCCATGGAGTTTGCATTAGCACCTAGTTAAAAAATATTTTTCTAATTTCCTTGGTTATTTTTAAACTATAAATTATTATTTAATTACCAAACATTTGGGCATTTTCTGAATATTTGAGTGTTGTCTATGTGAAAATTAATTCCATTGTGATTAGAAAAGCTATTCTGTATAATGTTAATACTTTCACTGTACTGTTGTGGCGTGTACCATGGCTCATTATATGATCTATAATGGCAAATCATAAGCGTACTCTATTAATTTGAAGTAAATGTGTATTTTTTAAACATTAGACGTAGTGTTTTGTAAATAGGGAGTAGGGCAAGGTGGTCGGTAAAGCTCTTCAAATATTTTGTTTGCTGAGTTTTTTTTCAAGTTTTTCCATAAATTGTTGAAAGACGTTAAAGTCTTCTATGAGTGTTAAATTTTTCATTTTCCTTTCATTTTAAAAAAATGTTTGCTTAATGCTTATAAATATTAATTAGATCAAAATGCTTTACATATTTGTTAAAGTTCTGCATATTTTCCTTGTTTTCTGTTGTTATTGTTGTTGTTGCTTTATGGATTGCTGAGAAATAGGTGTAGACATCTACTTTGATTGTGGGATTGTATGCTTCTCCCTTTAGTTTTATTCATGTTTGCTTAGGGTATTTTCTGTTATTATTAGCATACAGATTTACTAGTCTAATCTCTTTCAGAATATTAAACCTTTCATTATTATTTTTAAAGAGTCCTTCTTTAACAGTGCTAATATTACCGCTCTTTTAGCTGATACCAGTATCAACGCTCCAGTTTTCTTACGCGTACCATTTACATAGCATACATTTTTCATCTACTGACCTTTCTCCTTTCTACATATTTATATGTAAGTTGTATCTTTTATAGGCACAACATACTCATGTCTTAATTTAAGACAACATCCTAGCAACACATGGGTTTTAATTGGAGTTTTGACCATTAACATATGTTGTGATTGTTGAAATGCCTATATTGGGTTTTTATGTTGTTGTTTTTATGGCCTCTGATTTTTGTTCTAATGCTCCTACATTATTTTATATTTTAAAAATATTTTCGTTTTTAATTTTAGTCATCCTTTTGCTTCTAACTCTTCATCTTTGTGTTTGTTAGAGATCCCTTTATCAATATGTGTGTGATATCTCTTGATCTCACGCATCAGTACTGAACCACCTCATGTAAAATCCAGAATGCTTGCCATCCTCTAATTCTACTTTTCTCTCACAGTAATTTATTTTACAGTTGTCTTATGTATAATATTTTCAAACATTACAAACTTCTTAAGATAATGTAATAATTTTGGCTTTCAATAATCATGCAATTTTATTTAAAAGGAAAATAGCCTTTTAGTACATTTACCTAGATATTTATTATTTCAAATGATCCTCATTTGTTATTTATTTTTGACCCATAGTCTGTTATTTAATTTCCAACTCTTGGGCTATTTTCTAGATATTTTAGTGCCATTGATGTCCAAATTAATTGCATTGTGATCAGAAAAAAATATTATGTAAAATTTAATACTTTTAAAAGGACTGTAACAAAATATCTTATGGCCCATGACATGGTCTACCATGGTGAATCTGAATTCCCCTCTGACACCATTCCTCTCTAGCCAGACAGCTCCACGGCTCCACTTAGCGTTTCTTATACAGAAAGTCGGCTGGCAACACGGTCTCTTCATTTTGCCTTATCTGAAAACGTTGCTCTTCTGCCTTTATGCTTAAAGGATGCTTTTGAAGGCCATAAAGTCCTAGGTTGATGGCCTCTCTCCCTCTCTCTTCTCTCTCTTTCTTCCTCTTTCTCTCTTCCTCTCTCCTCCTCTCTTCTCTCTTCTTCTCTCCCTCTCTTTCATGTCCCCTGCTTCAATATGTCATTTTTCTCCAGCTACTTCTGATTTTCCTTTAATCTTTGTTCTTTAACACTTTGATTTGTTGTGTCTGCACATAGTTTCTATAGAATTTTTTCCATTTAAAATTTATCAGGATTCTGGAATCAATAAGTTTATGCATTTCACCAAATTGGAGAACTTTTAGATCACTAAATCTTGAAGGGTAATTTTCTATCTCAATTTCTCCCTATTCTGCTCCTGGAATTTTAAGGTATATTGGGCCTTTTAAGATTGATTTCAATTATTTGAAGCTCTGCTAATTTAAAAATATTTTATGCCTCTCCTCAAGTTCTCTCCATTGATTTATTTTCACTGTTTTCTCTGTCATCTCCTTTCTTCTTTTGAGCCAGTGAATTACATAATTCATATTTTATATTTTTCTGTACTGGGTTGTATAATTTTAAAAATATTTTGTTTCTCTGCTAAGATTTTCTGCCTTTTGATTCAGTTCCCATATATTTTCCTTTACTTTAAGTCCTGGTGTAAAAATAAATTGAAAGTTCTTTCTGATAATTCAGACATTTTGTTCATATGAGAATATTTACCTAAGTATTTAATTTTCTCTTGATAATTTGTCACATTTTCCTGTTTTGTTCTTGTTTCTGTTGTTGTTTTACATATCAGTGTGATTTTTGGATTACATCCTGGGCACTAAAAATGAAATGTTATGTCCTCTCTGGGTTCTGATATATTCCTCTGAAGGAGTCTCTAAGTTGGAAATTTACCACGTTCAATTCAGACTCTGAGCTATGCTCTGACACCTTTTGAGGATGGTGGCTGAAGCTCAGTTCCGTTTTGTAAAGGTTTGGTGTGCTGCTCTGATTCTGCCCTTGGTCGGCCTCGTCTAGGTCTATCGGAGGCGTCCAGGGCTATGTGGGGATCAGGCATACAATTAAAGGCTCTCTTCTCTGGCTCTCTCCCCCCAACTTCACACTCTCACTTTTCGTCAGCAGCAGTTTCCTTGCATTATTTCCCTAGCTCTCAGTCCGGAAAGTTTTAAGTGATTGCGATGTGCTTCTTCATACCTGTGGTCCAGGGTCAGGGCAAAGCCAGCAAAGAGGGAGATGCATATCCCTCGTCACTTGCCTCTCCACGTTGGGGGCCACCGTGGGACTCTCTGCCGGACCCGCTTTGCTCTGAAGCTGCTGCAGTGGCTGCTCTATTTGGGTGCTGCCCACTATTTATAGTTTCTGTCGGTGATGAGATCGTTCTGCGGAAGCTCACTCTGCTGTGTCAGAAGTGTCAGTCCCCGGAGTTGTATGAGGCATTGCTTACACTGCAAATCAGTTTCTCCATCTTTTTGCATTTCAATTACTATGAGTTTTAATCCAGGACTTACTTAGCAGTGGTATTTCAATTTCTAAATATGGGTTAT
The DNA here is from genome assembly GCF_963383645.1 of Muscardinus avellanarius. Lineage (NCBI taxonomy): Eukaryota > Metazoa > Chordata > Mammalia > Rodentia > Gliridae > Muscardinus > Muscardinus avellanarius. The sequence continues at coordinate 1,949,477 of NC_137797.1, read as the reverse complement.
ATTTATCTTTTTGTTTATAAATTTTGATTGCATGGTGGCCACATTTTATTCTGAATAAATGCATATAGACATATGTCTTATATTTTATGTAGAGCTCTCTATCTTTAGATCGATAGATGGATATATGTCGAGGCCCTCTTTGAGCTTAGTGCATGACTGATTGTTGTAATTTTATGTTTTTTTGGAACATTTGTTCCAAATTATTTGAATGCCTAACTCTAAGTCCACTTTAGTGATCCTTGCTGATTTTTCTTCTGCTTGTCCTAGACACAAAATGTATCCTGGCAGAATATTGGATTGTCATTTTTCCTTATAGGTCTATTTCTATGGCTGTTATTTGTTTATTTTTATTTATTTATTTATTTGTTTATTTATTGGTGGTACTGGGGGTGGAACCCAGAGGCTTTCTACCTTTGGGCTATACTCCCAGACCTATTTTATATTTTATTTGGAAACAGTGTCTCACTAAGTTGCTGAGAGCCTCACTAAGTAGCTGAGGCTGGCTTTGAACCCGCACCATCCTCCTGTCTCAGCCTCCCAAGCGCGGGGATTACAAGCGTGCGCCACCACGCCCAGCTCTATGGCTGTTATTTAACTTAGAGTCTGCTTGGTAAATATTGCTATGTCTTAAATACTTCTTTATGTCATAATTGTTTTATTAAAATAATATTTTGCCTTCAGGTTGAAGTTATTACTGTAGTTCCTCCAGGTTATTTTGGCCAGCACTTTCCTGATGGGCCATTTGTCAACTGTTTACTTTCGATCTTTACAGGTTTCTATGTGTGAGGAATTGCTCTTAGAAATAGCATGTGTTAAATATACACATTTGAATCTTACTTTGTCTAGTCCCATGAAAAATATCTTACAAGAATGTTTTTATGTGGTACTAGAGATTGAACCCAAAGGCATTCTAACTCCAAGCTGTACCCAGCCCTATGTTAATTTTTTTATTTTTTATTTTGAGACATGTTCTCACTAAGTTTTATTGAATTCACAGATTGAAGTGGAACAACTGACTCATAAAAGATATCAAGACTTTCCATAAATGAGCATTACAATCTCCTAATTTAAATAGATATTTTTATCCTTCACTAATATTTTATTGTTTTCCCCATTCACAGACATTTACACCTTGGAGTTTGTTTTGTTTCTGCATACAGACATGTTAGGAATGTTTTATTAATATGAACAAAATGTTGATACAATAAAATTATCTGGCGATAATGTCAATTAGTTTCTTCTTCTGTTTTATTTATTTTTCTTGTCTTACTCCACGGGATTGGAATATCCTTGACTTGTTTCAGATTTTACAGAGAAAGTACTAATGTATTATCCTACAGTATGTTGCTTGCTATAAATATTTAGAGATGACCTATATTCACTTAGAAAAGTTCTGTCTTTTTCATAGTTTTCTCAGAACTTTTATTAAGAATGGAGTTAATTTTTAAGGTATATTTTCAGGCCTAAGTCTTAGTAGTTTTTTACATGGTGAATTATAGCACGTGGTGTTAGTTCATCCTCTTACTCCTGAGAAAACCCAATTTGGTCATGAGTAATTTTTTAGTGGGTTACTGCATTTGAATTGTTAATATTTTGAATGGTTTTTAAAAAGCTATGTTCATAAATTATATTGACCTACAATTTTCATTTTTATACTGTCCTTCCCTGGCTTGGGATCAAGATTAGATTCATGTCATAAAATGAGATCTTTTATTTTTTATTGCCTGGAAAATTCTTTACAAAATTGGAACGATCTGTTCATTGACTGCTTGGTAAAAAGTCACCCATAAAACCATCCATGCCTTTTTTTAAAAAAAAAATTAAAAATATAGTATGGGCAGACTTTAAAATGCTGATATAAAAAATAACCATTTCTTTAATGGCTGTAGTCCTATTTCGACTCGTTATTTCTTTTCAGGTCATTTTTTTGAAGTTATAATTTTCCAGGAATAGATTCAGTTTAATGAAGTTTCACTTTTATCAGTACCATTTGGTTTGGAGATTTCTCTAATATTTGACGTCTTTCCTATGAAATATGTCATGCACTGAAGTGAGCAATGTAAAGAACAAAGACCAAAGCGTTCGATCACCTGTCCAGCCTGGCATTAAGAGTCAGATCCTGACAATACTGCGGGTGCCCCACGGCTCCACCACGGTCTTATCTTCGGATTTTCTCTCCTCAGAGTTGCCTCCATCTGGAATCTGTGAAAATTATCGTCTTATGCTTCTTTATAGTTTTATGGTCTGAGAATGCATGTACACTCTATCGTTTCGTTCAGCATGTGAGTATCAAGGCCAACACTGACTTCGTACGGAAAGTGATATTGCTTCTATCTAAATGATGAAGTTGCTTCCGAAAACACATCAGAAGAGCGGGTAGGCCGGAGCCTGATTCTGGCTTTTCAGAGAGCTTGCTGGGTCCTTCTGCAGAATCCCAGGAGGTGCTTACCTGTGAGGCCGGAGCCTACGACTTGAAACGATTGGGCACACGGCAGGCGCTATCTAGCAGGCCAGGAGCTGCATGCCCAGGCGGAGCACAGACAGAGGAAGAGCTTCAGTGGCTCACCATGTCCTCCGGCTCTCAGCGTCAGGCTGAAGCCGAGCGCAGGTCCTCAGAAGGAGGGGACTCACTGGCACAGCAAGCCACAGGAACAGTCACGTGGCGCTTGGGGTCAAGTGCCGGTATAATGGTAAGAGGCCCTGGGTCCACCCAAAGTGTCTATTTCTGGGGATTTACTCCGGCGTGGGTGGGTTAACTTCTACATCTGCTGAACAGCTCCCCCCACAGGACGCTCCATCACCCTCTGGTGAGCCTCTCTGCCTCTTTTACCCACGTGGGGTCTCTGGTGTCCAGCCTCCTTACAGGCTGACTCTCAGCTCAAGCTTCTAGAGGAAGAGAGCCTGGGAGCCGTTGTTGAGATCCTACCCCTCCAGAGCAGAGTTCCTTGCCTTCTGATACATCTTCAAGGGTCTGTCTGGGTGAAGAACTTTGGGCTGGGAAACATAGTCTCTCCAGCTTTCGAAGCTGGTTCACTTTCTCCTTGTTTACTTGCTGCTATTGAGAAGCCAAAGCCAGTCCTCGTATCATGGGACCTTCTCCAAAGGCAGATGTTGGGAGGGTCTCTTTGTATTCTGGGTTAAATTTCCACAGTGTGAGCCTTGGTGTGGGTCCGGGGTGAGGCACGTGCTGGCCATGGCGGGCCGTTTCATCTTTTATCTCTTGTCTTTCATAGATAGTACTCACAGAATTATCTGACCTCCACTGTTTGAATGTTGGACTTTCTGGACTGGCCTTCTAATTTTATTTTATTTTATCTTGTTTGTTTGTTTGTTTATTGCAGTACTGGGGGTGGAACCCAGGGGCATTATATATCCAAGATACATCTCCAGCCCTATTTTTTATTCTTTATTTTGAAACAGGGTCTCACTGAGTTACAAAGAGCCTCACTAAGTAGCTGAGGCTGTTCACGAACCACAATCTTCCAGTCTCAACCTCCCAAGTGCTGGGATTACAAGCGTGCGTCACCACGCCTAGGTAATTTTTATTTTATTTCATATCCCTTTGTCTTTTCTCTGCTAATCCTTGGTAGGACTGTGCAAGTGTGACACCGTCTTGCCTTTGTCTTAGAGGATTTCTATAGAATTCTTTCATCTTGGAGATCGTGTTTTGAATTTTGTTATGGTTTCCTGAATGTTCCCTTGTTTTGCAGCGAGCGTCTCGTTCTTGTTCTGTTACTGCCACGCCTCCGCCCCTCTGGAGTGCTAGGTGACTTCTGGGAGGCCTAGCCCTCCGCCCGGCCTGCCCCTCCGCGCGCTGCCGTGTGATTCGTCTCCTTTGGCTCCGTCTTCTTTGCTGCGGTCCTGCACTGGATGATCCTTGACTGGCTGCATGTGCTTTAAAGCGGGGGTCCTCAGCGCTGCTCAGAAGCTCTCTGGACATGGGCAACACCCATTGTCTGATTTTACCATGGGGGCCTTGGGGAGTTCCTCAGCCTCCCCAGAAAACAGGCTTCTCATCTCCTCCTCCAAAAGTGAGACTTGCCCGCCAGCTTTTTCTCTGATTTTTATGTAGTCAAATATACATGTGTGGGCTGTGTCGCGTGTTGGATACCCGTCTGCAGACTGCCACAGGCGTACAGGAGAAGCCATGAGGAGAACTAGAAGAGCAGGGGTGAGGCCAGCCTCTTCTCGCAGCCTCCGCGGCTGCCTCCTGCCAGCGCCCGCCCAGTCCTGGACGGTGTGCCAGGCGCCAGTTCCTTGGTTCCTTTCTTCCTCTTGATTTGGGGCTCCTCTTCCTCCCTGCCTTTTCTGATGTGCTTTTGAGTTTTCTAAGGCAGACCAGTGTGGTTCTCAACATTTCTGGTTTTTTTTTTTTTAAGGTTAGTTTGAATCTCTTTACTAGACTATGGCTTAGAAAACTTTTCCTTAAAGGGCCAAATAGTAAATATTTTGCAGCTGGAAGCTATAAAATCTCCGAAGCAACGGCTCAACTTTGCTGTTGTGTGAAATGTGCCAAGGACAGAATGTAGGCAAGTGGATATGGCTGAGGTCGAACGACATTTTATTTACAAAAACAGTCAATTGTCTCATAAATCATATTTGGCCAATTCTTACTTAGAAACTTCTGAGTATAAAGATTATTTTTTCATGTATAGGTGTATAGGCATTTTATTTCAGTCAAACTTAATCTTTGCCTTAAAATTAAAATTAATCAAATTTGATTAAAAGAAAATGCTCATTTATTAAATCACATAGCACAGAAGATAAAAGTGTGTCTTCTTTGTTGACAACCAAAGGTAACCTATGCTGGTAACAGGTTCTGAGATGTAAGTCACAGATTTTGTGATGGAGTTGAATGAAGGCAGTTGCAACTAGTTATGCCTGTTTACCTGACTTTGAGATCGTAGCTGCAGAGACAGTGTGACTCCTACGTTGAGTTTGATTCTCAACCTTTCTTTTTTTTTTTTTTTTTGTGGGTCTGGGGATGGAACCCAGGGGCATTCTACCTCCGAGCTACACCCCCAGCCCTATTTTTTATTCTTTATTTTGAAACAGGGTCTCACTGAGTTGCAGAGGGCCTCATTAAGTAGCTGAGGCTGTCCGTGAACTGTGATCCTCCAGTCTCAGCCTCCCGAGTGCTGGGATGACAAGTGTGCGCCACCACGCCTGGCTGGGTTTTCAACGTTTCTGATCATAGCTTGGGATTCAGATTTCTCGGACCCATTCAGTTAGTGCCCATGGTTCTTAGTTTCAAAAGTTGTGTTCATTCTCAGCCCGTCTGCTGTGGCTTGAACGTATGTGTTCCTTCAACACCCCTGCGTTGGCGCCCACGGCCAGGGAGGTGTAGAAATGGGGATCGTGGATGTGAGGAGTCCACCCTGTGAATGGGACCGGTACCTTTATAACAGAGGCTTCGGGGAGCTGCGGGGACTTCTGCACAGTGAGATCTATTTTTTTAATTGAATGTAATTTTAAGGTGTTTAAAGTGTTTTAAAGTATAAGATTTCTAATCGATGTTTTCCATCGACATAACTGTAGATTCACATGCAGTCATAAGAAATAACAGAGACCCTTACCCACCATTTTCCCTACTTTTCCTTTTTTTCCAGACTAACATTGCATAAAACTATAGTATAATACCATATCCAATTGATTTAATGTCCTGATCAAACTCAGTTTCCCAATTTTATTGTACTTGAATGGTGTGTGTATGGGTGTGTGTGTATAAAAGTCTCTGACATTGTGACTCCTTTGTGGGTGCCTGCATCTAACCACACAGTCGAGACACCAGAGTTGCACCAAGATCCTTGCCACTGCCCCTTCGAAGACACCTCTTCCTGGCCCTCCCCACCCCGGCCACTGTGGATCTGTGCTCCACTTCTGAATCTGCGTCATCTGAAAAGCCATCAGTGGAGTCACGTGGGTGGCCGCCTTCCGAGTCTGCCCTCCATTTCCTCTGCCGCCTTCTGCATCATTCCCTGGAGGTTCGCGCGTGCTCGGCTCAGAGGCGGGCTGCCCCACCGCACGTGGAGTGGAGATCCACGCACGGGACGAGGCGGCGGGGCCTGGCTAACTGTTCTGCACGCACGGGCTTTTCAGTTATCTTTCATCATGGATTTGCAATGTAGTGTTGGCAAAATAATGTTCTGCTTCCGGGTAATGATTTGTTTGTTTTGAAATGTGCAGGGACTGGGCTTACGGTCTGGAGTAAAGCAATTTTCGAGTGTCTTCCATGTGTGCCTGGAGACAATGTCCTGTAATTCTGAGATACAGATACAGATTCTCCAGTCCGCATTTCTGCTTGTTCTGTTTGTTAATTGTGTTGTTTCCGTCGCTTATGTACTCGAGAACATTTTTGCTGTTTGGACTTCTGAGCACGACGGTGGTGACCGCTTCTGCTTTTCCTGCCAGTTAACTCTGGTATCACAAATGTTGGGGACCTGTTACCTGCACGGGAAACATCCCCCGATGGCTGACCTCCTTCCTGTCAAGTGGCCCTTCCCAGCTCGGGAACTGAGCTTAATTGGGTCATGAACTGGATCACCTGAGCTGAGGAGACTTGGAGCGTTGATGAGATGATTGGCCCTGGACAGCCAGCTTGAAGGAGAAGCCCCGCCCTGGAGGCGGGCAGCGCCGCTCTGAGAGGCTGGCAACCTGGATGCAGAGGAGGCAGAGGCGTGAAGGCGCGCGTGGTTCCTCCCGAGGAAAGCGCGTCTCCTCCAGCCGGGGTGACTGGCCTTCCGCCCTTTTGCTCTTTGAACTGGACTCCACCAGTATTTCTCCAGAAGGTTTCCCGTCCTCTCCACCTGGACTGGGGCTGCATTCCCCGCGGCTCTGTTCCGAGACTCCAGGCATGGACTGCTGGACAGTGGCTGGTTCCTCCAGCTCTCGGTGCTCAGGCAGCCACTTGGGACCACGCCTCTTTGAACCGCAAGCGGAGTTGGTAAATCCCCTTTTATAACATGCTTATCCTGCGAGTTCTGTGCCTCTAGGGACCCTGATGAACATAGGGACGTTCACCGGTGTTTGCTATGACCAATCAAGGGAGCTCTGGGTTTCTTTTGCTTCGGAAACTCTCCTCTCTGCTTTCAAAATTCGTTTTCTTATATTGCCGGTCTGCTTCAGGTCGTGGATATGATTGTCTCTGCTGCATCTGGGGGTAGGAGTGGCTGGCAGGAGGTGAGGTCGGAGCAGTGATAGGAGCTGAGACCCGAGGGGACTGGGGACCACTGTGGGACTCTGGTTGTTACTGGGAGATGGGGAGCCATGGCAGGTGTGGGAGAAGTGGATATGCTCTGAGTGGGGATCACAGCCCCTCTGGCTACTGGGGGTGCTTGGCTTTTGGGGAGACTGAGGCTGGGTAGAGGTGGCCCTGGCTGTACCAAGACAAGGCAGACACGTTGAATGCCCAGGAAGACTGCTCCTAAAGGTAGGACGTTTGTACCCAGTCCTGGGACTTCAGCACCCCAGGGGAAAAAGTTCCAAAAGGCGACAGGCAGGGTGCCACTGCCAGAGCCAGGAAGGAGCGAAGGCATGGGAGGTTAACCCACCTGTTCCCCTGGTGGGCGCCTTTCTACTCAGGTGGTGACTCAGGTGATGATGGCTGGTGGGAGATGATAAAACTCATGGTTTGTCTTTATTTCCCTGTGACCTTGGATGTTGCAAAACTCTGAACAGCTTGCTTGAATTTAACAAATCATCAGAAAAGTGTCTGGCCCAGCGGGTTTCACTGACCCACCAGTGAGTCCAGTCTTGGCTCTAGGTGCCCACAGAACTGCCCTGTGCAGTCCTGGACAGGGCTGCTTCTGGCCCCAGGCCCAAGCCTGCCAACTGAAGACCACACTGCTGTCTCTCCTCTGCTCTTGCCTTAGTCCCAAATGATGGGACCGTGTTCCAAGATGCCTGAAGCCACAGGCAGTACCCAGCCCTAAATATGCTGCCCTCTTCTCTTAACATACTCATTTGTAAAGAAAAAGTTTAATTTATAGATTGGGCCCAGTAAAAAAGAAGGACCAATAATAAAGGAGAATAATTATACTACACGTTATTTAAAAGTATGAACTAGCTGGGCACACACCTGTAATCCCATTATTTGGGAGGCTGAGATAAGAGGATTTACAGGTTCAAGGCCAGCCTCAGCAACTTAGTGAGACTCTCAGTAATTTAGTGAGATCTTGTTTCAAAATAAAAAATAAAATAGGGTTGGGATACAGCTCAGAGGTAGAATGTCCCTGTGTTCAATCCCTAGTACTATATAAATACACACACATATGTACAATATGAACTATATTTCTGGAATTTTTATTTAATGTTTTCAGGTGAAGGTTGACCAGTTAACAATTGAAACCTCAGAAGGTGAGACTTCTGAAGTTTCCATTGTTAAATGGGGGGCGAGGCGCTCTTATCTTTAGATGATCAGTGTTGAGATATGCCAGCCATCTGTAAGACGCAGAAGGGAAAAGTGTGCTTGGGGTGCAGTCCCATCGGGAACCTTCCTGGGCTAGGCCTGCTGCATGGGCCCTGACTCCTGGACGGGTCACCCACTCGTGTCCCCTGCGGCCTCAGCAGCAGGTGTTGTGGCCCCTTACAGAACACAGGAACAAGTCAAAGGCAGGGCAGCCCAAAATGAATCAGCACGTTGGGTTGAATGCAGTGGTGTAAACGGAGGACCCGCACATCTGGGGAAACAACTATCAAGCCGGGAGGAGGAGTCAAGGCCGCCAAAGAAGGGGTGAAATATGCCTCTACTTTCCTGGGGCTCCAAAAAGGTGAAACCATGCTTGATTGTTCAGAGAGCTGAACGTGGGTAGGAGAACTACAGAGACAACAGGGAAGTCATGGCCAGAAAGAGCCAGGTTGTGTCCAGGGCCAGGAGGGGCCTAGAAGGCAAGCAGTGGTGCAGGGGTGCCCACACCCTGCGTCCTGTGTGCTTCGGGCTGGCTGGTTTCTGTTGGCCAGTGTTAGCTCGGCCCCAGACCCTCCTGTGCAAGTCCCCTCTGGAGAGCAGGGTGTCTACCTGCTTCACTCCTGGACCAGTGGTGGAGTCTAAAGTGATTTGCACACTCAATGCTAGCATCGTAGGGGGGGCTGTCAGCTGCAAACATCACCTGGTGTGGGTTGGACTGTGTCCCTCGAAAGCATGTTCACGCCCTAACCCTGCTACCCAGGCCCATGACCTTGTTTGCAAATAGGGCTTTCGCAGATAGCATCCAGTTAAGAGGAGCCACAGTGATTAGGGTGGGTTCTGAATCCAGTCACTGGGGTATCTGTGGGGAGAGGAATAGACAGGGAAGTAGGCCATGTGAAGGCCTCCTGGCACAGCCACCAAAGGCTGCAAGAGCAGGGAGGGTCCTCCCCTTCAGAGGGAGCACTGCCCGCTGATCTCCTGACTTCAGAGTTCTGGCCCCAGAAGCAGGAGACTGAATTTCCATTGTTTTACACCACCAGTTTATGATCATGTCTATGATAGCCTTTGGGAATAATATGTTGTCTCTCTGAATTTGCTTCTCTACCTGCCGTGACCTCAGCACCCAGAATTCTCAAGCACATGGTGGGCACCCCACCGACTCTGTTGGATGAGTGGGTGAGTGGCAGACACGGCTGGTGCCCCCACTGTCTTCAGTCGACTCTACTATGAAGCCATTGTTCCCTGTCAATAAGTGGAAATAGATTCCATTATTTTATATGCAGCGGAGGGGGCCAGCCAATGGAGAGCTGCCACCTTTTTATTGATACTCATAGCTCTCTGCTTTGTTGTGGTGAATAATGCTTAGAATGAATTTATTAGTGTATAACCCCTGCAACCTCACCTAGCAATTTCCTCATGATAAACCCTTGGCAGCAGCATCGCTAGGTGGAAAGATATAAAAAGGTCTGTGTGTTTTAACGCTGGATGCTCTTTGCCAACTCTCACTGCAGACAACGGCACGCTGTTGGACTGCCCCGGCAGGCTGGAGAGTGCCGGCTTTCCCATGCGGTGCCGAGCCAGGGATTACAGTTCTTCTCAACTCGTTGCCAATTTGCTAATCATAAAAAGGTACCAACCTCTTTGTGGTTTTAATTTGCATTTCTTTGATTACTACTGAGTTTGAACATCTTTTCATGTTTATTAGCCATTTGTATAAATACATCCTGAACATTTATGAAGCCATTTAAAGTGCCAGGCTGCCTCCTGCTGTTGGAGGCATGAAGTACCAGGGCAGGGCAGGAGGAGAGAAGGTCCAGCTCCAGGACCACAGGGGAAAGCGCCAGGTGCCCACACTCTCCCGGAACGCGCTGGTCTCCTGCCTACAGACTCCCCGTGCTCCAGGAACTGTCTCCCTGTGGTGGACACAGTCCTCAGGATGCAGAGGGCAGTTTGGCAAGGCCTAGCTCCAGGAAATTTGCATTTCAACAGGGAACTCCCACTCCTGCTCCAGGCTCAAGAATGCATTCAAATGTCGAGTTCAGCTCCCTAGCCTTTCAAGCTAAATCAGCAACCCACAAACATGGCGGCAAGAGCTTGGCCCAGTGTGCTTCTTGCTAACTTCCACTAGAGGGCAGTGTTGGGGGTGGAAAGTGGAGACTCGCTGCCCACGGGGTATCCAGCCAGGGCTCAGCAAGCTGTGTGTGTTTGGTAAGTGAATGGACCAATAAATGAACGGTTTCTGGGCACTTGGCCCAAGACCGTCGCCTCCTGCCCTGATGGGCAGGATCTTGCCCTCCAGGCACCCACCTCTGGACGCGGCTGGACTGCTGACCCCTCTGCCTTCTCTCTAAAGCTACCATTAGACCGACGCCTCCCCCGCCCTCTCCAAAGTCGGCCAAACGCGGCCTTCCGGAGGCCGGCTTGCACTCTTCACCTTACCCCACAAGCTAAGTCATTCCACTTTAGGCACTGTATTTTCTTATTAGTCACATAGAACTCATTAAATGGAAGATAGAGCTCTTCATAAAATATGTAGCAGAATCTTGGATTATTAATTTCAAAATTAAAGAAATAATAATCCTGGCGATGAAATGTATTGACTGTTCATAAAATTAATCGAGTGTCCGAGGACAGAGTTTTTGACCGAGGGGCCCGGAGCACAGGCTCTGTTCTCAGGAAATGACCTTGGCTACCTGCCAAGCCCGCAGGCCACACTAGAGGAGGGCCATCCAGGGCCCCTGCGTGGCAGGGTCTGGGCCTGGCCTGCCTGGGGATGAGGAGGAAGCCTGCAGATTCCCGGAACCAGGTAATTCCCACCAGCCTCAATAAACATTTTCTAGGGCCACAGGCCATGCGTTAGAGAGATGCCAGTAACCAGCAGCACACCTGGTTAGAGCATCGCCCCGGCTTCGCACCAAGGTGAGGCTGTGAAGGTGGTTCTCAGGATCCTGCGTGCAGAGAATCATTAGGGATTCTGACAAAATACCCCTGGGCCTTGGGCCCTGGACCCAGAAACTTCTACCCTGAGGGTCTGCTTGGGCCTGGTGATGTCCACACAATGTCTGTGGCCACTGACTGTGGCCAGTGACTGTCTGATGACCTCACATCCTCTAAGTCATCCTGCTAGGAAGATACTCAGAAACAAAACTGATACGTAAACAGCCTGGGGACAAGCTGTCACAGGACTGGAGGGGAGGGGCCTGTCGCGGGTAGGGTCCTTCAGGGCCACAGCACTGTTTTCAGGCCTCCTCCAGTGGCTGGAAGTTCCACTGCTGAGTGCAGATCAGGAGCCTCCTGTGCGTGTGGGTGTCCCCAAGTCACCAAATGTGCCCCAGTTATAAGGCAGAATGTCCTGATCCTAGGAAATGCATGGTAAAGAATTTAAGGGCAAAAAAACATAAGGACAGTGGACTCTCAGATGGTTCAGTACACATCACAGGCTGAGACAGAAGGATTGCAGGTGAAAGGTCAGCACGTAGCAACGTAGAAAAACCCTGTTTCAAAATAAAAAAATAGGAGTTAGGGTGTAGCTTGGAGTGGAACTTCTGTGTTCAATTCCTAGTGCCACAAGAGAGAGAGGGAAGAAGAGGAGGAAGAGGAAAGAAGAGAAGAAAAAGGAGGAAGAGAGGAGGAGGAGAAAGAGGAAGGAGAAGGACGAGGAAGAGGATAAGGAAGAGGAGACAGGAAGAGGAGAAAGACAAGGGGAAGGAGACGGAAAAGTAGTAGGAGAGAAAGGAGAGGGAGGAAGAAGAGAAAGAAGTAGAGGAGGAAGAGGAAGAGGAGGAAGAGAAGAAAGAAGGAGGGAAGAAAAGGAGAAGGAAGAAGTGGAGGAGGAAGAGGAGAAAGAAGGAAGAAAAGGAGGAGGAAGAGGAAGTGGAGGAAGAAGAGGAAAAGGAGGAAGAGGAGAAAGAAGAAAAGAAAGAGGAAGAGGTAGAGGAGGAAGAGAAGGAGGAGGAGGATGGAGAGTGTGTGCTGCCAGGCTGAAGGGTTCGTGTCCTGGCGCCCTCTCCCTCCTGGGTTGCTCGAGGCCACTCCCAGCCGCACCTGCAGCCCTGCCTCCTCTAGGTGGTTCTGAAGTTCTGAACTGCCCCCGGTAACCTGGATTCGTGGTTGGCGCCCTGAGGTGGGGTCTGTGGGACGTAAGGTGCTTCCCAGGGTGGGCTGGCCGGGTAAGTTCTGAAGGCTTTTAGCATCTGGTCCTGGTTAGGGGAATGCTAGAACCAGAGCCCTCCAGAGCCTTCCTGTCCCGGCCACTGGATAGGTCTGTGGACCCCACTGGCTGCTGGGTAGACCACAGCCTGGCAGCCTGGCTGCTGGGTAGACCACAGCCTGGCAGCCTGGCTTCTGGGTAGGCCACAGCCTGGCAGCCTGGCTGCTGGGTAGGCCACAGCATGGCAGGCTGGGTGCGGGCCCTCTGCAGCATCCTGAGCTCCAGGGCAGAGTTGTGAGTCAGGCAGAGCAGCCTGGACAGACGGCTTCTGCCACTCCTGTGCCCTGTGCCCTCATACAGGGAGGGTGCCTTCTCCTCTGGAAGGCAGCGATGCTAACCCCTACAGCAGGGCAGAGGCAGCCAAGAGGGCCGGCCTCCAGGGGAAGGCGCCGCTTCCTGCCCAGCCCCACAGCCAGCTGTGCTCGCGCCTGCTCTCCTGGGAGCCCGCGGCACGGAGAGGTGGGCAGCCTTGGCTCCTTTGTGTAAAGTGGGACCAGCCCCATATTGCCTGGGGTGCCTTCACTTCCACACGTGGTCCACACGTGGTCCACACGTGGTCCACACGTGGTCCAGGGGCCATCGGAGGAGCTCCTCGCTCAAGAGACCAGCGATTGAAAGACACTGACCGGAGCTCCTGGCCCTCAGCCATCTATGCCTGGCCTTGGTGAAGGGACGAAGGGTGGGGAGAGGGTCATCTCCAAGAAGGTTTGTTAGGTTGCCCTTTGTTCTTTGATTCAGGACCAGGACCAGTGCGGGGTGGGGGCAGAGACAAGGGCCCCAGTGGCCAGCTGCTTCTGCCCTCAAAGAGCAGGAGAGCACTGCTTACAGTGGTAAGCAGCAAGCCCTGCCCAGCAAGGGGCTCGTCTCGAAGCTCTGGAGAAGCCAGGAGGTGCAGGCTCACACCCAGCCCAGGCATCCGGTCTGGTTAATTATGGCTGGGAGCTGTTCTAACTAATTATTTACAAGCATAGAAGAGGCTATCTCCTAGAATAAAAGTGCAAGATATGGATTTTCTGTAATTGCAAGTTGGCAGGCCTGGTCTCCCATGCAGAGCGGAAGGTGGGCCATTTATAGGAAGCGGGTCTGGCGGACGGCCAAGTGCAGGCCCTACCCCAGCACATCTCCAGTCTAGAAGGAGGGTTGGTCTTCTGTGTCACCCCACCTCCACGGCTTGTTTAAAACCTACATGGCCAGTGTAAATTGGCTGCGCTCAACAGCCTGGCAGCTCTGATGGCCACGCCTGGCCCGCAGCACTAGTTGGTAGAAAGATGCCAGTGGGCTGCCCAGGGCCTGGGACAAGTGGCATGACCCCAACGCTCAGGCCAGGGAGAATACAGGAAACCACGCTCAGTCCACACTGCGCAGAGCGAGGCTCGCAGGGCAAGAGGCTCCCTGCCCTGCCCTCTAAGCGGGCCTCCTGGCTGAGGCACAGTGAGAGGGTCTGGACGCCCTCTTCACTCATGGAAACCGGATGGCGGCCCTTCCCCTTGCGGTGACGAGAGCCACGTGGGCCCGTGAGCCACTGCCTTCATCTGCAGACTCAGGGGGCGCGCGGCCACCTTGCTGTGGCGCGAGGCATCAGCTAGTGGATGGGACGAGCTGGTGCTGTGCCACAGGCTGGACACATGTCCACAGATGAGAAGGCGCCTCCTTCCTGACAGTGGCCGCTGGAGCCGAGACGGCGCCTCTACCCAGCAGCCTGGCCACGCAGGAGCAGGGAGGTGGCTTCTGCTAGGAGCATCACTTGGGCCAAGCAAGATGCCCCTCGGCCCCCAGGCGAAGACGGCTGTGCTGGAGGCACACAGGGAGGCACTCCTTGGCCCCAGACCCTGTCCTGGCCTTCCAGGGAGAAGCAGAGGAACAGCAGCCAGCCACCAGGGTGCTGAGCCCATCTGCCATCGGTCTCCTGGTGAGAGGCAGTGTGCTGTGGTCATCTCAGAAGCTGGCACCCGGACACAGGTCAAAGCCCGGTCCCGAGGGAGGTGCCGAGGATGCAGCAGAGACTTCCTTACACCAGGGAGCGTTCCACAACACATCCATGACTGTGACCACAATCCCAGCACCACAGGCAGCTGAGGACAGTGGGGAGAGCACTGGAGTCAGAGTCAGCTTGTTCAAAGGCCCCGAGGCAGGGGCTCAGGTGGGGTGCCGAGGGGTCAGGAGGCAGAGGTGGTTCAAAGGATGAGTCAGAGGGGTGGGAGGCTGACCACAGGCTCCAGCATGCTCTGCCGCCATCCTGGGGAGGTTCTGCAGGTGAGTGACCAGCCCTGCTGCCCTCCTGCGCCAAGTGAATGGAGACAGGCGTGGATTTGGGAGGCCACTTTCATCCTCAGGGGCAGGGTTTGCCTGGGCCAGCAGGGAGCTGGGGGAAGAAGAATGGCCTCCCACCAGGCGGCATTAGAAGGGAGGGTGGAGGTCAAGCATGACCAAGGTCCCCTTTAGTTATCCTGGAGCCACAGGTGGCTGGCGGGGTGCGTGGCGGAGGCAGCTGACAGTGGCTCAAGGACTGATCCTGTGTAAGTGCCCCATCTGAGAGGGACACTGAGGCCCAGGCGGAGAGGCCCTGCCCAGGGCTGTGCAGTCGGGCCCCAGGGCCCACTGTTACCTGCTGGGTGCATGCTCCGGCTCTCCTGGGCACGTTCGTCCCCAGCTCCTCCTGCTCACCCCACGGAGCCAGGGGCCTCCCTGGGTCACAGTTTCTAGACTTCAGTGAACTCAGCCCTCTGCCAACCCTGCCCAGCTCCTGGGCAGCAGAGGCAGGACTTGGGTCTGAGGGTGCACCCCGTCCTCCTGCCACCTTACCTCCAGGGGCTTCTGCAGATGGGAGCCTGAGAAGCATGTGTTCTGGAGACGGAGCCCCCCAGGCAGGCTGGGAAGACAGTGACCTGCCCTATCAGAGCTTCAGGAAGTGTCCAACCTCCTGGTGTCTCCGGCCACACCCACAGGGGCGGGGCCTGATCTAGAGGGGGCGGATCACTTCACATGCAAATGGGTGGCCCCAGAGCCCAGCCTCTGCGGGGGTGATCACTGCAGAAGGTGCTCAGGACCCCAGATGCTAATTGCAGTAGAGCACACTTGGCACAGTTCATGGTTCACACAGTGCCAGGATGAGGGGCAGATGGCCGTGGGCGTGACCCACAGGGGCCACCTGGTGGTTGTCCTGTCCCCGTGGTCTTGGCTTCCTCAGGTCTGCAGCCCCTGCCATTCCAGGACACACTCGACATGTAAAAAGCCAAGGTCCTGGGGCCTGGGTTCCCTGGTATCCTTCCACTAGGCTGAGAGGGCACTCGCCTCCTGAGAAGCCCTGAGTGTGACCCTGTGCCCCCTTCCTGCTGGCCCCCTCGCCCCACCAGTGCTTCTGTACACACATCCCCCACCAGAGGGGCCGCGGGTGTGTCTGCCACCACTGGCCTCCCCAAGGTCTGTCAGGGGCTCTGGGTTTGAAGTAGACAGGATAAGGCCCAGAGAAGCGATACTCTCAAATCCTCTCTTCCCTTTCTTCTCTTTGTCCATCTCCCCCACCGCCCTTACTTCTTTTCTTCCTATCATTTCCCTTATCTCCCTCATGTTTATCTTACCACCCATCTACTCCCTCCCCACCCATCATCTACACATCCATTCATTGATCCATCCATTCTCTATCCACCCTCCCACCTACACATCATCCATTAATCATTCACCCATTGATCCATCCATCCATCCATCCACCATCCATCTACCCATCCATCCATCCATTCATCCACCCATCGACACATCCACTCACCCACCCATCCACCCTTCCACCTACCTATCCATCCACCCACCTGTCCATTGATCATGTATCCACTGATCCACCCACCCACCCATCCATCATCCATCCCTCCATTGATCCAGCCAGCCCTTTATCCACCCACCCATCCATCTACCCAGAGCAAGGAGTTTGAGGCTTAGCACTGCTCACCTTTTGGATGGATACGCCCTTGTTGTAGGGCTGCACCATGCATTATAGATGTTTTGTGGTGTGCCTGTCCTCAGTCTGCTAGATGCCAATAGCACCTCTCCCTCGAGCTGTGGCAGCCATGTTTGTCTGCAGACACTGTTAAATACCCCCCGGGGCAGCAGAATCTCTCCAGCTAGAGCATTGTGCTGGAGGAAGGAAAAATGGAGCCAGGCAAGACTCCTTCACTGGCCTGAGGTTCTACCAATCACCAAATCATCTACCTTAGCGGAGTCTCAGCTTTCTCATCAGTGAAACAAAAATCATGCTTGCTTCTGTGCTGTCATGAGAGCCAGTGCAAGGGTAGAGAGACGGCACGTGGTGCCTCAGATGCTGGCCCAGAGCCTCATCAGCGAAGACCTGCGGGCAGCTGGGGACTGCTCAGCACTGCGAGCTCTGAGCCCTGGGAGGCCAGCACGCACCCGGAGAAGGCCACTCAAGTGTGTGGCACCAATTCCTCCTGAGAGCCAGCACTGCATGCACGGGACGGGCTGCAGCCCTCGGGGTTGTGGGAGCCCGCGGAGAGGAGCAGGAATGGGCTCTTGTCTGGGTGGGAGTCGATGGCCTGGCCTGCTGCCATTTCTGACATCAAGCTGCTCTCCTTCAGGGATCTGCAGGCCACCACAGTGCTCAGAGTCTGATCTGGTGTGGACAGTTTGTCTTAGGGAAACTGAGGCCCAGGGGGGGAGAGGAAGATGTTCAGAGTTGTATGCTCAGTCCACGCTAGGAATACCCACAGAGAAGGCGCTGGCTGTTGTGAACACAGAAACCATGGGCTGGCCACTGAAGCTCCTGCCAGTCCTCCCACTCCAAGCCTGGCCCCGGCCACCATCCCAGTGCACCCCACTCCAGCATCCGCTCTTGTGGGGGTGGTAGGCAGCCATCTCTTCTCTGGTCGTCGCAGGACAAGGTCTGCAGACCCAGGCTGCCCTGTCCAAATTTACCATTTGGATAATATGCCCCCGGTGTCCATTCCTGGGTGACCTTGTGGATGAAATAGTGTCTGCTCTTAGGAGGAGCCCACATGGGCCTGTGTCCTGGTGGAGACTTGGAGGTGCTGTGCCCGAGGAGGGGAGGGAGTCAGCTCAGGAGCTAGGAGGTGGGAGGTGGAGGTAAGTGGAAGGACAGGGGCTGCTCACGGGGCCAGGGAGCACTGCAGCCAGGGCTCAGCACGGGGTCAGGGAGCACTGCAGGTAGGGGTCAAGATGCCAAGGGAGAGGCGCAGCTGGAGAGCCAGGCGGGGCTGCGGAGGACCCAGAGCACATGGCTTCGCTCAGAACTGACATGGGGAGCAAATGGAACCAGTGCCAGGGGTTAAACAAGGCGGAGAAGGAAGCTCCAGCGCCCCCTGTGGCTCCCGTGTGCAGAGCAGATGTGGGGTAGGGCTGGGGTCAGAGGGAGGTGGGACGGAGTGGGGGTCGGGGCTGGCAGTGGCCTTGAGGACCCACGGCCTCTGCGGGGGGCTGCTGGGACAGAGCAAAGAAGGATTCCAGGGACTGTGGTTAAATGCGGCCTTCGCTGTGATTTTAAAAATAGACTTGAGCTGGGCATGGTGGCACACGCTTGTAATCCCCACGCTTGGGAGGCAGAGACAGGAGGATCACGCAGGTTTGAAGCCAGCTGTGCTGGCTTAAGAGACCCTGTTTCCAAATAAAAAGTATAAAATGGGTCTGGGAGTGTAACCTGGAGGAAGAAGGGTTTTCAGGAACCCCAGTACCACCAAAAAAAAAATAAATAAATAAATAGACTTGATGTCTATTTAGGTTAGTTTTAGATTTACAGAAAATCTGCAAGCCAGGCATGGTGGCGCAGCTTGTAATCCCAACGTTTGGGAAGCTCTGAGACAGGAGGATTGCTGTTTATGAACAGCCTCAGCTACTTAGGCCCTCTTCAATTCAGTGAAACCCTGTTTCAAAATAAAATATAGGGCTGGGGGGTAGCTCAGAGGTAGAATGACCTCTGGGTTCCATCCCCAGTATTGAAAAAAAAAAAGAATATCTGCAAACTCTAAATTCTCTAGTTTTGCAGTTTATAGAAAACCTCCAGTTTCTCTATATTACTTATAATTAATAAAGGACCATTAACACATTGTCATTAAGATCTAGTTTGTTCAAATTTTCTTAGGTTTTGGTTTGGTTCTTTGTGTTTGATTTTTGGTACTGGGGATTGAGCCCAGGGGTATTCTACCTCTGCATTTTACCTCCAGTCCTTTTTATTTTTTATTTTTGAAACAAGTTCTCACTAAGTTGCTGAGGCCGGCCTCAAACTTTCGATCCTCCTGTCTCAGCCTCCTAGATACTGGTGTTACAGGTGTGTGTCACCATGCTGGGGTCATACTTGTTCATCCTGAGCTCTTTCTCTGTCCCGGGCCCCCACGTGACCCTTGACCGTCACATCTCTTTGGATTCCTCTGGGCTGTGGCAGTTTCTCAGGCTCTCCCTGACTCTGATGACCTGGGCAATTCTGACAGTTGCTGGTCAGTCTTTGGTGGCCTGGGCAGTTCTAGGGTACTGGCCAGCATTTTGTAGAATGGACGTCTGCTGAACTTGGCTGGCATTTTTCTCATGGACTTTGTTCTTTTGAAGGGAGGGACGATTTCGTCACACGATGAAGAACAGAAACTTTCAGCAAGATTGGTGGCACTGGTGTGGCCTCGCTCCCCTGGCTGGGGCAGAGCTGGCCACATGTCTCACCTGTAGTTCCCCGTCTTCCTTTTCCAATCTTGTCTTATTTGCTCTGTGCAGCCCAGACCTCAGGGTAGGGAGCCCACTCCCTGGAGCTGAGTAGCTACAGAAACTGTCCGCCATCCTTCTGGGTACCTTTGTCTCTTCCTCCCCTGTTAATTATTCAGTTATTTACTTATGCGTACAAACGCGTGGTTCTTTTTTATGCTGTGACAACTTTATTTTGTAGTTCAAATTGTTCTAGCTTTGACTCTTAGGAGAATTTTTGTTACTCCCTGTGTCTGTTCACCTCCCCTCCTCAGTCAGTGTGTGTGCGTGTGTGTGTATGTGCATGTGTGTGTGTGCAGAGTATCTCCTTTCTAGCTCTACAAGATTCTCCATGATATATATTTTCTGTTAGAGTCCTAGAATCAGCCCTGGTTTCTCGAATGGTGCTTTGGTTTGTCTATAGAATATCCCCCAGATGAAAATCTCATCTATTGGCAACACAAAATGTTCAGAGGTGAAATGATTGAATCAGGGCTCCAATCTCATCAATGGCTAAGTCTACTGATGGATTAATAATTTGGACTTACTGGGAGGTAGCTGTGGGCAGGTGAGCATGGCCAGAGGAGGTAGACGCCTGGGGTTGTGGCCTTGGGGGCCGTATCTGTCTCTGAGCCCTTCCTGTCTCATTCTGCTTCCCGGCTGCCATGAGCTGAGCACATTTCCTCCACCAGCCCTCCCATCACAATGATTCTGCCTTGGAGCTGGTCAGCTATGGACTGACCTCTGAAACTCTGAGCCCAAATAAACTTTCCTCTTCTAAGTTGTGCTGTCCAGTATTGTGGTCACAGCTGCCATACAGTCGGAGAACAGAATCAAAGATCAAAATCTGGAAGGTTGCTGTGGTCATTGCTCCTGGAGTCTTGATGCTTCCGGGATCCGCAGTCAAGGAAATATACACGTGTGCCTAGCTCGTCCCAGCTAACAGTGATTTGACCTGGGATTTTTTAGTTATTCTGATCTTCACATCTGTGTGATAATCAATAGACTACATTCAACACTTCATTATGAAAAAGGTTGTGCTCGCTCCACTGCAGGCTAATGTAAGTGCCTTGGGCATGTTTCTGGTATAGGAAGCTAATCTGGGATGTTCCGTAGGTTTAATTCTGGGATGTTAAATGCATTTTAACAACATTTGAAACTTATGGTGGTCTTATTAAGACATAATCCTGTCTTAAGGAGATCTGTGCTAAGCGATGACGCACACCTGCAAATGTGGGCATCCGTGTTGAGCTGGATGTGAGTGCGTGCTGCCCCTTTGACTCTGCTCTGTCGCCGTGTGAGCTCCAGTCCTCCTTTCTTCATCGGCTACCTCCTGTCCCAAAGCGGAGAGCGGGCTCCACCACCGCCACGCAGCGCTCGCTCAGGTGGCCAGTCGTAGTGCAAATCTCACAGCAGTGGGACTGCTAAGCAGCACCGTCATGGGAAACACCTTCACCCGGCACGGCTCCCTCTGCCTTTGGCTCACAGGCTCCGGAGTTCCCAGAGTTATCCCGGTCAGCCAGCCACGCTTCTATGGCATTGCTCCACCCCACGGCCACCGGGCGGGCTGCTCACCACAGGCTGCACCTCACCCCGGACCGTCTAGTCACGGTAGCAGTTCCTTACAATTCTTACGTATATGTCTCACATACCGCTTTCAAATCCTTTGAGTGCGTACCCAGAGTAGGATTCCTGGATCAGGCGGCAGTTCTATCTTTGGGTTTTTGAGGAACCTCCATACTGTTTTCCATAATGGCTGTATAATTTACATCTCCGCCCACAGCGTGTGGGCCTGCTCTGCACGCTCACCAGTGCTCTATTTTACCTTGTTGGTGAGAGCCGTCCCGGCAGGCATGAGGCGCCAGCTCACGGGGGACTTAACTTGCGTTTCCCCAATGATCAGAGATGTCGAACACTGAACGTCCTTTTCATATATGTGTATTGCATGCACAGTCCATGTATGCATTTCTATGTTTATATGTTATATATGTATTTATGTCATTTGTCTTTCTTCTTTTAAGAAACGTCTATTTAGATCTTTTGCCCGCTTTTAAATCAGGCGATTTTCTTTCTTGCTACTGAGCTGCGCTCCCTTCTATCCTGGATATTAGCCTCTTCTCAGACATAAGCACTTTACCCCTGCACAGGTCCACAGGTCTCCTCTTCCCTCCTGTTTCTTTAGCTGCGCAGAAGCTTTTTGGTTGGATGCAATCCCATTTATCTAGTTTTAAATAACATTATTCACAATGGCCAAGTTAGGGATCAACTTAAGTGTCCGTCAGTGGGCGAAAGGGTAAGGGAAATGTGGCCTCTCTCTCTGCACATATCACAGACTACAATGAAGTTCTGAAAGGAGGGAAATGCTGCCATTTGTGACAACGGGCGAACACGGAGGACACTGTGTTATGTGAAAAAGCCAGGCACAGAGAGGCCACCGCTGCGTGTCCTCACACGCATGCACAAGATAAAACTACCAAGCTCACAGAGCCAGAGAGTGGGCTGAGGTCACGGCGGCTGGGGTGGGGTCACAGTGGCTGGGGTGGGGTCACTGGCTGGGGTGGGGTCACTGGCTGGGGTGGGGGTCACAGCAGCTGGGGTGGGGTCAATGCAGAGACCATGGACAATGGAGAGATGGGCAGACACAAGAATGAGTATTTGAAAGTATGGAAATATTAATTAGATCGGTTCAATAATTCCACTTTCCACAGTGTATGAGTTATCTTACAGCATGACTTTATGCACCATAAATATATACAATTACAATTTTCCAATATTTGATGCAATTAAAAATTTAAATAATATATATTAAGGTTTACTCTCTGAGCAATAGTTATGTGGGTTTTATTTTAAATTATTCTTTTACTTTTAAATTTTTTGCTTCTGGGGATTGAACCCTGAGGTATTCTACCTCTGAGCTATATGTCTACCCTTTTTTTTAATTTACTTTTTGTTTTGTTTCATTCTTTTTATCTTTTGCAGTACTGGGGATGCTACACTCCCAGCCCTACTTTTTACTCTTTATTGTGAAACAGGGTCTCACAGAGTTGCAGAGGGCCTCACTAAGTAGCTGAGGCTGTCTGCAAACTGCGATCCTCCGGTCTCAGCCTCCTGAATGCTGGGATTACAAGCGTGTGCCACCACGCCCGGCTTTTACTTTTTGTTTTGAAGCAGGGTCTCACTAGGTTGCTGAGAATCTCTATATGTTGCTGAGGCTGCCCTCAAACCTGAGATTCTCCTGTCTCGACCTCCCGAGCGCTGAGATTTTGGGCTTGTGCCGCCACAGCCTGCTTCATGTGGGTTTTAACCAATGCACGAGGCATTTGCCTTCCATCACAGTGTTGTGCAGAGTAACTGTTCTGTCCGTCCAGTCCCCTCCCTTCCCTTCAAGTCTCTGGTGACCACTATCCTTTTAACGATTTTAGACTGCCTTTTTCTGTATGCTTGTAATGGAATCACAAAGCATGCGACTTTTTTCAGGCTGCATTCTTCCACTTGAAAATACACACGTTTGTCATGGAAGCTTCTTATTTCTCCATCTAATTTGATAGAAAGTTTTGCTGGGTAGGAAATTTTTGGCTGGAAGTTGTTTTCTTTCAGAGTTTGGAATATGTTACTCCAAGCCCTTCTGGCTCTCATGACTTGGTTTGGGAAGTCTGGAGTGATTCTAATTGGTTTGCCTCTGAATGTCACTTGGCCCTTTGCTTTTGTTGCCTTTAAGATTCTCTGCTTGGCTTCCACATTGGTCATTTTGACAATTATGTGGCGTGGGGATCCTCTTCTCCGATCCTGTCTAAAGGGAGTTCTATAAGTTTCCTGGACCTGTGTATCGACCTCTTGCTCTATGTTTGGAAAATTTTCTGCTATTACTTCCTTGAAGAGATTGTTGATCTCTTTGGTTTCACTTTCTTTTCCCTCCTCTATTCCAATTATTCTTAGGTTAGCTCTCTTAAAATGGGCCCATATTTCTTCAATATCAGATTCCTGTTGTTGGATATTTTTTTCTAGATTAGAAACTATGCGTTCATTTTTGGAATGATCATCTTCTAAGAGCGAGATTCTGTTCTCCATGTGGTCTAATCGGTTGTTTGTGCTTTGAATTGAGGCCTTTACTTTATTAATTGCATCCTTTATCTCTTTTTGGCTCTCTCTGAGTTCTTTTCGAAGCACCTCTATTATTTCTACAGTTATTTTCCTGATTTGATCTTCTAGAAATCTCTGATTTTCTGTTTTATCGGGTTCTGATGTAGTGGGATTGTGGGCATTCATTGCTCCAGTATTATTCCTCTTTCCCATGATTTTGGAAGTTTGTGCCTTCTCTGGGTTCTTCCCTTGGGTCACTATGACTTCACTTAAGGTGTTCTGGATCTCGAGTCTGTAGTATCTCAGACCCCACTACTCCTTTACTGGGTTGTATCACAGAGTCTCCGACCCAGAGAGTCGATAGAGGCTGCTTTAGACTGTGGGGGGGTGCCAGGTTGCACATTCTCCTACGGTGTGATATCTCTGCCACCGCCACTCCCCCACTGGGTCAAGACCCAGGGAGTACAGTACTGGGATTTCTCCTCTGTGGCCCGCAATTTGACTCACTGTTCTTGAGTACACAGATGTAGCTGTACTGGCCTCGCTGAATTCGCTGCTGCTGCCGCTGGTGGCAATATGGCGCCGCTGCTACGCCCTTGGCCGTGAGGCTGGCATATTTCTTCTTGGTTTTGATTTCCACTCTGAATCCCTGCAGCGTGTGCTGAGCTCAGCCACTGGGAGCTTTAGATTTTACCTGCGGCGAGAAATCCCGCCTGGCTGTTCCGCAGCGGCTCACCTCGGCTTGCTGTAGCCATCTGGTGAATTTGCCGCTGCCGCCGGCAGTATGGCGCTGCTGCCGTGTCCTCGGGCGTGAGGCCGGTTATCTCCTCTGTGGCTCTGAGCTCTGTTCTCAGTCTGCTTTCTCTCTGGAGCCTGGTGATTTTTTTTGTTTCTCTGGTGATGGTGTTTTCTGGCTATGAAAGGCGCTGATTTTGTGGTAATGGAGATTGGTAAAACCAGCACTAGAGAAAATACTCAAAGAGATTAACTACAAAGAAGAAATAGGTAACACACACCAGAACCAGAGAAACAAGAGTTTCCATCCAACAGACAATTAAGATTGGTTATCTGTGGAGATTCATTACTTATATTAGTCTTTTACCTATCTCTAAATGGTATTGTTTGCCTTTATTGTTGTTAATTTTTAGGATTTCTAGTTGGAATATTAATATACCTTCAGATATAGTATTTGGAAATATTTTATCCCATTCTATTAGTAACTGTTAACTCTGTTTGCATTGTCTTTGGATATACAATATTTTTTTTATTTTTTAGGGAGTTTGTATACTCTTCTGTTGCCTGTGTCATTGAAATCATAACCAAGAAATCACTACCAATTTCAATGTTGTGAGGTTTTATGACCCAGATTTTCTCCTAAAAGTTTATAGTCTTAAGATTTATATTTAGGTCTTTTATCTATTTTGAGTTAATATTTGTATATGGGATTAGGTAAGGGTCCAACTTTATTCTTTTCCATGTAATTATTGTTTCAACAATATTTAGTTAAAAGATTATTATTTCCACCACCAAATGTTCGTGGAAACCTTGTCAAAAATAACTTGACAATATAGGGAAGAATGTATCTTTAGGCTTTTATTTAACTCCAATGGTTTATATATCTGCCTTTAGAATAGTACTACACTGTTTCAATTATTGTAGCTTTATATGGTTTGAAATCAGAAAATATATATCTTCTAGCTTTATTCTTTTTCAAGATCGTTTTGGGTATCTAGAGTCCATATTCCATATTAGGATAGATTTTTTTTTCTGAAAAATAAATATATAAATATATGATAGTTTCACCTAAAAAATAGAAAAAAATTCTCTGGTAAGAAAGAAAGTAAAAAGAAATATTGAAATGTTATATTTAAGTCATCAAAAGCTTGGTATCAGACAATGAAACTATTATGTGAGATTATCATTGTTAATTTTGGATAAATTGCTATAATACTAGATGTCAACCACTAAGCCAAGCATGAGAGGGAGGGATGGGAAGGGAATGGGGTGGGGATCGGGTGGGGGATGACTGGGCGATGTGTGCATGTATGTCTACAAAAGTTTGTATCCCACTATGATGTATGAATACAGTGCACCAATAAAAAATAAAATAAAATAAGTAAAAAAAAATAAAATGAAGAATAAAAAATAGGGCTGAGGATATAGCTTGGAGGTAGAATGCCCCTGGGCTCAATTCCTGGTACTGCAGAAAAAAAAATGAAAAAAAAAATAAAATAAAATAAAAAAAAGAAAATACACACGTGATGTCCCAACATTTAAGGCTTCTCCGTGTCTTCCCGGCATAATTCTGTTCTACTCCTGTGTAATCTACCACAATGTGCCCACTCCTTCACCTTTTGGATGACATTTTAGTTGCTGCCAGTTTGGGAAGATTCTGGATAAAGTTGTAAATATTTTCGTGTGTGGGTTCTGTGTAGGCACAAGTCTTCAGGACGTTTGGGTAATTATGTAGGAGCAGGGTCGGTGCGTCATAGGTGAAACCACGCACATCTTGTAGGCACGGCCGACGGTCTCCACAGTGGCTGCCGGCACCAGCAGAGTGAGGCTCTCGTTGTTCACGTCCTCGTCACCCCTTGCTGTTGTCGGTGCTCTGGGTTTTAGCCATGCAAGAGGTGTGCGTGCACGCGCATTGTTGTTTTAATTTGCAGTTCCTTAGTGACGAGTGGCGCTGACCATCTTTCCGCATGCTGTTTGCCATCTGTGACTTTCTGATGAGTCCTCTCTTCAGTTTGTTGGCTTATTTTTAAGTCGGTTGTTTTCTTATTGACGAATGTTTCGTGTTCTTTGTATGTTTCATATATTAGCTCTGTCGGCTCTATGTTCTGCAGATATTTTCTTCTCGTGTGTGGCTTGTTTTTCTGCTGTCTTATCAGTGTCTTTTGCAGAGCAGAAGTTTCAACTTGAAAGCTGTCTGAGAAGAGAGTTCTTTCATGGGCTGTGCCTTCAGTGTTTAATCTAAAAACCCATCACCAAACACAAATCGATTTGGATTTTCTCTCGTGTTTTCTTTTAGGCGTTTTGTGGCTCCTCATTTTACATTTTGATTCCATTTTTAAGGGTGTCATAAATAAGAGTTGGGCCATGTGAAGAGTGAGGACATGGGCGCTGCTTCTGCTGGTCTTATAAGATGAGGCGAGAAGCGTCCCTCTTTTTCTGGTCTCTGGAAGAGCTTATGTGAGATCTTCCTTATTTTTGGCACATTTTACTAGCAAAGCCTGAAATTTTTGTAGGACTATTTTATTCTCCATTATGGATGTAATTTCTAAGAGATACATGATAGATAATTCAGATTTTCTATCTCTTATGTCAAATTGCTCAGTTGTTTCCCAAGGAATTCCCATGTCATCAGATTGTTAAATTATTGCCACAGTGTTCTTATGGAATTATGTTATTATCCTTTTTATGTAATTAACAAAATATTCTGGAGCTCGGGACAGAGATCTGAGCTGTCCTTCATCCAGAAAAGGAAATGTGAGAGTCTTTACTGGCACTGAGCCAGGTTCCCCTGCCCCAGCAGAATCCAGAACTGCACACCGCCTCCAGGTGGACCTGGCCAGGGAGCGTGTGACTGTTGGTTTCTTTTCTCTTTCTGTGCTGTGAAGGCAATTTGGGAGACAAAGGTTGGCTTTTTATTGGGGCACCTCTGGTGGGCTTGGTCCAGTGGGGAGAGAGCTGGTGGGGGCTTCCCTAAGACCTCAACATCCTTGTCTAAGGTCACCTGCCTGCTCTTGCAGCTCAGCAGGCTGCTCTGGGCCCACTTCTTTGCAGCCAAATCTGACATGTCCATTATGTGTGTGTGTGTGTTGCAAGCCTGCCCCAAGCTTGTTCCCCTGCAAGTGTACTTTGGATTGGGGAATGCACATCTCGGGGTGACGCAGCAGCACCTGTGAGGTTTTGCCTGGAGCTGGGTTGGAGCAGGCAGCAGACTGGGAATGGCTGTCCCCAGTCTCCTGAGTTGGCCTTGCCCCTGACTGTGTTGGTAGGAACCACCCCCGTGCCTTTCACCTGTAGCCCAGTGCCATCAGAGCCAGCGGGGGCTCCTGTGACACGAACAGACACACACCTGGTCTCTCCAGGCTCAGGATGGAACTGCAGAGGTTGTGCAGGTGTGAGGGCGGCGTGAGCACCCGGGGGAGGAGCACTTCTGAGCAGTCCCATGCACCCACTGAGCTGCCTGGCGAAGCTGGCAGACACTGAGGGCTGCACATTATGTCAGTGTGTTTGATGGACTTTCTCTGCTTTGATTTACTATCTTATCTGTTCAATTCTATTTTACCTATAATCTCTTAGTTCATTTTATCTGACATCTCTATTGCTTGATCAGATGACCTGTTTATTATGTTTTATCTACTTATTCATTCATCTTTTTTATCTATCAATCTATCTGTTTATCTGCCAGTGTACATGTGTATATGTGTACATGCGTGTGTGTATGTATGTATCTTTCCTCCTTTCTAGATGTCAGTCTATCATCTGGTGTATGTATGTATGTATCTGTTTATCTACCAGTATACATGTGTGTATGTGTACATGTTTGTATGTGTACATGTGTGTGCATGCATGTATCTTTTCTCCTATCTGGATGTCAACCTATCATCTGTTCATCACTTGTCCATCTGTTTATCTGTTCTGCCAGCTGCTCTATCGACCTACTATATCTATCATTTAACCTATCAGCTTCATCTTTCTGTGTATCCATCTATCTGTCTGTCTGGTATTTGTTTATTTGTTTGTTTTTTAATGGAGATTTAAACCAGGGCATTCTATCTTCGAGCTATACCCCCAGCCCTTTTTAATTTTTTTTTTTAAACAGGGTCTTGCTGAGTTTTTCAAGACCTTACTAAGTTGCCAAGGCTGGGCTGTCGTCCTCCTCAGCCTCAGGTAGTGGAATCACGGGTGTGCCCCACTATTCCTGGCTCACACAAGGGTCTTGAAGAACAAGAGCAGACAGAGGGAAGCCCTCTGTTGTATCTATTATGCATCTTAACAGATTGACTCTCTGCTACCCCGGCCCTGCTTCCTGAGCTCTGTGCTGCCCGGATGGCTGGACCGAGAGCAGGCTGGATGGCCGAGAGTCCCTGGGGTTGCAGCGTGTGCACCGGCGGCCACACGCCCCGGACTCTCCCTATGTCCAGGAGTGAGAGTCCAGGTGTGCACCTCCAGGGCATGCAGTCCTTCGAGGACAGCATCTTATATGACAATGTGGCCCTCCTGAAGGAGCAGTGTGATCTGTGTCTGGTGGCTGCCACACAGGTGTCACAGCTGGGCCAGCTCAGCAGCAGACCTTGTCCAGTGCTGGAGGGCATGAGCTCAGAGTCAAGGTGTCCGCAGGTGGGCCCCTTCTGAGGCGGCGGGCAGCGTCTGCCCTGGCTTCTCCCTTTGCGTCTGGGGATTTGCTGTCCATGCTTGGTGCTCCCGGTTTGCAGGAGCATCGCCTCGGCATCCGCTTTCATCTGCGCATAGTGTCTTCTCTTTGCATATCTGCATTCAAGTCTTCCTTTTATATGGGCCCAGTCCTGTTGGAGGAGCACCCAGTCCTACCCTACGATCTTAACTAACTGCTTTTGCAGCTATTCTATTTCCAAATAAGCTCACAGTCGGAGGTTCTGGGGTTGTGATTTCAAAATGGGGGTGCACAATTCAACCCATGGTACTTGGGAACAGAGCAAAACTCTCAGCAGGAGCCATACTGTCCAAGGAGGGGTGACCTTTGCTTCTGGAGCAGGGCCCCAGGACAGCCTGTTCCTGCAACTACCTGACGTGCTGAGCCGTAAGTAAAGCTTGGACAACGTAGGGGTGAGTGTTCTCCAGGCAGGAGTGTGAGTGAGCCAGTGCAGAGTGAGTGGGAAGAGGACGGGGTGAACGTGAGAGGCACCTGAGCTCCATGGGTGTGAGAGACGGAGCCGGGGCTGCCCGCATGGCAGGAGGAGGGGAGCCAGCTTCTCCTCCTCCATCTCCTGGGCTGTCCGGAAGATGATGAGTCGCAGCTGTGAGGACAGCCATCACTCCTCTCCTGGGCACAAGAAACCATTAAACCAAATATGAATGGAATAAATGCACTGGAGTATGTTACTGCAAAGGGCTGCTAATCTGTTATTGTTGCTGCAGACGCGCTCCATGAAGTAGGGCAAATGTTTATTTTTCTCTTCGGGAAACACGGTGATACATTAAGGAGACCTAGGGGACAGTAATTAACCATGGCCGGGCTGCTTCCAGAGGGCCCCACGGTGTGAGTGCGCCTGTGCCGGCCCCGGCACCCTCGCCGTCCGTCTCTCCGCCTGTGTGTCCATCTGTCTTGCAGGCAGGCAATGACACATTCAGCGGGAAGGGAAGCCGGTTTGCCAAGCGGAGTGCTGCTGGCCATGGCGGGTTCCTGCGGCCCCACGTGGGTGCCCATGTTCCTGGGCATCGGGGCACCATGAAATGTGCCTCATGCTCTGAAGTGGAACCACAGGCAGTCCCTTACTGCCCGTGACCTATGAGCAGTTGAGGAATTGGCAGTGAGGCGCCCAGGGCTGACCCCTGCTGTGAATTCCCCTTTCGTGGCAGTGCCCTGTGGGGTCCCATGATGGCCCAGCCTACTCACCAGCATTCCGTGGCACGGGGCCACAGCTTCTTGGCACCATGTCCAGGCTGAGCATGGGGCATGCTCAATTATGAGTGGTTGCACAGCCATCTGGAGGTGACCCAGAGACAAAGGCTCTTCTTATTTCATGGCTTCTGTTGAAGACGAGCACATGTGAGTCTCATGGTTAAGTTTCAAGCCTGAGCCTTCCAAGGCCCCAGGGAGCTTAGAGCATGTCCTCTTCCTCTTTCTGTCCAGGAAAACCGTGAGCACCCTTCATGTGAATACGCGCCGTCCCTGAACAGCTTGCTGGGGAGCTCTGAGGCTCCCAAGAAAACCCTGGCAGCTCTGGGAGGCTGGTCACCATCCCGGCGGTCGGAGTCCATGTCCACAGGCTGTGTCCTGACCAGAGCTGCCAGCCACCATCTTTTTGGAGGGGGGAACAGATCCTGGGTGTTGTTGTTGGGATGTAAAATGTCTCCTGGTCCTCATACTCTCAAGGTAGCCATGCTTGAAGGTGGTCCCTGGGGCATGGTGGGGCAGTGTGTGTGTGTGTGTGTGTGTGTGTGTGTGTGTGTGTGTGTCCTGGCTCCATGCAGCTGCAGTGTCTGTCTTTAAACCTCTCTCCTGCTCTCTCTCTGATCTCTCTCTCTCTCTCTCTCTCTCTCTCTCTCTCTCTCTCTCCCTCTCTCTCTCTCTCTGATCTTTCTCTCCTGCTCTCTCTCTGATCTCGATCTCTCTCTCTCTCGCTCTCTCTCGCTCTCTCTCTCTCTGTCTTGCTCGCTCTTTCTCTGCTCCCCATCATCATTCCTTAAGGACCTGCAGTCCAGGCTCCTGCTTGGCAGCCAGTGTAGAATGACCTGTATATAATTGGACCAACTTCCCAGATCCATAGGCAAATAAGCAAATAAGTTCACCTTTTTTCTAACGTGTGTGTGTGTGTGTGTGTGTGTGTTTGTGTGTGTGTGTGTTGGGTATTTGGACCACAGTGGTAAGGAAATGGACTGAGAGACTGGGCTGACTGTATCCCTCAGCCTGAGCCTTGAGTATGAGCATCAGGAAGGGACTGTGGTGCTGAGCTGGAGGCCACGTGGCCGTGCACGGGCCTCACCCCTCCTTGCCTGCAGCTGTGTTATGCTTGCCAAGTCGTGTGCTTTTGAGTCTTCTCACAGAAAGTGCCATGCCTGGGTGTCAGGGATGATTTATCATCTGGGCCTCCCCCACCCCAGAACTTTCCTGAGGTGTGTCCGCCCCATTCCCTTCTCTGTGATCAGCATTGTTGTTGAGTTTGGGCCGACAGGAGCAGCTGCCTGGAGCATCCGGCCACATGTGTTCTTTTTGGGCTGTGGTTATGCATTGACCCCTCACACAGGAGCAGAGCTGACTGGACACACAGTACTGACCTCGGTGATAGAAGCCACATTGGCAGCTGTCTGGACAGGGCCTCAAGGTCTCTGTGCAGTGCTGGAGGAGGCCAGCCTCACGGACACTTGTGTGTGAGGTCAAGGTGACTGCTGACACCTGTGCACTTTGCTAGGTAGGATATAAACAATAGAACAGATGGGATTTGGCTATTTCTTCCCCTCACCCCAGTGGACCTCCTTGCAGACACTGCACACCGCAGGGTGGAGGCCCGCCATGACCCTGTCCCTCCCTACACGGTACCAGGGTCTGCTCAGCTCCTTCCTCCCCACCCACTCCCACTGCCCCACCTGGAGGACAGGCTCCAGCCTGCTCAAGTACAGGGGCTTCCTGGTGGGGAGCCACTGTCCATGGTGCTGAATGCCTGCGCCCTAGGAAGGTGCAGCTGACCTGGGGTCTGTGGTGTCCGGGGTGGATGGACACTAGGCAGGAAAACACGAGTGAACTACACATGAACTTCAGGGCTCCATGTGACCAAAAAGTTCAGGGCACCATTCCTGCTGGTGTCCATGCTGAGCGGCAGCTAGACGAGCCAGATGACGGAGGGTTCCAGTGACTAGGGGCCTTTGAGCACCACACATGGACCCAGGGAATTGGGCAGAGGCATGGGGCTGGCCTGCCAGGGGTGTGAGTGGTGCAGAAAGGCACGACACAAGAAGGCAGGCTCCCTGTGGGCTGGTACACCCTGGGCTGGGATTTGGAAGTTTTAGCTGGGATTAACTTATTGGATTTACATTTTGGTTCTTAAACTGACTTGTTATTGTGTGAAAATGGACTGTGAATTGAAAGAGGCCGTAGGGGTGATGGGGCTGGGTGGGTAAACTTGAGGAGGAGGTAGAGGTGGGGCTTGGATCATGTTGGAGGGGAGTCCCCAGGGTGTGAGGAGGACCTGGATGGGGTGAGAGACAGGGGGACCACGAGGAAAGCTGGGCAGGGATGACAGCGTGCTAATGAGTTGAGGGATGGGAGGAGAGTGTTTAGGGGCTCTGGGAGGATTGAGTCCATTTGTGCTCATGGTCTGAGATGTTTATTGCATGGTCAAGAGGGAGGTACTCCAGGCAGGAGTTGGGAATGTATGTTGGTCAGTGTCTGATGGCCTGGACCCTTCAGGTGACATGTGGGACCCTCAGAGCAGGCAGGATGGACGCTGAGACCACTTATGTCTGGGCTTTCATGTGAAATGTCCCCTTCCCACCCTCTAATGCTGCTGGGGAGTGCGCCGGGCTCAAATCTGAGCAGTTCTTGGTAATCGTATCTCTGTAGTCAGCAGTGCTGGTCGATGGCTGAGTGTGCCTCTGTGCTGAGGTCTACTGGGACGGGGCGGGTGGGACAACTAAGGATTCTGGGTTCAGGCTTCTACGTGGAGAAAACAGCAGCATTGTTGTGAGTAAGAGGGTTGGAAACCCATGGGAAGAGAATGTGAACGTTCCCTGGACACTCAGAGCCCCAGGGAGGCAGGAGAGAGGCTTGGGAGCCTAGCCAGCAATGGACGCCACCCCTGGGCACACCCAAGGATGAAAGGGCCTTGACTACCATGGATAGCAGAAACCGTGTGATGGCTAAGCCAGGACCACATTGGAGAAGTTGCCCCCTTGGCTCCTCTGGAAGGTCTCAAGGGCACAGAGGTGCCCACCCCATACGAGGCTGTGGCCACTGTCTCAAGGCAGCTCTTGACAGCTGGGATAGACACTGAGCTGTGCACAGCATGCAGGGTGGTGCCTACTGGTGAACTGTGAGCCGCTCCCGGCCAGGGCCTGCAGCCCAGGGGCCAGCCTGGAATGCCTGTGGCCAAGCCTGACCAGGATGCGGGAGCCCTGCTCTGCCGATTCAAGGTACAGGGTGGGACTCGGGAGCCACCCCACACCATGCAGACCCTCACGGAGGATGTACATTTCCTCTCCTCCCAGTCCTTCAAGGATGGGGAGAAGTGGAGGCAGGAGGGCTCCTCCAAGGGGCAGTGAAGGGGTGCCCAGCGGGCCACAGGTGTCCCTTCTGTTGTCCTGTGCCCCTGGGGTGAGGTCACCTGCTGCTCAGCCCATGTCCCTCAGGGCTGCCTTGACATTTGTCCCTCCAGGCCCACAGGCTTCGTCTCACCTTCCCAGGAGGTCTGCATGCCACTGCAGGGAACTGGGAGCCTTGTACGGAGGGCCTTGGGGCTGAAGGACTGAAGACTCCTTACAAACCCTCCCAGCCTCCACTGCAGCACCGAGCAGACCTGGCCTGGAGTGGCTCACAGTTCACTGGGGACTCAGCCCTGTGGACAGCTCAGTGTGTCCACAGAACACAGCCCTGTGGACAGCGCAGTGTGTCTCAGCAACCTGAGAACTGGGATGGAGAGTGATGGCCCGCGGGGCCCTTCTGGAGGAGCTGAGGAGGGGTGACTTCTCTGACATGGCTCAGCTGTACAGCAGTATTTCAGGGCCCAAGACGCCTCCTTGGCTCTGCCCTCCTTGGGGTGGGCTGGCTCCTGACCCCCAGCACACCTGTCTGACCAGAGGTCACTATTCTCTCTGACCCAGGCAGGCTGACAAATGTCCCCCAGGACAATGGGCCAGGGTAATCAAGAATACACAGCTGGGGAGACGGCAGATGTCCCTCGCTGGGGATAAGAACCTGTGGCCAGCCAGTGGACCACATTGTATAGGGCCAAATGGATGCTCAAAATATTCCCAGGATATGCTCAGAAGACCATAGTCTACAGCAGCCCCAGGGACCCCTTGAGCCGCAGCGCGCCTCCACCACCACAGCCGCCCTGCCCACACTGCGAAGTGACCGCCACGCTGGCCCGCCTGCCTCCCATCTGGGCTGGAACAGGCCCGCTCGGTCTGGCAGGCCAACGTGCCACCCCAGTGACAAATGGTCTCATTACGGAGATGGATGGCCAGGCCCGCTGCACTGGCGTGTTTCCTGGGCAGGCGAGAGGGGCCGCCTTCTCCTCTCCGAAGCAGGGCCCAGAATACAGAAACCAAGAGGAAGGGGCGGCCTTGAACCAGGTCTGCAGCCCTGGCCCCACATGGCAGCAGCTGCCCAGGTAGCTCAGGACGACTGTGGGCCAGTGTTCCAGGTGATAGCTGAAAGAGGAGTAAGAATCCTGGTGAGCAGCGAGCCAGCACTCTGGGCTGAGCTCCACGGGCAGCCTGGCGTGGCTGCTGCCTTTACCCTGAATAGCCGCCTGTGAGGCTGGTCTCCCCATTGTAGTCTGGGGTCCAAGAGGACAGTCATCATCCTGGTGCGCTGGGAGGCCTTCCTAGCAGGTGACCCTATACCTGCCCTCTGAACAAGAGGTGTAGGAAGCCCCATGGCCCCACAGATGCTACGGGGAGGAGGAGGTGCTGGCCCAGAGGAGGCCCCTGGTCCTCAGACCCCTTCTCCACCTCTTAGCTCACGTGCCTTTCCTGGGGCTCTGAGCTGCTCTGCTCTGTTGGGGATGGCAGCTTCTGGATCAGCCCCAGACTCGGGCTGGGTGTGGGCCTCCCTGAGGGCTGCAGGTGTGGACTGTGTCTGAGACTCTGGGGGACAGTGGACGGTGCCATCTGGGTCTGGTTGATGTGGCAGGGCACCCTGTATTGAGCAACGTGGGGGGCTCAGGTGACCCCCAGCCTCGTCCCAGCCTCCTCCTGCTCATTGCTGTTGGGGACTCTGTGGGGAGGCCAACTCTGCCCTCAGACCCCTGCTCCTAGGCAGCTGGGGCTCCGGGAACACGCACATCTTAGGGCCCGCATGCACCTGCCTGTATCATGCCTGGGCGGGGTGTGGGGTGGCGACCGGCAAGAAGCTGGGCGAGAGGGAGGGGCTCTGCTCCAGCTTCTCGGCAGGCGCACAGATCTTGCTGAAACTGTTTCCCCCACAGGGTAGAGGAGAGTCCTGGCCTGCCTGTGGGTCCCCTGGCATCGCCGTCCTGTCTTAGGGGTGCAGTGGCTGAGTGAGTTGGTCTTTCTGGCAGGGCCGGGCTCTCCTTTGGGCCCAGGATCCAGAAGTCCTTGCTGCCACTCCAGCTGGGCCACGCACAGCTGGCCAGGACCCGGAGGCTGCTGGGCAGCAGACTCTTCTCTCAGAGCCCAGCCCGCCTGGTCCTTTCCTACAAAGAGTAGGATTTAGACCTGCTGGGTCTCCCTCCCGAGCCTGCCTCAAAGCCGCCTAATCAACATCCTTCTAAGTGGAGGATAAGCAGGGATTTGGCTCCTCAGGTGTGTTCACAAAGCATCGCGTCCTCGGAGGGCCCTTGGAAACATTAAAAGATTATCCTCGACTCCAAGTGCCCATTAGTGTCCATCAGCGCTCTCGCCGCAGCCTCAGCGGGGAGGTGCTGCTGGAGTCAGGACTGCGAGGCTCCGGGGCCTGAGCGGAGTGGCTCCGCGCTGTGCAGGACCGGCTCGGCGAGGCAGGACGCATGGGACCCGCCCGCCCTCCCTCCAGCCGCGCCTCCGCTGCCTGCTTCACATGGCTTTCCATCCACTGAGGCCACAGTGGCCCAGTGTGGCCCGGGGTCTGCCTGTCTGTCTGTCCTTCAGTCATGACTGGGTGGGTGGTCCCACTCTGACGTAAGGGGCCTCCTGGGACTTTCCCTGGACAGCCACAGGAGACAGAGCAGAGGGACTGGTCATGTTGAAACCTTCATGCAAAGGCCCAGGGACCTTCCCAGGGGCTTCCCTTAGGGACATGGGTCAGAGTCCTCTGCGCATGTCTGGGTGGAGGGTGGGACTAGGGAGCCTGGGAGCCTGGCTCTTGCTCCCTGCACACAGGGGAAGGGTGAAGTCCGCAGGGACATTTGTGGGAGGACTCACTGCTGCCAAGATCCCCCGAGGTTGCTGATAAGGCACATCTAGACTCCTGAAGAGGCTCGTTCAGTCAACAGACGGTGGGCACCTACTGTGTCCAGAAACGTTCTGTCCACTTGGCGTGGGAAGAATGCGCTAGGAATAAGCGTTGTGCAGTGGGGGATGGAGTGCGGCCCCAGGAAGGGTGCGGGAGGAGTCTCAGGAGCACAGGAGGACTGAAACCCCACCACTCAGATGTGTGCTGTGCAGTGCGCCTTGGCCGGCGCCTACCCTGCAGTGGGAGTCCAGCAGTGTCCTGTCCTCCTGGGGCCAAAGAGGAGGGCTTGCCTAGGGCAGGCCTGTTAGGATCTGCGTGTGGACTGGACTAGCAGGAAAGGGGGCAGCGGCTGAATTGTGTGCCTTTGGCTCTTGGGGGTGTTGCTAGACTGTACGTTTCTCCTCCACAGCCAGACTCAGCCCTAGAAGCCACAGACACGCAGCTTCCCTGGATGTGTGTGAGCCATCATCGGGGCGGTGAGGCTCAGCAGCTCAGCGGGCAGGAGTCTGGTCTGGGCTTTGCCTCGGCCCCCACATCCTGTATTGCCCTCTCCTCTGGGAATTCTTGGTTGCGTGCTCCTGGGCTGGAGGAGCCAGGACACGGGGAAACACCAAGCTCAGCCTCTTGCATATAAGTGGGTGCATGTTATCTTGGCCAGAGGCCAGGGCCAGGGCTGCAGGACCGGCAGGGCTGGCATTCCCTCCTGGGCAGGAGCAGTGGGAAGCCTTAGCTGGGAAGCTATTGTAGCTGGACATAGCATGTCCCCAAAAGCTCATGTGTTAAGCTCAGGTTGGTAGAGTTCCTTCATGAGGGTTGTAATCTCTTTGATGGTGGGCTGATCTGGGTGGGAATCTCGGGCAGTGGGCTGGAGCTGGAGAAGGTGGGTCCCCGGGGATGTGGCATCAGGGGTGTGCTTGTGTCTTTGCTCCCCTTGCTTGCTGGCTCTCCTTCCTGCCTCAGGCCTCCAGGAGGTGGGAGGGAAGCCCTGCGCTCTCCATTCTCCATCTCTCCACTCCTGCCGCCATGCCCTGAGATCCGTGGTCCCCAGCTTCACATGGGCTGAGGCCCAAATCCCCAAGGAAACTATAAGCGAATAAATCTTCCTTCCCCTGAGTTTCATGGCCAGGTGTTTGGTCATAACAGGGGGACTGCTGACTGAGACAGAAGCCCAGGCCCAGGCCCTCGCGTCCGACCCATGCACGGCGGGCAGCGGCCTTCCTCGCCTCCTGCACGAAGGGCTGTGCCTCTGACCACACCTGGCCAGCTCTCTCAGCCAGTGTCTGTCAGGCTGCCCCGTGGCTGCCCTGGGTTTCTTTTCACCGGTCACTCTGTTGGTCTTTGCCTTCTGCCTTTTGAGCACACTTTTCAGACCGGCCTGGTCACCGGATGGATTTGTTATTTCCCTCTCCTTGCCGTTGGCTCCTGTGCCGGCCTGCAACATTGAAGTCATACCGCATGTTGTATATTAGAAAGAGCTAAGTACAGTGTCTCGCGCTCCTGCCTCCAGGTGGAGATGGAGCGTCCTGGCGCACAGGCTGCTCCCGGGCCTCCCCTGGGTTCCAAGCCCTCCTCCCTGGCCTGGAGGAGCCTGGCCTGGAGTCGCAGGTGCCTGCTTCCCTGCTGACCTGTACGATGTCAGGACCTGAGGAAATAATTCTGAATATGGTTCTGCTCTTTTTTGCCTTTTTTGAACTTCCTAAGTGGAGCCTGTCCAGCTTGTAACGGATCCACGTTTGCCCCCAGCCCCGTAGTTTTGAGACTCATCCTGTTGAATTATGCGGCTCTCAATGCTTTCCTTGGCATAACTGTGTATCCCTCACTTACGTTTTACGTGTTTTCTGCTATCGTTCAGCGCTCTCCTTCATTCTCCATCACATTTAATGTGTTTCTATTACTTTTGTATGTGTGTGGTACTGGGGATTGAACCCGGGGGCTTTCCACCTCTGAACTGTACCTCTAACCCTGTTTAATTTTGCTGTTGTTACTGTTGTGAAACAGGGTCTGTCTAGGTGGCTGAAAGTCTTGATTAAGTTGCTGAAGCTGGACTCAAACCTGCAATCCTCCTGTCTCAGCTTCTCAAGTACTGGGATTGCAGGCATGCACCACCATGCTTGGCTCCATTTCTGTTTTCTTAATATACTGGTTTCTGTTGTTTTTATTTTAATTTTTATTCTTTTAAAAATTTTTATTGGTGCATTGTATTCATATATCAAAATAGGATAAAAATCTTGTGTGTACATACATGTACACATCACTGATTTAACACCTACCCAATTCCCACCCCATTCCCTTCCCATCCCTTCTTCTCATGCTTGGCTTAGTGGTTGACTTCAATGTGTTTAAGTACCTTGTGCATTTTAGAAATTTTCCTCTTCCCCCCTCCTTTCTCCTCCTTTAGGTTGCCTTGTTTGCTCCTCTATAGGATTTCCTTTTTCATCTAGAGTTCCTCCTATGACCCATTTCTCCCTAACTCTCACATATTAGAGAAAGCATCTGATTTCTTATTTTTTGTGACTGACTAATCTCACTTAGCATAATGTCCTCCAGTTCCATCCATTTCCCTGAAAATGATGTAATTGAGTTTTTTTAATGGCTGAGTAAAATTCTATTGTGTCCATATCCCAGTTTTGTAATCCATTCATCTGTTGATGGACATCTTGGCTGGTTCCATAGTTCGGCAATGGTGAATTGTGCAGCTATAAACATAGATACACATGCATTAGTTTGGTAGTTTGGTTTCCTATCTTTTGGGTAGATACCCAACAGTGGTATTGCTGGATCAAATGGTAGATTTGTTCCCATTCTTCTGAGGATTCTCCATACTGTTTTCCAAAGTGGTTGCACTAATTTGCAATTCCACCAACAATGTCTTAGAGTTCCCACTTCTCCACATCCTCGCCAGCATCTGTTGTTGTTTGTGTTTTGAATGATGGCCATTCTATTTGGAGTTAGGTGAAATCTCAGGATAGTTTTGATTTGCATCTCTCTGATTGCCAGTGATGTTGAGCATTTTTTCATGCATTTATTGGCCATTTGAATTTCTTCTTTCATGTAGTGTCTATTTAGTTTGCTTGCCCATTTTTTAAATTGGATTTTTTTTTTACTGTTGAGTTTCTTGAGTTCTCTGTATATTCTAGATATTAGTCCTCTATCGGTGGTGTAGGTGGCAAAAATCTTCTCCCATTCTGTTGACTCTCAGTTGAGGTTCTTGACAGTTTCCTTTGCTGAACAGAAGCTCTTCAGTTTCATGTAATCCCACGTATTGATTCGCCTTTTAATTTGTTGTGCCTTTGGGGTCTTGTTGAAAAAGTGTTTATCTGTGCCTATGTGTTGCAGTGTTGGACCTATGTCCTCTTCAAGGAGCTTCAAGGTCTCTGGCTTAATTTCCAAGTCTTTGATCCATCTTGAATTGACTCTTGTGCAGGGTGAGAAGGTGGGATTTTTTTCAATTTTCTGCATATGGTTAACCAGTTTTGCCAACACCATTTGTTGAACAGGCTATCTTTTTTCCCCTTTGTCAAAAATCAATTGGCTATAAGTGTGTGGATTTGTTTCTAGGTCTTCTATTCTGCTCCATTGGACGCTTTTGTGCCAGTACCATGCTGTTTTTTATTACAATGGCTTTGTAGTATAGTTTAAAGTCAGGTACTGTGATTTCTCCTTCATGGTTTTTGTTGCTAAGAACTACTTTGGCTATTTTTTTGTCATTCTAAATGAATTTAAAGACTGATTTTTCTATGTCTGTGAGGAAAAGTGTTTGTAATTTAATGGGGATTGTATTAAATCTGTAGATAACTTTTGGAAGTATGGCCATTTTAATGATATTTATTCCACCTATCCATGAACATGGAAGATCTTTCCATCTTCTAAGATCTTCTATTTCTTTTTTCAATATTTTATAATTTTCTTTGTAGAGGTCTTTTCCCTCCTTGGTTAAGTTTATTCCTAAGTATTTTTTGTGGAAAATCCTGAGTGGAAATGTTTTCTGAATTTCTTTTTCAGTGGATTTATGGATGGTGTTTTTGAGATTAATTTTGTATCCAGACACTTTGTATCCAGACACTTTGCTGAATTTGTTGATCAGTTCCATAAGCCTTTTGGTTGAGTTTGTTGGGTTTTCTAAGTATAATATCATATCATCTGCAATAGTGAAAGTTTGAGTTCTTCTTTTCCTATTTGTACTCCTTTGATTTCCTTTTCTTGCTTTATTGCTCTGGCTAGAATCTCTAGTACTATATTGAAGAGAAGTGGTGATAATAGACATCCTTGTCTCGTTCCTATTTTTAGGGGGAATTCTAGAAGTTTTTCCCTATTTAATATGATGTTGGCTGTGGGCTTAATGTAGATTGCCTTTATGATGTTGAGATATGTTCCTTCTATTCCAGTTCTCTGCAGTGCTTTTATCATAAATGGATGTTGGATTTTATCAAATACTTTTTCAAAGTCTATTGAGATGATCATGTGATTTTTGTCTTTGATTCTGTTTATATGATGAATTACATGGATTGATTTTCATATATTGAACCAGACTTGCATCCCTGGGGTGAACCCTACATGGTCATGGTGAATGATTTTCTTGATGTGGTTTTGAATGCGTGTTGCTAGTATTTTGTTTAGTAGTTTTGCATCTAACTTCATCAGAGATATAGGCCTGTAGTTTTCCTTCCTTAAATTATCTTTATTCAGTTTTGTTATTAGTGTGATGTTGGCTTCATAGAATGTATTTGGGAGAGCCTGCTTTTTTTCTATTTCACGAAATAATTTGAAGAGTATTGGGATTAGCTCTTCTATAAAGGTTTTATAGAATTCACTTGGAAACCCATCTGGTCCTGGGCTTTCTTTGATATTAAGCTTTTTATTGCTGTTTCAATCTCTTTGATTGTTATTGGTTGGTTTAAGTGTTCTATATCTTCTTGACTTAGTTTAGGAAGGTTATATTTATCTAGAAAGTTGTCAATTTCCTCCAGATTTTCCATTTTGTTGGAGTATAACTTTTCAAAGTAGTTCCTGATAATCCTCTGGATTTCTACACTGTCAGTAGAATGTCTCCTTTTTTCATCTTTTATCTTCATAATTTGGGTTGATTCTTTCTTTTTTTTTCATTAGATTGGCTAGTGGTTTATCTATCTTGTTAATTTTTTTTTGAGAAACTGGCTTTTGGTTTGTTCATTTTCTGTATTTTTTAAAATTCTCTACTTCATTAATTTCTGCTCTGATTTTAATAAAACCTGTCTTCTACTGGTTTAGGGGTTAGATTATTCCTGTTTTTCAAGGGTTTCGAGGTGTGTCCTTAGGTTATTTATTTGAAGATTTTCTGTTTTTCTTATGTGAGCACTCAGTGCTATAAATTTTCCTCTTAATACTGCTTTCAAAGTGTCCCAGAGGTTTTGATATGTTGTATCTCTATTTTCATTTGTTTCTAGAAATTTCTTGATTTCACTTCTTACATCTTCTATGTCCCATTCTTCATTCAGAAGTGTGGTGTTCAGTCTCCACATGTTTATGTTATTTCTCTGGGTCTTATAGTTGATTTATCATTTTATTCCATTATGGTCTGAAACGACACAGGGAAGTATGTAACATTTTTTGAATTTGCTAGTGCTCATTTAGTGGCCCAGGATGTGATGTATGTTGGAGAAGGTTCTGTGAGCAGTTGAGAAAAATGTAAACTCTGTTGTAGTGGGGTGAAATATTCTATATGCATCCAACAGGTCCATTTGATTAATGGTGTTCTAGGTCTGAGGCATCTTTACTGACCTTTTGTCTGGAAGATCAGTCTAATGGTGTGAGAGGGATGTTGAAGTCTCCCAGTATTATTGTATCGGGATTTATGTGCGACTTAATGTCACAAAGAGTTTGTTTTATGAAAGTAGGTACACCTATGTTTGGGGCATATATGTTGATTATTGTTATTTACTTTTGCTGGATTGTTCCTTTTACCATTAAAATATGACCTTCTTTGTCTCTTCTAATAAGTTTGGGCTTGAAGTCAAACTTTTCTGATATCATAGTTGCTACTCCTGCTTGCCTTCGAGTTCTGTTAACAAAGATTACCTTGCTCTAGCCCTTTACCTTAAGTTTGTTCCTATATTTACTTGTAAGGTGTGTTTCTTGCAAACAGAAGATAGATGGATTCTGGTTTTTAATTCATGTTTCCACTTTATGTATTTTTATTGGGGAGTTGAGGCCA
This sequence comes from Muscardinus avellanarius, assembly GCF_963383645.1. NCBI lineage: Eukaryota > Metazoa > Chordata > Mammalia > Rodentia > Gliridae > Muscardinus > Muscardinus avellanarius. Next base: position 1,907,083 of record NC_137797.1, on the reverse strand, counting down.
TTTATATTAAATGTGATTATTGAGAGATGATTTTTAATTCCTAACATGTTAAGATTTTATTTCTTTTTGAAATACTGTTTATTTGTCTTTGCTTTGTTGTCTGCTGGATGGAAATTCTTTTTTCTCTAGTTCTGGTTTTATTGCCTATTTCCTTTTTGTAGTTAATCTCTTTGAGTATTTTCTCTAGTGCTGATTTTGAAGACATAAATTCCTTCAGTTGCTGTTTGTCATGGAAGCTTCTTATTTCCCCATCTAATTTGATAGATAATTTTGCTGGGTAGGAAATTTTTGGCTGGAAGTTGTTTTCTTTCAGAGATTGGAATATGTTACTCCAGGTACTTCTGGCTTTCATGACTTGGTTTGGGAAGCCTGGAGTGATTATAATTCGTTTGCCTCTGAATGTCACGTGGCCTTTTGTTTTTGTTGCCTTTATGATTATCACCTTGGCTTCTACATTAGTCATTTTGACAATTATGTGGTGTGAGGATCCTCTTCTCTGATCCTGTCTAAAGGAAGTTCTATATGTTTTCTGAACCCGTGTATTGATCTCTTGCTGTATGTCTGGAAAATTTTCTGCTATTACTTCTTTGAATACATTATTGATCCCTTTGGTTTCACCTTTATTTCCCTCCTATATTCTGATTATTCTTAGGTTATCTCTCTTAAAGTGGGCCCATAGTTTTTCAGTGTCCAATTCCTGTTGTTGAATTGTTTTTTCTAAGTTAGAAACTATGTATTCATTTTTGGAGTGATCATCTTCTAGGAGCAAGATTCTATTCTCCATGTGGTCTAACTGATTGTTTATAGTTTGAATTGATGCCTTTACTTCAATGATTGCATCCTTTATTTCTTTTAGACTCTCTCTAAATTATTTTAGAAAGTCTTATATTATTTCTACAGGTACATTCCTGATTTGATCTTCTGGAGATCTCTGCATTTCTGTTACCAGGTTCTGATATTGTGGGGTTATGGGAGCTCACTGCTCCATTGTTGTTCCTCCTTCCCATGGTTTCAGAAGTTTGTGCCTTCTCTGGGTTCTTCTCCGGGTCACCATGACTTCACTTATGGTGCTCTGTATCTCTGGAGTTTGTGGTAATCTCAGCCACCACTACTCCTTTACTGAGTTGTATCGCAAAGTCCCAGACCCAAGGAGTTAGTCAAGGCTGTGCGAGACCCTGGGGGCACTGGGCTGGGTGTTTTCCCATGGGGAGCTGCGACTAGGGTATGGTATCTCTGCCACCACTACTCATTCACTGGGTTGAACTGCAATATCTCCGACCCAGGGAGTTTATCAAAGCTGTGCGAGTCCCTGGGAATGCATTGCTGGGATTTCTCCTGTAGGGGCCACAATTTCACTTACATTTTTGGTGCGCACTGTAGAGGCCACAATTTCACTTACGGTTTTGGTGCACGCTGGTCTGGAGCTTTCATGGGTGTGGTGAACTTGCCGCCGCTGCCGGCAATATGGTGCTGCTGCCTCACCCTCAGCCGTGAGGCTAGCGTATTTCTTTTCTGGTTTTGAGTTCTGCTCTGAATCCCTGGAGGCTTGATGAGCTTGGCCGCTGGAAGTTTTAGACAGTCTTTGCAGTGAAATAACTGCTGAGTTACAACCAACTCATTTGCAGATGCTCACTTCAGCTCCTTGTTTACCTTTTTCTCTGTGGAGCCTGGTGCTGTGAGGCAAGATGGTGCCGGTACAGCGCCTGCTGCCGCAAAGTAGGCTGGTTTCTTTTCTGCTCTCTGGTTGTTCTTCTAATCTTTTTTTCTGTCCCTTGTATTTATAGTTTTTATTTCTCTACTAATAGTGTTTTCTGGCTATGTAAAGCACTGAGTTTGTGGCGATAGAGATCGAGTATTACCAGGACTCATCAACGCTGCTTTTCTCAGTTACCATATTCCCTAAAGTCTTCTTAGTTTTAAACAGGGTCTCACTGAGTTGCAAAGCGTCTCACTAAGTAGCTTAGGCTGTCCATGAACCATAGTGCTCTAGTCTCAGCCTCCCAGTGCTGGGCTTACAAGTGTGCCCACCACACCTAGCTGATCAACTGTTTTTTGCAAGAGCTTTACTTACAGCTCCCTCAGGTGATTGGTCTGCTCTTCCTCCTTCCCTTGCGTTCTGTCTCAGAGAGTTAAGTGCCCTGTCAGTAAGGACAAACAATCTAAAAGGGCTAAAGCTCTTGGTAATTTTATCCTCCTATTGTCCCGACTGTGATCTTGGGATCCTAACATTTGAGCCTGCTCCATGGTGGAATATGATTTTTGGAGTGGGGATGAATGTATGTTGATGTAGATGGGAGATTAAATGGTCATGGCCCCAAGGCTGATTGTGAAAGACAGGGTTGTCAGTGTACACAGCCACCCGTTGGCCTGACTTCTGCTTGGCTGGGTGCAGTTCTCTGTCTCCTGGCTTGGGACATGGTCACTAGACAACCTGGGCAGATGGGATGTGAACAGGCACCTGAGGTCGCTGTGTGGTTGGGCTGGGCTTCCTTTGGTCCTGCCGTTACCACTGGGGGGCACACCTGGCAGCTATGGCCGCTCCCACCTGTGCCCCAGCATGAGGCAGAGTGCTCCCCACCCCCTGCTGACCTACAGACCAGGTCAGATCAGCCTGGAGCAGACCAGGCAGCCGGCCCTAATGACAAAAGCATTTTGATTGCCATAAGTACTTGCGATTGTGGCTTGCAAATTTCTGGTTGTGGGCTCCACAGCAAAAGCTGGCTGATATAGTGATCCTGTCTCTTAAGGACAAACCACTCTCTCTCCTTCCTGGAGTGCTACTTGATAGAGAAGCTTGGAGTCCTCCCCCAGGCTCCCTCTCCTGGCCCTGCCCTGCTTCCTTCAGGTGTCTGTGTCCTTCTGTTTACTACAGTTAGACTCTGAAGCACGCAGCAGTTTGAGTTCACATGTGGGGAGGCTGCAACCCCTGGTCATCTGGAACACCACGTGTGCAGAAAAGGCAGCAAAGTTATTTCGATTCTCTCATTTATCGGCACTTAGGAGAAGAAGCTGGCGCCCCCACGCCTCTGCTAACGACCATTGGATGGTTTTTATTTTTAAGTAGCCTGATGATTTCATGGGTTTAACTTATTTGAGATGTGTAAACCAACTGTAGTCACTATTTTCTTAAAGTCCAAATTATTCCCTTGTAGGCGGTTTGGTAAAAACTCTTTGGCAATCCCATTACTGTGTAACAGCTGCTTTGCTTTCTGAGCTTTTATGTATTTGCACATGGAAATGGCCATTGCTCTATGAAGCCTGGTTCCTTTGGTCTAATTCGGCTGTTGCCTCTACCACAGTGCTCAAGGATGTTGGAAGGAGTGAATGCTCTTGTCTGTTTTGTGTATTTATGAAGATGCCTGTGGCATTTCTCCACTGAGCTGAAATGCTGGCTTTTGGGTTGAAGTACATGATTATTATTAGGTTAAAAATATCCATCTGTTCTTATTTTACTGAATGTTAAATAAAAAATGAGCATTGGATTTTGCCAGATGATTTGGGTTTTGTGGAGATGAGCATATGACCTTTTCCCATCAGATCGAGTCATATGTGAATGAATTTTATTAATGCTTCTCAAAAATTTTGAGCAACCCTTGCATTCTTGGAATAAATCCCAATTGTCATGTTATCTTTAATTTTTGCAGTGACTTGGAGCTTGTTTGCAGATTATCTATGCTATTGTTTGCACATTTCTGTATTTTATGTTAGACATTTTGCATTAATATTCATAGGTAATATTAATTTGTATTTTTATTGTGAATATTGTTTTCAGATTTTGGCATGAAAAAATCCCAAATGTCTTGCTTCAAAAATAGAATCCAAAAATAGTCCTTCTTTATCTATACTCCTGAATGTTTCCAGCAGCAATAGAATTTAAAATATGAAAAGATTCGGAAAAACTCCATGAACTCATCTGGGATTTTTAGTTTATTTTGTGGGTAAAACTTTGTAAATTTATTTTTTACAGAAAATGATCGTTTTTAGACTATCTACTTTGACTCGAATCTCTTTTTTTGGTTAATATTCTTGAAAATTATCTATTCAGTTGGACCTTAAAATTAATTTTTGTAGAAATGTGCTAATTTTGTTATTTAAAAATGTATTCCATTTTTTATGTGTGGGTCTGGGGATGGAACTCAGAGGTGTTTGACCTCTGAGCTACAACCCCTGCCCAATTTTTTATTCTTTGTTTGGAAACAGGGTCTCACTGAATCGCGGAGGGCCTCACTGAGTAGCTGAGGCTGTCCGCGAACCGCCGTCCTCCAGTCTCAGCCTCCCGAATGCTGGGATGACAAGCGTGCGCCACCACGCCCGGCTCAACTTCTTCCATTTCAACATGTGTTTCCTCCTTCTCATTTCCTACTTGTTATATTTGTGCTTTTTTCCTTTCAAAAAATTAAGGTGACCGTTGGGTTTTACTTCCCAGGATACAGATCAGAGGGACAGTTGAACTGTATAAGACAAGTTCTTCATCAGATAAGGAAAAAATGGAGTAAAGATATATGTGTAAAGCAAAAGAGAAAACAAGTATATTATATTTAAGTGTAGGCAAAAACAATTTGAGCAGAGGTTTCTTTCCCAAAGAAACTTTCTTGATTAACGGTAAGCCTGCTCTTGTCTTCTTTCATTATTTTCTCTTTACCAACTATTCCCTTTTGTTTCTTTCCAGGTACTTTGTGGATATTTTCCCGCTTTTTATATTGAATACTACTTTGTTTATTTTCATAAAATACTACGAATTTTTCTCAGGGAACTGCATTAGCTGAGTCCCATACCTATGGGCTGAACCCCTGCATATTTTTTTCACGTTACTTACCAGGTGTTTGGTACTTTTGTTTTAAATTTCCTTCTTTGATTCATAATAGCACCATAATCAGGTTGTTATTTAATTATGGCTTGATATTATGGCTAGTATTTCCGAATATGTCAGTGTACTAATAAATTAGGTACACAACTAATAGGTGCGTAACTAATAAAGTAGTTCACAAATTAAAATTCAAACTACATCTTAGTAACTGTGCTATTTAGCTCTTGTATTTGTAATTGATATTTTGGCCAATGGGTACTACTATTAGGCGCATTTTACTAATTTTGTGATTTTCTTTTAATCGAAGATTTTGCATTTTATATTTAACGATGCTTTTCTTTTTGAAGCATCTCTTTGTCAAAATGATGTGCTATTGAGTACAGTAATATTAAAAAATGTTGTACTCTCATTGTGACCTCTGCGTCTGCTGAGTTTAAGGCTTTGGTTGAATTCCCTGGTGTCAGGAGTGCCCACAGGGCCCTTGTTCTCTTTCTAGTTGTGCTTTCTTAGTGTGTCTTCGCTACATTTTACATCTGTGAATCTCTTTGTCTACATGGGTCCCATGTGCTCATGATGGAGCCTGGGTTTCCTTGTTAAGCTGGTGTGTCTGGAGCAGTGAAGTCTTGGTGTAGGTTGATGTGACAGTGCAGTTGGTCTCTATACCCCATATGTGTATTATACTCTGTTTTCATAAATTCTTATTTCTTCTCTCTCTGGTGCTTGAGAAGATGTATATTGTTCTGCTACACTTATCCTCTCGTTACTTACCTTTAGTCTCTTTAAGTATGGAACATCTGCACTGGCTTCCATGATGAGCCATCATGGAATTAGCTAGCGACCTCTTTCCCTTCCCACCTCTTTAGCATTAAAGCACACCAGGTCTTTCTACTCTTGGTCAATACCTGCAAGGAAATCAAAGCACTAGGCCGCTCTCCCTGTGTTGATGGCCTCCAATTATTTAGTTGCAATTATTTGTCCCAGCAAGTTACAATGCCACGTTGTTATCTAGGACTTTTCATAAAGTATTGGGTCTACAGTTGAATCTGGTAAATGTTCTGCTGGCCATGTGTGCTCAGGTTTCTCCTGGGACTTCTCGGCTCTCTGTCTGCTGCACCTTCTGATCCTGGTTCCAGCAAGCACCCGAGCAGGACGTGAGGCTCGATCTCCTCGTCCGTGACTGTTCCTCCATGGTCTTGGTGCTAGAAGGCCAGTGAGGCTGTGAAACCCTTGGCTTGAGTTGTTTCATCGTGCCCGTCTTCCGGTCCAAGGTTCTGTTGTGTGTCCAGGGATGCTCTCAGCATCTTTCTCTTATCTCTTAGGTATTTGTCCTCATTTGCCCAGAGGAGCCCTGGGTTCGCCTGTGTCCCGTACAATAAAACACAGGCGAATGCGGGTCTTTATCTTTTTCAGAAATCCCCTTGACTAGATCCTGTATCATATTTTCATGCTACTTATGACTGCACTTGGTCATTTACACACTTTCCTTGGCAGACTTCCTTGAAGTCAAAGGGTTTCCTAGAAGGCGCTGGGCTTTGATCCCTCTGGATCAATGGATGTGGACTTGCTAAGGAGCCTTCAATGTGTCGTGCTCTCTTTCAGACGGCTGCGTCACCAGGATGGTTAGGTCAGCTCCTGCTCTTGCCTCCCCTCTCTACATTGGGATGGTTCTGTTCACATGGATCTCGGGCCGTCTTTGCTGCTGTTCTGTGGCTGTACCTTCCTCTAGAGTCTTGTAAAATGTGTTTCCCCACTTCCCTTCTTTCTTTCTCTTACTTATCTGTTATTTTACTCATGTATAGAAACAGGTTGAGTTCTCTCTTTTTTTGTGTGTGTGTGGTACTGGGGATGGAAACCAAGGGCATTCCACCTCTGAGCTACACCCCCAGCCTTGTATTTTATTTTTTTATTTTGAAACAGGACCTCACTAAGTAGCTGAGGCTGTCTGTGAACCGCAGTTCCCCTGTCTCAGCCTCCCAAATGCTGGGATTATGAGCGCGCCACCATGCCTGGCTTGAGTTGTAGTAGTAGTAGTAGTAGTAGTAGTTGTTGTTGTTGTTGTTGTTGTTGTTGCTGTTGTTGTTGTTGTTGTTGTTCTTCTTCTTCTTCTTCTTCTTCTTCTTCTTCTTCTTCTTCTTCTTCTTCTTCTTCTTCCTCTTCCTCTTCCTCTTCCTCTTCCTCTCCTTCCCTTCTCCTTCTTCTTCTTTTTGTGGTACTAGTAATGGAACCCAGGGGCAGTCTACCTCCGAGCTGCACCCCCAGCCCTGTATTTATTTTTTATTCTGAAACAGGGTCTCACTGAGTTGCAAAGGGCCTCACCAAATAGCTGAGGCTGTCTGTGAACCACAATTCCCCTGTCTCAGCCTCCCAAGGGCTGGAATTACAAGCATGGCCACGGCTTGAGTTCTCATTTTTGAAGTAAGCTTTTTTCCTTTTAGTTCTTTCTTGGCGCTTTCGGACTTTGCACCCCCGTGCCTGGTGGGCTCACATGCTGCGTCTCCCTGTGCCCTCCCTGTGCCCACTCACAGGGTCTGTCCTCCCTCCTCTCATTCCCACAGCCCAGCCCTTGCGTCAGGGCCCATCTGCACCTGCTTAGCCCATACTTTCCAGTGCGGGATCATGATTTGTGTTTGTGCTTCATTCTCACAGAGGTCTTTGTATTTTTCCCATGATCCTTTTCTCTTGCTCACATTGAAATGGTATCTGTGTTCCTATATTTTTGAGATGTCCGTGTATGGGAGCTGGTAGACCAGGGTCATTTTTCCAGCCACAAGATTCTTTCTCTCCTGTTATGAAGTTGTCAGAAATGTGGCCTCTCAGTACAGACACCTCCACGACACCCGGGCCGGCAGCCCATCCCCTGGCCTGGTGCCCGAGCGTCCTCTCTCCTGTCCCACTGCTTTCCTGGGCTTTGCAGTCGTGGTCTCTCCCGGGAGCTTTTTCTCAGGCTGGGGTCTGTCCTGCGGGAGGTGAGCTTGCTGGGACCATTCACGCCCATGGCGCCTCGGCCGCCCTCATCCTCCATCCTCTTCCCCTGGTCCCTATGGTCTCTGTGACCCTTGGACACTGAGGTGTTCACGTTTTAGGCTCTGAGGTGCCGCTGTTCCAGGGGAGGATGGGCAAGCAGAGACCGGGCCTGCCTCCGTCCTTCCTCACGCACACACCCAGCAGCCCCCGAGGGTCTGTGTGGTCACACTGCCCGGGACGCCAGGGCAGGCGGCCTCACTGCAGGCGCTGCCCGGCCTTGGCCAGCAGCCATCCTCCTGGTGCCCTAGGAGGCTGGGGACGGAGAAGCTGCGCTGTGCTCTTGTCTGAGCAGCAGCGCTTTGCTCTTCTTGTGACTGTGTGTCCTGCCAGTGCTCCTGGGCTGCGGCTTTGCTTATCATCATTACTACGGTTGTTATCACTTGGGTACTGGGGATGGAACCCAGGGGCATTCTACCACCAGCCCTATTTTTATCCTTCTCTCTCTCTCTCTCTCTCTCTCTCTCTCTCTCTCTCTCTCTTCTCTGTACTGGGGCTGAAACCCAGGGGCATTCTACTTCCGAGCTACACCCCCAGCCCCATTTTTTTATTCTTTATTTTGAAACAGGGTCTCACTGAGTTGCAAAGGGCTACACTAAGTAGTTGAGGCTGTCTGCGAACTGCGGTCCTTGTCTCAGGCTCCCAATGTTCATTATTCTTAATGTTCTTAGTTGGCACACTGTAATTGCACATCCTATTGGGGTCTAGTGTGTCAGACAGATGCATGCCTGTAGCTCTAGGTGCCCTCCGCAGTGGCCCCTCCTCTCCCCTCAGGCACGTCTTTGATGTTGGGATTGGCAGTTTTGTATACCTTCATAGCAATGTGTTCTGTTTTTCAGGGTCATGGAAATGGAGGTGCTTGTCATGTGTCACCTGCTGGCTTCAGGGTGTTCGCTGTCCATCCTCTGATGGCCTTCCGCCGAGGGAATCGCTCGAGGGCCGAGCCCGCGGGTTTGCAGTTCAGCCACCTGCTTCTCTCCCAGGGCTGCCAGCAATGTGCTTGGCAGCACCACACGGTCCGTGGAAACTTTCTGCGACTTCGCTTCCCAGTCTACAAAACTGAACTGATATCAGTGCATTTGCCCTAAGCAATGGGTGAATGAGCTCTCTCCTGGAAGAGCGGACAGCCTCAGCCCAGAGCGAATGCCAAGGAAATATCAGCCAGTCTTCCCAGAGGTGGGTTCTGATGGCGCGGATGGGTACTTCCTGGGCCTCCGCGGCTCTGGCGGCTTTCCTCGGGTCTTTGTCATGTCACCCGCCAGCGCTGATTACTTCCTACATGCGTTCAAGCAGGGAGACATCTGTCCGACACCGCTCTGCCTACAGCTGCGGCGCGCGAGCGTGTGTCTTGGTGCAGGGGGAATCCTTCCTCAGCTTTGCAGCTGGGGAGCGGGGAGGGGAGAAGCACAGGCCGCAGTGATGAGCGCCGCGCCTCCGCTGGCTCCTTGGGATCAGCCTCTGCTAGTGCAGCGCCCCGGGGCAGGCCAGGCATGGTTAGTGGAGAGCAGGAGGAAGGCAAGGCCCAGAGCACGGGGGTTGGTGTGTGGCGTTAGAGCTCACCCCGCGCACGGCTTCCCAGGCCCACAGCCAATGGAGACAGCCCAACACAGACTGAAACCTCACAAGCCGCAGATCCAAATACACCTTTTCTTCTTAAGTTGATTTCCTCAGGCATTTTGTCACAGTGACAGAATGCTGGCTAAGACAGGGGGTCTCTACGCCTCCCAAGGAGAACCGGCCCTTGCCAGTCGAGACTGAAGGACTTCTCCCCTGGTTCTTAGACCCAGTAGAGAGCACTGTACTATGCAAACACACTCGAGAAAATGTGGGGTCGCATCTCTGCTCTCCTCTGCAGGAGCGGTCAAGCTGGGAGCCAGGAGTGTCCACCCTCGGAGGGTTGGGGGCCGCCGCCTTCCAGGCCAGCCCGGGTCAGCAGGTTCTTAGCCCCAGTTCTGGCCTCGCCTCCATGTGGTAGGCGTGGGGGCGTCTCAGAGAACCCCAGATCAGCACTGTGTCTGGGGCTCTGTGTCAGCCAGCCTCGCTCCAAGGATGCCCTCAAACCTTACTCAAACCAATAATCTCATGTTGATGGAGGAAATTAGTCTCCGAATTCTAATGAGACTGTGCACCCAGGAGACAGACAGCTCATCTGAACATTAAATGAGAAAAATTGCCACTTTTGCTGCTTCCTTTAGAAACTCATTTGCATCCTGTCAGCTTCTATAATAAAGGGAGCTACCGATATTGAAAGTACGGGGGGGGGGGCCCCTCTGGTCTGGAGGGGGCTGGTGCTGTGCCTGGGGGAGGAGGCGGGCTCTCTGCAGAGCCCAAGCCCCTCTCTCTCCAGGACCTCTTGCCTGCCCACCCTTCCTCTGCCCAGGCCTCGGGCAGCGGCCCACCCTGCCCCAGGTGCATGAGCAGGGTCCGTGCAGCCTCCTCACCCTCCTCCCTTGCTGTGAAGTCCCCTGGCAGTTTCCTCTCAGGCCTCTGCCAGGACCCGAGTGGGAGCGGAGACCCAGGCACGGGTCCCGCACTCCTGTCCCGTTTGCTGCCGCTGGTTGACAAGTGCCCACACTTTGCAGGTGAAAATGGCAGACGTGTTTCCTGCCAGCCCTGTGTGCTCACTGGGGCTTCTTCCGCTGGCCTGGCCTCCGGCGGCTCCCCCACGGGGCTCATCCAGGGCCTGCCTGGCACCTGGCCATCTGAGGAGCTCAAGGTGTCCCTGCACGTCGGTGTCTGGGTGCCTGGGCCACCGCGGCAGGTGGGCAGTGTCTGTCCCCGTCCATGTGAGCCTTGTCTTCTGATGGCTTGGAGAGGCTCCTGACAGCCCGGGCCTTGTTGGCTCCCTCGCGTTTGAGAGGGTCTCGCTCCTCCGTGGCCTTGGGGTCGCTGGAGGTCACGGGCCTTCTGGACCCCAAGGCAGGGCGTCTCTGGATGTGGACGAGGGAACAGCCTACTCGGGTGCGCACAGGGAAGGTAGAGGTAACCATCAGTCAAGACCACCTGCTGGCCGCGTGTGTCCATAGCAAACCAAAGCCTATCACTGGCCAAGGGCGCCGGCGAGATGTCCCAAGGAGACCCCGAAGTCTCATGCAGTTACGGGCTCAGCTCCAGTCCAGTGCTGTGCGGCCACGTTCCATCTGATGACTCGGGAGCTAAACACACGGGGCCCAGAGAAGGACAGGACCATGGCGGTCAGTCAGTACATGGCCGGGGCAAGAGGCTAAAAGGCTATGGCCGCTCTGGAGCCCAGCCAGCCACAGGCTCCGCCACCGGGCTCCGCGGGCCCAGTCCTCTTAGCTCAGTCTGCTTCTCTTCTTTTGAAGCTACTTCTTTTCTTTTTTCTTTCTTCTTCTTTTTTTTTTTTTATTTAGAGGGTAGTAGGCATTGAACCCAGGAAGGGGCATTCTATTTCTAAACTACATCCCCAACCTTACTTTATTTATTCTTTTTATTTTTTGTGGTACTGGGGATTGAACCCTGGAACATTCTACCTCTGAGCTATATCCCCAGAACCTTTAATTAATTAATTTTTTTTTAAATTTTGAAACAGGAAAGTTGTGGAAGGCCTCACTAAGCTGCGAGGCTGGCCTCCATTCTGTGATCTTCCTGTCTCAGCCTCCAAGTACTGAGATTACAGGCCTTGCACCATCACACTTGGCTTGGAGGTGTTTGGTGGTCAGCAACCATGGCCTCGGGCCTCGTCTTGCTCCTTGCCCGCTTTGTAATAAAGTTTTATCGTGAGTGGCCACACCTCTTCACACACATGTCTCCGTTTGCCTCAGGCTGCCTTTGGGCCATGTTGGTGGTCCTCACACTGGAGCGGTACCTCGTGGCTGTCAAGGCTTAATGTCCCCTACCTGGGCCGTCACCTGGGATGCTTGCCAGCCCCTGCTTCGGTCCATCAGCCGGCCCTGCCTGGCTGCTCTGCAGCACGGACGCCCTTCCTGTCTCGGCAGTTGCTGCCCACGGGAGCTCGGGGACCCATTGCGCTGCTTGCTCTGCACAGTGGTCTCTTCTTTTCTGTCCACACCTGCAGTGCTCTCTCCAAAACCCTCCTCCTAGCTGGGCGCGATGGCGCACGCTTGTAATCCCAACATTCAGGAGGCTGAGACTGGAGGATCGTGGCTCGTGGCCAGCCTCAGCTACTTAGTGAGGCCCTTTGCAACTCAGTGAGACCCTGTTTGAAAATAAAGAATAAAAAGTAGGGCTTGGCGTGTAGCTTGGAGGTAGAATGCCCCTGGGTTCTATCTCTAATACCGCAAAATAAAAATAAATAACCCTCCTTCTAAAGTGTGGCTTGGTCCACCCAAAGGCACAGCCATGCTTCCCACCCCTGCGGGGCTATTTTGCACTCATGGGCACTTTCCACACTCTGAATTCCCCGGCTCCCAGCTGACGGGTCTAACTCGTCTTGTGGGCTTAACAAGAAGTCTCCTTATAGACAAGCAGCCACCGATACGCTAAGAACCGGTGAGTTCTTGGGCCCGGGGCTTCCAGCTGCCTTTTGAGTGTTTGTAAGTGCACTCGTGTCTGGAGTGGTCTTTGTGGAGTTGTCTTTGTCGGGCAGGTGGAAGTTTCTGGCCTCTCACCCTGGGCTGCCGAGGCCTCAGGGCGGTGCAGTGTAGTGTGGGGACTGTGGCCCTACAGGGACCCAGAGCCAATCTGCTCACATCCAGCCAAGGATGCAGCCAGACTTCGGTGGCAAACCCTTGTCCTGCATCGCTGCTTCTGCGGCTGGGCTCCAAGGTGGCCCTGAGCTCCTTGAAGACAGACAGGTGCGGTGACTACACGTCTCCGGGGCTGACAGAGGCCAGGTTGGCCGCCGTGCCGTGCGGGAAGAGCCCGAGCTCCTCAGCGAAGCACCCACAGCGGGTGCGTGAGCTGCGGCGTGCGTGGGTTGAGAGCGATTCTCTGAACATCCCCATCACCGTTCGCCCCGGTGACCTCTACTGTAGAGTCTCACATCGGAGGTATAATACAGGCAGACCATTAAGTCGGCACCAAAGCTAACAGCTGACATTGGCACTAATTGTAATTAAAAATTAGCATAGAAATGTGCTTTTAGGAGATTAAAATTATTGGAAGGTCCCGACCCCTGGGCATCACCCTAAGTGATGGACGGCAAATGAGGCTCGCATTAAATAAAGTGCGTCTAATGGGCTTTTGAGAGAGAAAAGATGCAAATCCATCGATTTTCCTTTCTCCTTGATTTACAAATACGGCTCCTGCATAGATAAACACGGCCCGTCCTGACTGTTGGCACATCAGCCTCTGCGCCCGGCATCCGGAGACAGTTTCGCCATCAATTTCCATACAGGTCTGTGACCTCTACTAACAGCTCTGTACCGTAAGCACTTTCTACACTCTGCAAATTGTATTACATATTAGAAATATTATCTCCATGCAGCAAACGATCAGTTAATGATTAGTCGAGTGGGCAAATGCATGTCAGAGAGCGGATACAGATCTCACGGAGCAATTACGGCCGCGCTGTGTTTGCATTCTGGCGCGGTATTTACGCTGTGGGCACGGGGGCTGCCGTCAAAGGCGCGCTGATACGAAGACAGATGTGTCTTGGGGCACGTGGCAGCGGCCCGGCCTGCAGCTTCTCTCCCTCTGCCAAGGTTCCTGGGGCTGCGGGCTGCCTTGCTCGGGTGGGGGCTGGCTTTCTCTCTCTCGGCGCCATGAGTTCCCCCCGATGACGGAGGTAGTGACTGCTTCAGTTACTTGATAGGATTCAGTGAGATGGCGCGGCCGACTCAGCCATGGAACATGCTCAGTTCCAGTGGGCGCCCAGCGCGGCGGTACATGCCTATGAACCCGGTACTTGAGAGGCTGAGCCCGGAGGGTCATCGGTTCAAGGCCAGCCTCAGCAATTTCACAAGATTTTCAGCAACCTAGCGAGATCTTATTTCAAAATAAAAAATCAAAAGGGCTGAGGGTGTAGAATGTCCCTGGGTAGAAGCCCAGGGGTTCAATACCTAGGACCGAAAAAAAAAGTTCACTAGGCGGCACCTGTGACAGAATCCATGGAGTGGGCAGGACGGGAAGAACAGGGCAGAGAAGGCAGCAGGTAATCGAGGAGGGAACTGATGTAAAGAACAGGCCGAGCCGGGCGTCGGGGCGCACGCTTGTAATCCCGGCATTTAGGAGGCTGAGACGGGAGGATCATGGTTTGAGGACAGCCTCAGCTACTTAGTGAGGCCCTCTGCAACTCAGTGAGACCCTGTTTCAAAATAAAGAATAAAAAATAGGGCTGAGGAAGACAGATGTGGTGGCGCACACTTGTAATCCCAGCATTTTGGAGGCTAAGACAGTAGGATCACAGCTCGCAGACAGCCTCAGCTACTTAGTGAGGCCCTCTGCAACTCAGTGAGACCCTGTTTCAAAATAAAGAATAAAAAATAGGGCTGAGGAAGCCAGATGTGGTGGCGCACACTTGTAATCCCAGTACTTGGGAGGCTGAGACAGGAGGATCACAGGTTCATGGCCAGCCTCAGTTACTTAATGAGGCCCTCTGCTACTTAGACCCTGTTTCCAAATAAAGAATATAAATAGGGCTGGGGATTTAGCTTGGATGTAGAGTGCCCTAGTACCACACACACACACACACACACACACACACACACACGGCCGGGGTGGGTATAGCTCAGAGGTAGAATGTCCCTGGGTTCTATCCCTAGTACCACCAAAAATAAAAAAGGGCCTAAGGGAGGAAGGCAGAGGAGGGCTGGCCGAGGCTGGGAGGGGCTGGCTCAGAGGCTGTGGCCACCAAAGCCCTCAGGAGTGACACCTGGGAAGGTGCTCGGCCAAGTCCATGAACAGAACAAACAGACGAGAGGAACAGTCCCGACAGCACAGACCTCTGCGTGCAGCCCTGGGGATTCAGCAACTTGTAGTGTTCGGAGGCGGGGTGAAGGCCAGCTGGTCTGCAGGACAGAGGAAGAAGGGGTGGTGCTGGGAGGGGTGCTGGGCGGAGGCGGGGGGCTGCCGGACAAAGGCCTTGGGGGTCCTGGGCAGGCTAGGCTGGAGGCTCCTGTTTTCCAAGGGCTGCTTGGTTTCTGTGCAGACGCCCCACGGGGCCTGCCACAGACACGGGCGCGGTGGGCAGAGACAGCCATGAGGATCATTAGAATGAGCAGGATTGGGGCAGGCTGGTGACAGGTGAGCGGGAACACAGACAAACTGACGGTCCAGCCACAGCACCTGGTGGCACCTGAGGCACCTGGTGACTCAGGCGAGTGGGATCACCAGGAGGGGCAGACCCGGTAACAGGATGCCAGTCTCCCTGCCAGGAGCGGCTGGCAGAGCGCTGAACACGGCCCGCTCCGCCTTTCCCACTCACAACCCCGAGGGCTCATGCTGTGGCATTTAGGTCCCACGGTCTCCATCATCCATCAGAGAAGTTTCCAGCTAACGGCCTGCAGGAAAGGCCTGCCTATCTTAGCCTCTCGGGCGGCACCAGGGTCCAGGTGGAATCTTCCCCACTTCCTGTTGGCCCTTGGCTGCCCTCCCGTGGTCCCAGGGTCCCTCCATCCCTTCCCACTCCCCCAACCTGGTGGACGCAGGCTCAGTCAGGCTCCTTGGTGCCCAGACTCCAGACCTGCTCTGCAGAAAATCCCTGCAGCTCTGGCCAGCAGCCGCCTCCTCCCTCCTCCCCACACGGGACCCAGACTCACTGCTCTCCCGAGGACACTGCGCCCTTCCCTCCGCCTGCCCTGTGTCCTCCCCCTGGGACAGGGCTGCCTCCCCCCCACGAAGCTGCCTGGCTCCCGCCTGACCTCCTCGGGATCTGGACATCCTGTCCCACATCCTGCACCAGTCCGGACTGGGAACCTGCCATTCATCAGGGCCAGGGACCAGCAGCCCGCCCACCTAGTCTGCAGCTGCAGGAGGGCCAGCACTCAGTGGAGTTTTGCTGGAGGAGAGAAAGTGGAGAAGCAGAGTCCAGCACCCGCTAAGGCACCGGGGTAGGTCGCTGGCCCCACACCTGTCCCCTCCCAGGAGAGAGGGGGCTCAGGCTCCAGACCACCAAGCCCCCGGGGCTCAAGATTCTCGGCTCTGGGGAGCAAGTGGAGGCCTATCTCAGTATTTTTTTTTAAACAAGCTGCTGGAGCGTGCCTGGGTCTCAGGTACCCCAGCCCATTTTTCTACTTTGTCTGCACCTGTCGTTTTGCTCAGTGAGAGCAGGTTGGCTCAGAGCCTAAACTCCTGGAGATTAATGGATAAAGCAATCATATTCCCTAGAATTGGGTCCTGAAGTCAAAGAACGGGATGAGGAAGGGGTCGCCGGAGGAAAGCTTGTGCGGGCGGTTTTATTAACCCTCTGTGACCTCAGAAATTCCTTCCCTGCACGGCTCCCTCTGCAAGCCGGTGGGCAGCTGACATTGGCTGGTGGTTGTGGAGCGGCCAGAGGCGGGGGATCCTGAGAAGGAACACAGAGGAAGAAGGAGTGTCTGGTCCCCCTCGCTTTTCCCGCAGCGACTTCACGTGTTCTGTTTGGCTGTTGGAAGAGCATTGCAGCGGCTGTTTGGTGCCTGAGCGAATTATTTAGTGGAAAAAGGAAACACGGAAGTATTAGGAGGGCAGATTTGTTTCTCTTAACATCTTCCTTTATTCTGGAGGTGCCTTGGGTGTGCGGGGGGGTAGGACTTCTTGCCTGATGCGGAGTGACTGCAGTGGTTTCGCCTCCGTTCCAGCCAGTGGCTCCTCCTGGGAGGCATGCAGCCTGGGCATCACCAAGCCTAGGCACCGGCTGGCCCTGCACCTGGCTAGACACTGCCCAGTGCCGGGGGACTCACTCCATCCCGACAACCCTTGCCTGCTTCCGTATCGATTTCCTGCACTCCTCGGGGCTAGGAGGACTGGGCAGGCGGAAGTGGTGGCTGCCCACTGTTTTCACCTTGGCGGCCACTGAGGCTCTCCCCGTAGCTGCCCCGGGTGCAGGAGCAGCGCTTGGTGAGAGGGCTGGACCCAGGCAGTCTAGCACTGTGTTCCATCGCTGGTGGTGCCTGGGGAGGGAACGGTGAGCGCCAGGCCCGCCCCAGGCCCCGGGCCACCACTGGAGAGTGGTGGTCCCCACTGGAACCCACTGTGCCCACCACATACTCCTCTGTGCATGACATGAGCTCAAGGAGAGGGCCCTGCTGAGTCTGTGCAAGCCCCAGGACCTGCGCTGGGCAGCACCCCTGCAGGGGCTTCTGTGCAAACACACAAGACAGGACCTGCCAGGGGCTGCCGCAAGACCCAGGCAGCCTGAGGACCATGAGGAAGGTCTCCCACAAGCACGCTGCCTCCACCACAGGGTTCCGTGCATGCTGCTGCAGAGAGTGTGGAGCCAAAGGGCCAGCGGCCCCAGCCTCTGCTTTGGCAGCTTTCTGGGTGACCTGCCAGAAGCAACCCAAGTGTCCGCCCTTGTCACTGACCCCGCGGGACCTCTCAGACAACACACAGCTGACCCCAGCATGCATTGCCAATAGAGTCCATGGGGATGGGAGCTGCCCGGGTACGAAGATGCGTGGTGAGCAGAAACAGCCGGGCACGGTGTGAAGTGTGCTGAGCAGGAACCTGTGTCCTGAGTGCTTAATGAAATCAAAGACAGTGCAGGAGCTTAAGCACGGGCAGAAAAAAGTACATCGGAACATCGGAACATGGAACATCGGAAAGGCAGAGAAACAGAACCTTAAGACAAGAAACAAGCAAGCGGTGAGGAGAGAGAAGCCACACACAGCGGAGTGAGCTTCCCAGACGGGCAGGAGAAGCCCGAAGGCGCCTCGTTGAGTCACGGTTCCAGAAACAGAGCAACTCGGGGTGGCAGGTGCGAGTGTCCTGGAACCGTGGAGCGGCAGAGTGTCGGAATCAGAGCTGCGCGCGCTGCGCACGTGGCTGAACGCTGATGTGAAGGACAAGGGCGCCAAAGTCAAAGGAAAGAGCTTAAAAGTGGCCAGAGAGGACAGACGCTTCGCCTCCTGGGGCCCAGAGTCCCGCGGTGGCCGGGCCCTGGCGAGGGCAGCAGAAGGGGCGCGGACGGCGACCAGTCGCTCCTTGGCAGAGGAAAGACACCCACCAGCCGGTAATTGCACGGCTACCGCTCAAGATGAAAGGGAGAATAAAGCAGTTCCAGACAAAGGAGAATCCATCACTCAGAATCTCGGTGAGGGACTTTTCAAAGCCGGGGGCAGCACAAACTTTCTCTGCAAAAGGCTGGACACTCGGCTTCTCGGGTCAGAGAGGGTCTCTGTCACCTGATAGAACACTTTGAAAATGTAAAATCTGTTCTTGGTAGAACACTTTGAAAATGTAAAATCTGTTCTTAGCCTGTGGATCATAAAAAACAGGCTGCGGGTCGTATTTGGCCCATAGGCTAAAGTTTTCTGAGCTCTTTTCTAAAATATTAGATTTCAAACAAAAAAATAATTCAAAATGTTTTTGGTATGGAGAAAGAAAAGGAGAGTTCACAAATTTTCCTTTCCTTTCCCCAAATTTGGGTGTTTCAAATTCTTTCAGTAAGACTCAGAGTTTCATATTAATTATTAAATGTTAAAATAGTTAAAAATTAAATTGACTTACAATCCAATAATTACATACAAATAATTTCTAATCGCGTTGCCTAATCTCTGATGGTGCGTCTCTATGTGGTTTTAGATCTGATCTGGCCGCACATCGTTGTCTACAAAATACCTGATTACACAATAGCTGAAGACAGTCACAAACACTTGCCACCTTTAGTTTTGAATCTTTCTCTGGTGCTTTAAAATATCATTTAAAAATTATAAAGTTTAATTGTAGCAAAATATACATAACTTCACATTTGCCACCTTAACCTTTCCTGGGTGCCCAGTTGGGTGGCCTTGGGCACAGTCACATTGTCGGACCACTGTCCCCCACCACCTGTCTCCAGAACTCATCCCCCTTCCCAAACTGAACCCCCACGTTCATGCAACATGAGATTCCGACCCATCTGCAGCCCTGTCGACCACAGTCCTACTTCTTGTCTCTGTGGACCTCAGTGTTCTGGGCACCTCATGTAAGTGGGACCGGCCCGTTTAGCAGTGTAATGACTTTAAGGTTCATTGGCATCGTGGCACGCGTCAGACCTTCCTTTGTAAGGCTGAATAACACTGGATGAGCATATTTTGCGTTTCTGTTCCTCCACTGCCGGGCGCTTGGGTTGTTGAAAGTTCGTCTGTTGTGAATGATGCTGCTGGGAACATACATGTGCGAATATCTCTTCGAGACCCCAATTTCAATTCTTTGGGGGATAAAACCCAAAGTGGACTTTCCAGCGCACCTGGGTTTGTGTTTTGGATTTCAGGGCACCGCCGCACCGCTGTCCTCAGTGTCTGCGCTCTCTTACATTCCCAACATGAACGCGCAGGGATTCTGGTTTCTCAGCATCCTCACCATCGCTTGTTGTTTTCAGTGTTTTGGTTTCTGTGTTTGTTTTCATGTGAAGTGCTGCAACGGGTGTGAAGTGGTGCCTGGTTCATTGTCACCTTTAGTGCCTGGCCCCTTCTGCTGTGGCCACAGGACTGCGGATTCCAGTGGAGGGGCACACGTGCCACCGCCAGTGGGAGAACGGAGCCAGGGGAAGGCAGGGGCGGCGTGTTGACGGGTTGGTGTGGGTCCCGTGGACAGCAACTCTTTGGCCAGCAAATGAACTCGCAATTCCAGTGCACTGATGCACACTCAATTTAAAGCTCCCTCTGAGTTTTTATTAGATATATGGGCACTTACTCAGTGTTTACATTAACAAATAAAACTAGGATTAGGACTAAAATTGATGCTGAAGCCATCTCATTGTAGCCATGACTCGCGTCCCTCTAAGGGAACACGATTTAAACATGAGGAGAGGCCCATCGATGATCTGGAGGTGCATCAAAATAACTTCTTCTGTTTGCTAATTATCTATCAAAATATATAATATATTCATGTGGCTTTAACCTAGTGTTGCCAATAGTAGCTAAAATAATAACATTCTAGGAGAAATTTCTCTTAGCTCTGAAAGCCCAGTGGTGCCTGGAAATTAAAATTACCAATTTATGTATATATTTCTATATATCATGATGGGAATTTATGATAGAACAACCATTTTAAAAACCTTTAACATAAACCGTATTATCTTAGAATATAATTTTGTGGAGTACAGGGTAAAATGTAAGTGTTTTGGTTCCAATTTTAGTTATAAAACAAAAACTCGGTCAATTTTTTAAAAAATGAATATATGTGTGTATATATAT
This sequence comes from Muscardinus avellanarius, assembly GCF_963383645.1. Taxonomy (NCBI): domain Eukaryota; kingdom Metazoa; phylum Chordata; class Mammalia; order Rodentia; family Gliridae; genus Muscardinus; species Muscardinus avellanarius. The sequence goes on along the minus strand of NC_137797.1, from coordinate 1,887,013 downwards.
GTATAGCATTAATTGCCACATACTTAGATTTCATTGCAGAAACTTTAGTAATGTGACAGTTTTGATACTTAAACACATTGAAAATCTCACTTTTAAACTGCTCATGATGATCGGCTTCTTTTGCTGTTTAGCATGGATTTAAGGTCCTTCCGTGTCTTCCCATGGCTTGGCAGCCGTTGCTTGAGAGTGCCGGATAATATTCCACGGTCTGGATGGAACAGCACGCATTCAGCCATCCTCTGCACGCAGGGCATCTTGGTTGCCTCAAGTGCGGGTGATTATTCATGAAGGCATTATGAACAACCATGTGCAGATTTTTGTATGAACATGAGTTTCGTGTGTTTGGGTAAATGAGGAGCACAGTCGTTGAATTGTATGGTAAGAGTGCGGTTGGTCTCGTAAGAGACCGCTGGATTATCCCTCGAAGTGGCACACTGCTTCCCCTGAGCAGTAGAGGAGAGAGCCCCCAACGCTCTGTGCCCTCTCAGCACGTGGTGCTGCCAGTGCTGTGGGTCTTGGCCATTCTCCTGAGTGTGTAGTGCATGTCATCTCATTTGTGGTTCTTGCATGGCTTGTGATGCTTAATGTCTTTTTGTATGATGACTTCCCATCTTTGTATCTTTCTTGTAAGGTTTCTATTCAGATTTACATTTTTTTTCTTACTGTTAAGGTTAAGAATTCTTCGCGTATGTTGGATAACAGTGCTTTACCAGCTGCATCCTTTACAAATATTGCCTTCCAGTCTGTGGCTAGCCTTCTTATACTCTTGGCTCTTTCACAAAACAGAAGATTTGTTTTTCTTATTTTTATTTTAATGATGTCCAGCTTGTCAATTCTTTCTTTCATGGACTGTGCCTTTGGTATTGTATCAAAAGCCACTGATGCTCTCAAGGTCACCTTGATTATTTTCCTGTGTGTGTTCCACGTGTTTCATAGTTCTGTATTTCACATTTAGGTCCATGATCCATTCAGAGTTGAAAGACTATATTTGTTTCATACATTGTCATTACTTTTTGGTCAAAGATCAGTTGATTTTATTTATGTGGCTTTATTTATAGGTTTTCAATTCTGTCCCCTTGATATACATCTTTATTTCATTAATACCAAACTGTCTTGACTATTAGATATTTACAGTACGTTAGTAATGTCATTCTTTCAAATTTCTTCTTCAACACAGAGTTATCTCTTTGGGGTATTTTGCCTTTCCATGTGAATGTTACAATCAGTTTATATCCATGAAGTAAGTTTCTGAAATTCTGATTAGGATTCCACTGAATCTGTAGATCAACTGAAACCCTGACAATATTGAGTCTATCCATGAACATAGAATAACTTTTTGCTTATTTACTTTTCTGATATCTTTCTTTAGAGTTTTGTAGTTTTTCTCATATAGGTCTTACACGTATTTTGTTAGATTTAGGTCTAGTCATTTTATTTTTAGATTGCTAAAGCAAAGTGTATTATGTTTTTAATTTAAAATTTCATTTGTTCATGAATGACATACCTGGAAGAACTGAATGTTGCATATTAACTTTGTACTTTGCAACATTGAATAATCATTCATTAGTTTTAATAGAATCTTTCCAATTTTTTACATAGACACTTGTTTCATCTACAGTTTTATTTCTTCCTTTTCAATTCATGCACATGTTATTTTTTTCCCTGTCTGTTCTATAAGCCAAGACTTTCAGATGAATAGAGCATCCTGGCTCTTTGGGCTAGAGGTACATGCCTGAGGTATGAATGTGTCCATTGCCACACTCTTTGCCTGGTGGGTGATGCTCTGGCCCAGAAAGAAGTTGAAGTGGTCAGCCGAGATGTGCCGCACATGTCTGCACTGCCAGGAGAGGCAGCTGCCCTAGACATGGTGGCTCCATGCCCTATCAGAGCCTGCTCTGCCATGCCCCCATGACTTTGGGGAGCCAGCCTCCCCTTCCTGCTCTCTTAGGACTCCCACATTCTTCTTGCCCTGTGGGTGGGTAGTGTGGGCTCTCTGCTGTGGCCTCTTGCGGGAGTCCCATCTGCCCAGTTTAGGGTCCTGGTTATCTGGCCAAACTCCCCACCCACAGCTCACACTGCCGCTAATTCCTTAATAAAAGAGCATGTTTATGAAATCTGACAACATCGGGGAGATTTTTAAATGCTGTACATTAAGCCTTTCACGGGGAATAGCTAATGACAGGCAGGCTCAGCGGAACAGAGACTTCATCTAATATCAGTCTCAGGAAAGTCAATTGCGGGGTTATTTCTGCAGATTAAATTAACTTTATTTGGAGGTCACCTCCTGCAGCTAGATCGAGAGCGACAGATACACAATAGCAAACGCGATCAACGAGACATAATTCCACTCCACAAACAAGGATATTATGTCCACCCCCCAACTCTTTAAAAGAAGTTTTTTTTATCGACACTTTCCCTAATCTTCACACGTATGCTGAAGGACAAAACGTATGGGCCAATTATCAGGAATGTGCGTATCCATTTAAAGAGCTTGTAGCTGGGATATGCCGCACAGGCAAGAGGATAGAGCCCTTCTGCTCCAGCACCGTGTCCTCTTCAGGTGCACGGGTGCTGCAGTGGCAGCCAGGGAGCCTGGGGATCGACGCATGGTGGAGGTGCCAGGAGCCGCCCCACGCAGGCCGGGGAGGGGGACTACTGTCCCTATGCTTGGCTCTGCCTCAGCAAGTTGGAGACTCTTTCAGAGCCAGACCTTCTAGGGGCTTCCAGAAAGCCATGGCTTGGACCCGCTTCTCTCTGCTGGCTCCCTGGCTCAAGTGTTATTTATTTGTTCTTTTCTTGTGTTCAATAACTCAGACTTGTTAGGTTCAGGGAGGGAGTGTGTACGGGGTTGGAGCCATGGTCCCCTGTGACTGGGAGTCAGAGGGTGGCACTTGAGGCTGGCACCGGGCAACGCCCTGTCCCCTCCACAGCTCACAGCGGCAGAGCCCCGGCCCCCTGCGACCTCACATGAGCACTGAGGCTTAGGTGTGTGGTTCAGGACTGTGTGAGGTCCTGTTCAGTCTTCTCAGGAGTCCAGGAGGATGGGACATTGCTCTCCACAGACTCAGAGTCCGGCGAGGGTCCAGGCTCCTGACTGGGTCTGGAAAAGCTAGGAGAAGAAGCCACCTTAAGGCACTTACTCAGTGTTTGCATTAACAAATAAAACTGGAATTAGGACTAAAATTGATGTTGAACGCCATCTCATTGTAGCCATGACTCGCGTCCATCTAAGGAAACACAATTTAAGCATGAGGAGAGGCCCATCGATCATACTGGAGATGCATTAAAAATAACTAATAATTTACTAATTATTTATCAAAATATATATTCATGTATGTGGCTTTAACCTAGTGTTGCCATTAATAGCTAAAGTAATAACATCTTAGGAGAACAACCATTTTAAAAACCTTTAACATAAACTGTATTATCTTAGAATATAATTTTGTAGAGGACAGGGTAAAATGTGTTTTGGTCCCAAATTTAGTTATAAAACAAAAACTCAGTCTTTAAAAATTGGATATATGTGTGTATATATAGCATTAATTGCCACATATTTAGATTTCATTGCAAAAACTTTAGTAACGTAACAGTTTTAATACTTAAATACACTGAAAATCTCACTTTTTAACTGCTTATGATGATTGGCATTCTGTTATTAAATCAGCTGAATTTCTGACCCTTTTTAAAGGTAAATTGTCATCTCAGAAATTTTTAATATTGAACTTAGACAAAAGGTTAAGGTTTAAATTTAACTTTTATGTAAAGTTAGGTTTAAATTTAATCTTAGATAATATTTTGGAGCTCATGGGTTTCTTCAATCTGGAAAAGCTAGGAGCGGAAGCCACCTTAGGGCGAGCCGGAGCTGAGGCAGCCGCCCTCTGGAAGCCCTGGATTTGGGCAGAGGCTCTGCCGTGGTCGTCCCCCCTCACCCCCAGAGGGGTTTTCTTCCTCTGCTCAAGTGTGCTGCCTGGCACTGCTCAGCACGGAGCTGTCCAGTGCCCTGCTCCCGTCGTGGCCTCTGCCCTTGACCCCGGCCTCCTCACACGCCTCCTAACTGCTTCCTGCTCAGACACCCAAAGTCCAGGCCCCTTTGTGTCATCACACAGGTTCCTCTTTTGACCCAGCATGCACCAGGAGTGCTCAACTCACCACAGACCCTGGGCGGTGGTGCTCTACAGCCCCGGTGGGCCCGGGGGGAGGGCCTGCTCACACCCGCAGGTCCAGCATCGCTGCAGGGACCACTTTCCTTCAAGGACAGGAGTCAAGGGGAGGAGAGTGTGTGTCTTGCTCGGCAAGCTTCCTGAGGGCTGGCGCCCTGTCGCGCTGACCCATGGGCGCCTGGAGTCCTGGGGCCTCCGACTGGCAGACAACCCGGCTTCTCTGCCAGATGCCCTGTGGCCCGCAGCAGGTTGTTCCGCTGAACTTCAGCCCTGGGTGGGGCCGTGTTTGTCAACAGCTTCATTAGGTGCAGCTGATCCACACAGAAGGGTGTCTGTAAGGTGGGCAGGAGGCAGGGCAGACAGGGTGTCCCAGGGCAGGGGCCTCTAGCTCTGCCAGCATGCCAAATGCTCCTCTCTGCTTGCTTTTGTGTCTGCTCTTTGCCCATCTGTTGTTGGTTTGGTCTCAGTGATTAGAACGTGGCCAGCCCTCCTACACTGCCAGCTGCAGGTGTGTGATGTCCAGCACACCTCTAGGACTTGTCCATCGCGTATGATTGAAATTGCACCAATAGCTCCCCTCTGCTCCCCAGCCCAGCCGCTCGAAGCCCACTCTCTGCATCCATGAGTTTAGATTTCTCACACAATGAGGGAGGGCACATGGTGTCTGGCCTTCTGTGCCTGGCCGGTTTTACTTAACATTCCTCCTCCTGGTTCAGCCCTGCTGTTGCCAGTGGTGGAATGCCCCCCCCCCTCCGGGCAAGGTTAGCTACCTGCAGGTCAGGCCACCTTAGCAGGGACTGTCCCCACTCCTCAGCCGCAAGGACGGACACGCAATGCTCCCCACAAAGCCTCCAGCCCGCACACACATGAGAAGCAAGGGGCCCCTGGCACCCAGCACCCCTCCATTCTTGGGGGGGTTCTTCTGGGTGAACACCTCTCCCTGCAGGTGCCCCATCCTCAGGCAGGCCCCTGGGGGCCACCTGGGCCTGATTCCTGTCCTCGGCCAGGCGGGTTTCACAGGGGCCCCACCCAGGCCGCCTGTCACGCCACGCACCCCAGGAAACTGGGTTTGAATCTGGGAGACGGCACGTCGTGGCCTCTGTGGGGTGGAAAGGTCCACAGGGACACCAGGGCTCTAAGTTGCCTTGGCCAGCCTGGGGCCGCGGGGGACGGGTGAGCGGCCGCGTGGCTCTGTGGCTGCCCTCCACAAGATCTTACAGGGAGGGAGGCAGCCACGGAAGGAGTATGTCTATAGCAAGGGCACAGGACCAGAGTAGGTCTGGAAATTAGGACACTGTGCGGGTCGGGAGAGGCCCCGAGCCCTTCCTGCAGCCACACTGGTCAGCACTCGGCCCTGCAGGTAGGTGGTCTGGGTGAGCAGATAGGCATAGTCCCCTGGACAGACCGTGAGGCCCTCCGCCGCTGCCCCTGGCTGCCACCCTGGCCTTGCTCACTTGGAGGAGGTGTGATGGGAGGAGACCACCAGGCCCACAGTTAGACCTCACAGTGCCACACCAGGACGCTTGGCCCTGGCTTGCTGTCTGCTGTTGGCACTGGCCAAAGCCCCTAACTCAGCCAGCCTCCCTCCAGCCCTCTGCCCATGCCTGGCATGGCATGTCCTTGCGCTGGGCTGAGAGGCCGTGCCCAGACACCCAACCAGAGATTTGGGAGCGTCTCTTGCTGCCCCTTTGGGGCTGCGTGCCTGGCCTCTGGGTTGGCTATGCTCGTGTGCTGGGCTCAGGGCAGCTGCGGGAGAGATGGCAGCTTTCTTGTTTACCCCACCTTACCCCATCACCCTTGGAGCCCGTGACTGTCTCTAGTGTGGGCTGAGGAGAGACAGTGTCATCTGCTGCAGGTCCCACAGGGCGAGCATGTGAGGGCCACCTGCTGATTTTCTGTCGTTCCGGCTGCCCCGGTGGCGTCGAGTCTGCAGTGACAGCTTGGCGTGACACCGCCCTGCTCCTTGACTGGCAGACGGGTGTGCTCGCTGGGTGCAGGCGCACACCTTAGCTGAAGAGCAGAGCCTTTAACACAGGTAGCCAGGCCCCAGGCAGACACCCAGCCCCACACCTGTGGACTGTAAGTACCAGTGTCCACGGTCACCCCCTCCCCGGGCCTCTCCTCACTGCTATACCTCCACGGCTGCTCAGAATGGACTCCAGGGCCACCACAGCTTTCAGGGGCGGTGGCTCTGGGGTCCCCAGCAACCTGTGTGCGGCAGTGCACCAGGCTCTCCAGAGCTTTCTTGCTTTGGTCTGAGCGCCCCGCGGCCCACCATGCCATCCTCCTCCGACTGCCCAAGGCCCTGTCCAGGAGGTCTGGGCTTCTCCCAGCGGCAGTGGGCAGTGAAACAGGAGGGTGCAGGTGCCCATCAAGGGCAGCTGCTGGGGCCACCTCGAGGTCATCTCACAGGCAGCCGGACTCGACTTGCTGGGTCACCCTGTAAGTCCTGCCCAGGAGCCCTGCACAGTGTGGGCATGGAGCTGCTACCGCCGGGTGTGTGCATGGCAGGAGAGGGTGTCAGAGCCTCCTGCTGGGGACAGGTGCCTCTGCTGGGGACAGGTGCCTCTGGGATCAGAAAGAAGGCGCCTTCCCTGAGCCCCAGCAGCCTGAGCCCTGTACACACGTCCACGAACACACAGGCACACAGCACACCCACATGCATGCACACGTGGATTCACACATGCATACATGTCTATAGACCACACATGCACACACATGAATACACAGGCACACAGCACCTCAAAGGCAAGTCCTTGTGTGCACCTTCACAAAAGCACACACATGTACATCTTACACATGCACATAAGACACATGTGCAGATAGGTGTATCCCTTATACATGTACACATGTGCATAGTCAGCAAATGCACAGGCACACCATCATACATGTAAACATGTACATGCATGCACATACACGTGTAACACACATAACCTCATATCCATCACATGCTGCTCACCGGTGCACATGTAAACACATGCTCATACATGCATGCATGCATAGGCTACACGTGCATGCAGGTATACAACCCACGTGTGCACACTCACAGCGATAGCTCCCGCGAGCACACACGTACACGTGCACACACAGGCAGAGCTCACACACACACAAGCCCTGTGTGGTAGGGAGCCATCCCCAGTGCCCTCCCGGTCTGGCTCCCCCTGCCCGGCCGCCTCTTGGCACCGTCCTGGAGGGCTTCCCTGGCTCAGGTCTGCTTCTGCTCTGCTTCTAGGCTCCTCGGTCCTGTCTGTCCAGCATCTTGGCACTCCCGGTCACAGCGGAGTCTTCACGAGGCTCTCACCCACCAGAGCTGGCCACCCTCCCTCCCCCGGGCCGCTGGCTATTGAGCTTTCATTTTTCTATTTGAAATTAAAATTCTCTTGACTCAGCTCAGAGAAAGCAACCCGTTAGTATGTTTATTGTGACAGAGTTAAATTCGCCAATTAACTCCGACGGCATCTTGGGGACCCCGCGCTTCCCCAGCCGCGTAGGTCGCGCTGGCTACGATTGCACCTGGCTTCTCCCCTCCGGTGTTTTGAAGTTGTCCTCATGCAGCTCCTGCACCACTCTCCTCAGATGTATTCACGCGTGTTTCATCTCTTTTGTTGCCCTCCTAAATAGCATCTCGTCTCCCATTGTGCGCTCCGCGGGGTGCTGTGCGTTATCACATTCCGTCTCTCCGTGGGCTTTCCGCCCGGGCCTCATTCAGGCTTCTAGATTAAATTTCTTTAAAAGGCAGAGACTGTGGCTCCTTCCTCTTTAAATCCTCCGAGCATCTGGCTGACAGTCTTGCCTTCAACTGAGGAAATTGCTTTGGGAGTGGATTAGGGATGGAGAGGGTAGATCTTGGACGATGGGCTCATACCCTCTGGTTCTCGCCGTGTGTCCAGAGGACAGCGTGTGCACACAGCACCCACACTGCTCCCAGACTCGGGACACGCCTGTGCGTGTGGCATTGTGAGATGCTGGGGAGCCTGACGCACATGGGGGCTTGGCAGAGGCACTGTCCCCAGAGGAGAGACCCGGCCTACAGGCAGGTTCTGTCACCGTGGTCAGCCTCAGTGTTCCCTGCCAGTCCTGTCCTGGTCAGAATGCCCTGGGGGTGACAGCCGGGGCTCTGACCTGATGAGGCGTCCCTCCAGGGGCAGAAGAGGTGGCTTTTGCCAGACTCCTACCTTTGCCCTCCATCACTTTCCTTTTAAAGTTGGTCAAGACACCATATCGCTGAGCAGGGAAGGGGTGTAGGTGAGAAGGAAGGAGAGGCTGGAAGGAGTCTCGGGAGTGCCCAGATGAGGTCCTGTTCTTGGGCATCTACAGCACCCGCACCAACATCCCCACGGCTCCTCTCGCATCTCCAGACACAGTGTATCAGCCTCCAGAATCACCCAGGACCAGACAGTAAGACCAGCAGGCACGGCAGCCTCCTGTCTCCTCCTCCACCACACCGGGCGCTCCTCAGCCCTCAGAACCCTGAGAGGCAGGTATTGCTGCTTTTATATCTGAGACATTTGAGAGGAGAAGCCTGGGCTCAGAGGAATCAAGTGGGCTGCCGGGATCTCAGTATGAATCACTGGATGAGCAGGAACCTCTGGCAGGCGATTCCCCTGCAGGTACCACCCCTAGGACTGGCTCTGCCCTGCACCTCATTCCACGGCATCTGTCCTTGTGTGCCTTGCTGTGGCTTGGGTTTAGGATATCCCCCGACAGCTTGTGTGTTGACAACCGGATCCCCAGGGCAGGAGGGGCAGAGGTAGGGCCCTGCTGGAAGGGGTTCCTGGAGCATGGTCTTGGGTGTGGCCTTGGATCCTTTCTCTCACTCTGCCAGTCACCATGAGCGGCAGTGGCTTTTCTCTGCCACCTGCAGAGAAAACCATGAACTGAGCCTCGAGAACTGTGAGCCAATGAACCTCTTTGTTGGGAGCACTGGTGGTAGCCATTCGCTTTGAGGTCACCTCGGTCCGGCTTGGGAGGGGCACAAACTGCCCACCTGAGTGGAATCGTTTGCATGCAGACAAGTTTCCAGGGATTACATGGGGCCATAACCAGGGACCCTGACCCATAAGCAAAGACCCCAACAGCTTCCTGTTGACCCTTCCCTCATTTATCTCTGATGGCCTTGGTGTGATTCCTGACTCACCCCATGATGGCTCAGAGGAATTAAGTGGGCACCAGGGTCTCGGGCCCAGTCGCTGCCTGAGCAGGGCCTTCTAGCCTGTGTGTGCATGTGTGAGCTTCCGCCCTTCCCACGGTTCCGGTGTCTCCTCATCTGCCAATCCACTTCCACTGTGTCTGCCATCCCCTTAACCCGCCAGCACCATGGAAGTGGGCTTGGAGAGGAGCAGTCTAGGAAGGAGGTCTGCAGGTGCAAAGTATGACGGCCATTTGGTAAACGCTACAGGAGCCTGGGCCTTGGGCAGACAGTCAAGAACTGAATGTGACCGACCCTGGGGAAGTGGCCATCGGCTCCACCAGCACTGTGATGGCCGCCTCTGTCCCTACGGCTCTCTGCTGTGCCCCGTGGTGTTGGCCTTATGACTGTCCAGGTCATCCAGGGACAAGTTGGGAGGAAGCCCTGTGTCCCAGGAGCATTGCTTCCGGGGCCTCTTAGGCCCCAGAATCAGGACACTCGGCCTTCCTTCCAACGCCCAGTGACCAGGAGAAGGTTCCTCACGGGGGCTCGCCCGCAGGGCACCTCCCTGCCTCCCCAGGCCAGGGGGAGAGTGCCCACGGTGGAGTTGCGTCCTCTCTTCTGATTCTATCACCTTCAGTGTGTGTCTGAAGAGAACCCAGGTGATTTATCCCACTTAAACTGTGAGGAGCCTGATCCATCTGCTTCCCGCCTGATACATTGTGTCATATATTCTCCATAGTCTGTTTCTTCGCTCAAAAGTAAGCACAAGCAGAAACACAATTCTGGCCTGTTTTTCTAGCTGCCTCCTGCTTCCTGGGGGGGCAGTGCCCAGGAATGCCCACTCAGTTCAGCCTCTGCCCTGACCTGGAGGCAGCGCTGTCCCACCTCACTTAGGGGCCTCCAGGAGGCCCGTACATCTACATGTCCCTTTTTGTTACCCACTATCTGGCCTTCTGCCACCAGGCCACCATCTCCCTTGCTTTGGAAGATGGATCTGGCCTGCTGAGAAGTCTGAGTCCACAGGGTGCGGGTTTGCACAGGCTTGGTCAGGATGGCTGGAGCTCAGGAAGCCCCATCAGCCTGAGCTCCCACAGGGCAGGGTGGGCTCTTCGCTTGGGCTCCCTCTCCTCCCCCTGACCTTGTAGGGCACAGAGCAGGCAAATGTGTGATGGATGGATGGATGAATGGATAGATAGACAGATGGATAGATAGATGAATGGATGGAAGGATGGATGGATAGAAGATAAATATATAGATGATTAATGGATGATGAATAATGGGTGGATGGATGGATAAGTGGGTGAGTGGGTGGGTGGATGAGTAGATGGATGGATGATGGATGGATAGATGATGAATACTGGGTGGATAGATAAATGGATGATGGATGATGGGTAAATGAATAGATGAATGATAAAAATGGATAGATGGATGAATAGATGGATGGATGGGTGGATGAGAAGGTGGACAGATGGATGATGATAGAGGAATGGATGGGTAAACAGTGTGTGGATGGATGAATGAGGAGATGGGTGGAGAGGTGGATTAGAAAGATGGAGGGTTGATGATGAATGACGAATGGACGGATGATGGCTGGGTAGATAGATGGACGGGTAGATGGTGAATAATGTGTGGGTAGATGGATGAGTGACTGGGTGAATTAATGGACGTTGAAGATGAATGAATGATGGGTGGATGGGTGGGTGATGGATGAATGGGTGGGTGGATGGATGGGTGAATCTTGGATATATGGGTTAATGGAATGGCTCTTTCTATCTCTCTCTCTCTGTGTCTCTGTCTCTGTCTCTGTCTCTATCTATCTTCGGCCTTTTTTTTTTGTTGAGGTTCTGGGGACGGAACCCAGGGGCATTCAACCTCCAAGCTACACCCCCTGCCCTATTTTTTTTATTCTTTATTTTGAAACAGGGTCTCACCGAGTTCACAAAGGGCCTCACTAAATAGTAGCTGAGAGTGTCCGTGAGCCGTGATCGTCCGGGCTCAGCCTCCCGAATGCTTTGGTTACAAGTATGCGCCACCACGCCCAGCTTTGGCCTTTCTTTTGTGGAGGCTGTAGGAAGGAACGTGGGCCGGAGCACTGGTCTACACCCAAGACCGAGTCCATCCGACACTGTCCTTCTCTGTCAAGGTCAGCTCGGGGCCCCATCAGCCTCGGCACTGCCATTTCTGAGGGGATAGCTTAGACCCAGCACTGCGAGAGGAAGCTGGCCATCTGCTCCTTGGGGACCACCAGGTCCACGTCATCCAGGGAGTTGTGCTGTCACAGAGAAGGCTGGGAAGGCTAGGGGTGGGTCAAGGCTGGCATTTCCTTTACATGCTGAGTGGCTCCTTCAATCCTCTGTCTCCAGCAGGAGCGATGGCTTCCCCTTCCTAGCCTTGAGAGGGCAAAGGTCATTCTAACTGCTGGGATCTCCATCCAGCTTGGGTGATGCTGCTTTATTTGGATAAACTCTCGGGTTTCTAGATTTGCTTTCCTCTGCCCTGCTCCTCATAAGTATTGGCCGGTGTTCGGGGTCCTCCAGGGTTACCGTGAGCCTTGCAGGGGCAATGCTTTCAGCCGTATGGTGACTTGGTCACTGCGGTCAGCGTGGGTCAGCTCCTATGGCAGGCCTTTGCAGAGGGGGAGAGGCGCAACCCTGCCGGCAGCTGGCAGCTGTTGTGTGAAGACCTTCTTCCAGGCTGTCCCTCACCCTGGATTCTTACCTGGAACCTTCCTCAGAAGGAGCTGAGCTTTCCTCCTATCCCATGTCCAGAGGATGCAAATGTGGCAGCCAGAAACACCCAATGAGCCGGCCAGCAGCTCAGTGACGTGGATTTTGCACACCTGCAAGCATCTCCCAGAGTACCTGCCCACCGTGAGCCCAAGAGCACTGGCCCGCCTGGCCATCCTGCCCACTGTGGCTTCCCCTCCACACCCCATGTCCAGAAGAGACTCTATGAGATAACCTCATCCTCTGGACATCAGTCCTGGGACTGGCTCCGGGCCTGATGGGAAGCGACATACCTCTTCACCAGGACGGGATGGGTCTGCAGGGGGCCTTGCTGGCTCTGGGGTGGACTGATCTGACAGGTGGACAAGTGCAGGAGCAGATACGTCAGTGCCTGAAGACAAGACCGTTCAGAACCACGGAGAGGAGTGTCGTATCCCACAGGCCCAGGACTGAATCGCTGCCCCTTCCCGGAGCCAAGCGTTCCCTGCAGAGCCCTGGGGTGGGCTGTGTATGTAGAGCACCCCAGGGCGCGCTCCTGCGGGGCCACAGTGACTCCGGGTCACAGTTTGGTCTCCAGCGTTTCCAGGAAGAGCTCGCCCTCCCCTCGGCTCCCACCCTCCCTGGAGCATGCTGTGGCTGAAATGGGGCGTTTACACAGCGGGCTGCTCCTGTGTTCCGCGTCCTGCTCCTGTCTTTGGACTCCATCCACACGTCTGGAGAGAGCCCAAGATCCCCGACATGTGCACCTGTTCAGTGATTATGCAAAAAGAAAACTTTTCCCTAAATAAAAGCAGATAATCTTTAAATCCACTTTCTCCTGGCTTTCCCTGCTTTGTGCCACAGAAGAGTCTTGAGGAAAATGTCCCCGTGCAGGTGTAGGGCTCCAGTGCCACTTGGGCAAGAGGTGCCCGCCCTGGCACGCTGCCAGCCCCAGGTGCTCAGCGAGAAAGTCACCCGCCCTCCACTGAGCCAGGCCCTGCGGGGCCAGCACGTGCCGGAGAGAAGGGCCGGACATCTACCCAACAGCAAAGTTGCTTTTGAAGCTTGAAAGGGGGTGACATCTGAAGCTGAGAACTATACAAAAATTAGTATTTGCAGTAAAGATGAGCCCCTCAAACGTGCTGGCAACATGGTTTCCTTAGTGCTTCATGATGGATCAGACTCAGCATTGGCTGTATTGTACCGACAATGACAGTATCAATAATTGTAGTGACTCCTGAGAGTGCTGCCCGTGACCGGGACTGGACACACGGCGCCTGACCCGCACAAGCCCCCTCTGAGGAAGCTGTTACCCCGTGGCCCTGGAAAGCCGGTCCTCTTTCTCACCTCCCATCTGCATCCCTCAACTGACACCACAGCCCCGCTTCCTGCTCTCACAGACCCCGAAGCCAGCACAGAGGATGGCTGTCCCTGGGTCCTGTTGGACGTGCTGGGCCCTCGGCTCCCTGAAGCCCTCCGCGCTCGGCCGGCAGCCCGTCTCCTAGGCTCGCTCCCCCGTGCTTCTTGGACTCCCGCTTTCCAGGGAAGTTGCAGGACCTCGTCCTTGCTATGTATGCAAAGCCTCTGAGGAGGTGGCCTGGGTGAGCCTCCCTCCCACGACCTGACCCGCAGGGCCCCTCCCGGTGGTGTCCCTGCCCACCTACAGAGCCCCTGCAGCTCCCAAGGCAAGCAGGACCCCACGCCCTGCACTGCGGACCCTCTGTGGGCCTCCGGGCTGCCAGCCTCAACCCCAGGACCTCACGGCCTGGGTCCCACAGCCCTGGCCCTACACCGGGCTCTGGCCCCAGAGGCACAGACCCTGGAGGAGAGGAAACTGAGCCGACACTGTCCTGTGGCACTGTGACACTGGGGTGCCAGCCCCTGGCCCCTCACCTTCCAGTCCCTATCCTGGACCTCAAGGGGTAGGCGTGCAGGGCCCTTGGTCTCCCCATCTGTGTCATCAGATTCCCCTGGCCAGGTGCTTACAGGTCGACCTGGCTTGGCCACACCTCTGCCCCGCGTCCCCACCCACAGGCCCAGGAAGCTGGCTTGCCCCGAGCCTGAGCACCTCTAAATGCGAAGCCCTCTGGGGTCTCTGAGCACCAGAGGGATACCTGTAGCCAGCAGCCATCTGCTGTGGGTCCAGCTGGCCGTTCCCCCACCCTGCTGCCTGTCCTTTGGAAGCTCCTCCACACCCCACCTGGGAAGAGAAAGCTGCTCCCTGTTGGCACTGGGGAGGCCTTGTGGGCAGTGAGGCCGGGCACTAGAGTCCCTGCAAGAATATCTCTGCGTCTCTGTCCACATCGGCGTCTGTTCTATGCCCCCTCCAGGGCAGGGTGCTGGGGAGTGCCAGCCCAGGGAGCAGGTGGCTGGAAGGAGGGATGCTTAGCCAGGGGACACCCCAAGGTCGTTCTTTCCTATAGGTTGTTTTTTTGAAATCACGAACATAGGCAATACCTGGGAGCAATTCCTGTACCTGGCGGGCTCATCATAGGGTCTTGACTTTCACAGTAATAAGTGACCAGAATGGGAGGCACCTGCCCTTGTCCCCAGACTGGAAATTGCACCACAGGTGGACAGCCCAGCCCAGCATCCTGAACGCTAGCGTCCACGTGTCCTCTCCGGGTGAGCCAGTGTGCCGGGGAAGGACACCTCGTCAGCGGGCCTCGGTAAAGTGGTGAAGTGACATTCCAAGCAAGGATTCTGATAGATCGCTCAGTCACTGGAGAGCAGCGGCTGATAAATATTGAATTGCAGCTCTTCACAAATGCACCGATTATCTCCCCAAAAGCAGGAATTAGCGCGGCACAGCGGCGCGTTACTAAATGTCATTCAGCTAATTGAATTTCTTGATTGACTAAAATATTCCCAGGTCTGAAATTTAGGCAGACGACAGAAAGGTTTCCTGATGACGGCTCTTCCCTGGAGGTTAGGCTGGAGCGGTGGCCTTCCCTCCACCCACGGGGGGCTGGGGTCCCCAAGAGATGTGCCCGACCTTTCCAGGGAGTGGGGAGAGGACAAGAGAGGCCCCGCTGGGTGGGGCTTCAACCGGTGGACATTGGCACTGGCTTCCAGACCCCTGGGCACCCGGCCACTGCGAGTCTAGGTCCACCCTGCCAGCCTGCCCCCATATAGACAAAGGATCCCCTCCACAGCCCATCTCCCCAGCTCCTCCGTGGTTCCTGAGAGCCAGGAGGACCTTAATACACCCCCAGGCCTGGCCTTCAGGGCCTCACCCCCCTGGGCACTGATATTTCCTGAACACATCTGTGTTTCAGGGGCCCCATGCCCTCAGGCCAGCCTACAATGGGAGGACCCCATTCCTCTTCATGTAGTATGCTTCCAGTTCTCCCAGATGCTGCAGGTCCCTCAGGTGGAAGACACATGCCTCTCCCCTCTAGGGGCTCCAAGGACGCCTCCACCACCTCCCCTTCCTCCCCCACCTCCCCTTCCTCCTCCACCTCCTCTTCCTCCTCCAGCTCCCCTTCCTCCTCCAGCTCCCCTTCCTCCCACAGCTCCCCTTCCTCCTCCAGCTCCCCTTCCTCTGCCACCTCCCCTTACTCCTCCACCTCCTCTTCCTCCTCCAGCTCCCCTTCCTCCTCCAGCTCCTCTTCCTCCTCCAGCTCCCCTTCCTCCTCCAGCTCCCCTTCCTCCTCCAGCTCCCCTTCCTCCTCCAGCTCCCCTTCCTCCGCCACCTCCCCTTCCTCCTCCACCTCCCCTTCCTCCTCCAGCTCCCCTTCCTCCTCCAGCTCCCCTTCCTCCTCCAGCTCCCCTTCCTCCTCCAGCTCCTCTTCCTCCTCCAGCTCCCCTTCCTCCTCCAGCTCCTCTTCCTCCTCCAGCTCCTCTTCCTCCCACAGCTCCCCTTCCTCCTCCAGCTCCCCTTCCTCCTCCAGCTCCCCTTCCTCCCACAGCTCCCCTTCCTCCTCCAGCTCCCCTTCCTCCTCCAGCTCCCCTTCCTCCTCCAGCTCCCCTTCCTCTGCCACCTCCCCTTCCTCCTCCACCTCCTCTTCCTCCTCCAGCTCCCCTTCCTCCTCCAGCTCCTCTTCCTCCTCCAGCTCCCCTTCCTCCTCCACCTCCCCTTCCTCCGCCACCTCCCCTTCCTCCTCCAGCTCCCCTTCCTCCCACAGCTCCCCTTCCTCCTCCACCTCCTCTTCCTCCTCCAGCTCCCCTTCCTCCTCCACCTCCTCTTCCTCCTCCAGCTCCCCTTCCTCCTCCAGCTCCTCTTCCTCCTCCACCTCCCCTTCCTCCTCCAGCTCCCCTTCTTCCACCACCTCCCCTTCCTCCTCCACCTCCTCTTCCTCCTCCAGCTCCCCTTCCTCCTCCACCTCCTCTTCCTCCCACAGCTCCCCTTCCTCCTCCAGCTCCCCTTCCTCCTCCACCTCCTCTTCCTCCCACAGCTCCCCTTCCTCCTCCAGCTCCCCTTCCTCCTCCACCTCCTCTTCCTCCCACAGCTCCCCTTCCTCCTCCAGCTCCCCTTCCTCCGCCACCTCCCCTTCCTCCTCCCTCCCTTCCCCTCTAGGAGGACTTCCCTTGGGGATCCGGGCCCCTGCTGGGGTCTTACCATACATTGCTTGGTCTCCGCCCAGGAGAGGCTGGGAGCACACCCTTCCTGAGCAGCTTGGACTCTCCCTCATGCATGCAGTAGGTCAGAGCCCTGCCCCTGCAGATTGTTTCCTGGGTCCTGGGCTTGGGAGCCCGTCTCTGCCCTTTTCCATGACCTTGTCTCCACAGTTTTCTCTCTTCTGTGTCTTCAACACGCCCACCCAGCTCTCACTCCGCCCAACTCTAGAATAGGCAGATGTGTCTCCTACCTGAGAACCTGGCAGCCAGTCCTGCAAGAACCCTCCTCATTTGCACACCCTTCCACACACAGACTCCCTCTCGTCCTGGGCAGCTGAGCCCTGGGACCCGTCTCTGTGACCGCCACGGCTCCCCGCCGTAAGCCACACAGCTCGCCCTGGTCACCAGTGGCCTCTTACAGGTCACCCTGCGGTCGCCATCCAGCCTCCTCTGAAGGAAGGGAGTGTGACTGGCTCTTCTGTCCTCCCCGTGTCCTTAGCAAACCTCCCGTCTCTGCAGGAGGTCCTGCCAGGGCTGGGTAGGATGGCTGGCGGCTGCCAGCGGTGAGAAACTGGAGCGCAGACAGACCGCAGTGGTGAGTTGGGTTAAAGCGCTCACTTGATACATAAAACGTGTCTCCCGTTCCTTGAATCACTCCCACGTTCAGTCTCCCGGTGTGGCCATCTCTGCGATGAATTGATTTGACAGTGTTCATTCATCAAGTGTTTACTGAGCACCCAGTGAGCTGGGGTGCAGGGATCCAGGATGAGCCACCTCCCTGCCCTTGGGGTGTCCGAGCACACAGGAGGAGGCCAGCTGGGGCGCCTGGGCCGGGGTCCCTCCCACGACCTCTGCAGCCGGCCCTCTGTCGGGAAGCGGGTGTGGGAGAGGAGACGGCCGCGTTATCATCCGTTTTTATTAAGGGCTGGAGATATACTGTGAGCCGTCACCAGGCCGCAAAGAGAGCAGTTAGGACGGCGTTATGAGCTGCCTTCCGCTCCTCCGCAGCCCCGGCCCATCCGTCATCTCGAAATTCATCTGTAGATACTACAGAAGCGAAATGTAGTTCATTTGGGGAAATGTGTTCTTGGAGTGCATTAAGACACTCCGAAAGTGCTATTGGGCCGGAATAGTCCAGATGGCTCCTGTCTGAAAGTCTGAAAGGACCGGCCGGGGAGCAGGCCAGGAGCCATCGCGGGGCCTCTGCCCTCCCGCCCAGCCCGGGCTGTCTGCTGAAGGAGCAGGATGAGGGCTGGCCGGGGAGGGGCCCAGTGGGCCAGGTGGCCACCCTGTGCTTCCCAGGCTGACCGCGGGGCCCTACCACGGGGGAATGGCAACCTGGATGTTTTGATGGACGGAGGCATTTTGGGGTTGGAAGAATCCATTGGCAGGTGACCACCTATAGCTGACACCTCGAGGCATGGAAGGCTTCCCTGCGTCAGGACCCGCCGGCCAGGCCTCGGCTCGGCTTCCCAAAGCCGTGGTCCAGGCCCAAGCAGCTGTGGTCTTATAGGAAGGCCTGGCCGGGCAGTGCCTACTCCCCGTGCACTGGCCCACTGCACCGAGGCCAGCACCTCTGGTTTCTTCCATGGGCCCCTGTGCGGGCAGCCCACGGGCCCAGTGCTGCCCGATGGGCAGGCGTGAGAGGTGCTGAGAAGCGGGGGCCACTGCCCTTCCCAACCGAGCCCCAGCATTAGTGAGTTGGAGTGACAGGTGTGACCCTGCTGTATTCGACTCCTCAGGGTGCTTCCTCAGGTGGGGGGCTCCTCAGGGCCTGGGTGCCAGTAGGCAGGAGCCAGGGCTCCTCCAGGGCCAGTCCTCCCGTGGCTGCCAAGGGCTCTGGTAGGCACAGTCCCTTGCACTGCCCCATGCCGAGAGGGACTATGGTGTGGTGGCCCAAGGGTGAGGCAGGCCAGGGGACCCCTCGGGTGCTGGGCTTGAGTCTGTGCTCCTGACCCACACCCATGTGCCTGGATCGCCCTGGGAGTAGAGAAACCTTCCATTGTCTAGGGGTTCGGTGCCGCTGCAGAAGGTGCTCATGGGAGGAGAGAGGTTGAGGTGGGTAGGGAGGAGCCGCCTGCCGGGATGGTGATACTGGGGCATTAGAAACAGGTTTTTGTTTGGAGAAGTTGGGAGGCTCATTGGCTTGGGGGAAGGGGGAGTCTGAGCAAGTGAGGCCACACTGAGCCTCCGAGGTGCCGCCGCGGCCTCCACCTTGGCCCTCCGCTCTGCCTGCACTGTTGAGGCCTAGAGGCCCCTCGCCGGGTGGAGGAGACAACCCGCTGCGATCAGGGGCCGAGCATCCTGCAGCCTCGGTGAGGAGAGGCGGATTCCTGTTCATTAATCAACTCTTCATCAAAAGTGGGCGCCTTGTCAAGTTTCTAGAGTTTCCAACCACTTATTTAAAATAAGTACTTTTCAAAAGCTGAGCTGCAAGGAGGATCTGGCTGGATAAATAGCTGCCTTTCACGGAGCGCTCTGAGAACTCGGCGTCAGCACACGCTTGTCAAGCAACTTCTCCAAGCCAGGAGGGGAGGCGGGGAGGGCGGGTGGGAGAGGAGGAGATGGAGGAGGAGATGGAGGAAAGAGAGGAGGATATAGTACTGGGGATTGAACCCAAGGGCATATTCCCTCCAAGCTATATCTCCAGACTTTTAATTTTATTTTGTTATTTGGAAAAGGATCTCACTAGGTTGCTGAGGCTGGCCTCAAACCTGCAATCCTCCTGTCTTAGCCTCTCAAGTACTGGGACCGCAGGTGTGCACCACCCCGTGGCCTTTTGAACATTTTAAAGCAGGTGGTTTTCTTCTGTTGCTGTTGAACTTAAGAAATCCTCTGCATGCTCTGATATTCTGGGCTCCTAATCATACGTATGATTTGCAAATATTCTCCACGTTCTTTGGGCTGTTTATTTACCGTTTCTATTGCCTTAAAATACATAAATTTAAAGAGGTTTTCACAAAGTCCCACTGCCTGTCTTTCCTTGTGCTATGGCTTGTGTTTTTTCTTGCTGTCCAGCTGAGCAGAGCTATTATAGCCAGGCCATTGGTGGCAGCACCGCGGTAGAGTGCAGGAGGGTGCCTCCGTCCTGTTCCCGGGGATTGCTGTCTCGCCTGGGAATCTGGACCGTCCTGGCTGTCTGGGTGGGGGACACGGTGCTCCGAGGCACTGAGGTCACAGACTGGCTTCAGCAGGCAAGCACCCAGCAGGGTGCTTGTGTTTGATCACGTTGAGGAGTGTGAAGGCACATGGCACAGAGGAAAACGGAAGGTGGGGGAGGAAAGATAGTATTAGGGACAGGTGGGAGCCACTGAGAGGGGCCCAGAAAGGAGGAGGGGAGGGAGAAGGAGAAGCAGGAAGAAGGGAAGAGGGGGAGCGAGAGGGGTGGGGGAGAGGCAGACGGGAGCGGGAGGGAGGCCGGCGGGCAGCAGCCCTGGGCTGGGGTGGAGGGGCCGTGGCTCCTCGGTCCACGCATGGCCCTTGCGTGGGTCAACGTTTCTTTGCCATGATGGGAAAGACAGAAGAGAAAGTTAGAGGTAGGAGATCAAGAAGTTGTGTGTGTGTGTCCAGGAACCTTCCCAGGACAGCTGGCCGGCTTTCTGGGCTCATCTTTGGGGTCGGGCATGTGGTGCAGTGTGTGGAGCCTCCGGGCTGAGGAGTCCCGGGAGCCCCATCAGGTTTGGTCAGGAAGGTAAGGAGGCTGAACCCTAGTACCTGGGGAGGGAGGGAGCAGGCCCTCTGACCCCCAGAGAAGGGTGGACACAGGGCACAGGCCTCGCTGGCAGGCTAGGGTACCAGAAGCCCAGGCAAGGAGCCTGTGGCCTGCAGACCTGGGCTGAAAGAGTACCTGCTCCAGAAACTTCCCCCCGGGCGCTCCTGGGCTCCAAATCACCGGCCACTGGCTGCAAATAGATTCCTGAGCTCAGCTTTGGACTGTGCGTCCCTCCGTCCGGTGACACCTGGCCTGGGAACGGGGTACAGGAGCCCAGAACATCTCGGATCTGGATGAAGAGCTGGGGTCAGCAAATGGCCCACGTGCTCAACTGTGACCTGGAGAGTGGCAGGGCCACAGGAAGGGCCCTGGGGGCCGGAATCAAGGTCGCATAGGGCCTGGCTGCTTTCCCTGGGAAGATGGCAAGGGGCCTTTGAGACAGGGCTCTGTATACTTTTAATAGAGTAGCAGCTCGGGGCCAGCAGGAGGAACCACAGGTAGACCTCCAGAAGCCGCCTCCCAGCCAGCTACAAAGAGCCAGAGTGGCCAGGAAGGTGCGCACGCAGACGCGGGGCTCCCGCGCCCTGCAGGCTTACGGGGCTCACGGGCTTCGGGGGAAAGGATATGAAGTAGCCATCCCTGCCACATCCCTGGGTGCGCTTAGCTTGCCCTGCCAGGCCGGGCTGGCCTCTGTGACCTCTGTTACTGACCATAGAACCTTGGGCCCTGGCTAGGGAACAAGGAGGCCTCCTCCCTTTATGAGGAAGCAGTAGGCTGCCCGGACTCTGTACCTTAGCCTCAGTGGAGGGATATGAGCGGGAGCAGGGGCAGTGGCCCCGCAGCGTGGCCCTGGGTGGTCCCGGGCTCCATCACCGCCCTGTCCCAGGCCTGGTCCTGGCCGTCCCTGCTGAATCGCAGCTCTGAACAGGGGTGTGCCTTTGTCACCCCCCCCCCCACCTTGGCTGGGGACTGGATTGACCTTGAGAGTGGCCGGTTGGCCTGGCCACTGAGTGACATTCTGAGAAGAATGGATATTGACCTCCGCCCCGGGGAAATGGCCAGTCACCCCCCAAGGTGCGTTCTGACCTTGCTTCCTCTCGGATCAATTGAATCAATAAGTCTCAAAGTCTCGATGTCCCTTTCAGCAGCAGTCGATGCGACCCTTCCGTTGCCGTCTACTGCTGGGTGAGAAGGCAAGAGATCTGTCCCAGCCATCAGCGGTTGTCTGCTGGGGCGACTTCTCTCCAAGCCTTATCAGCCCCTTGGCAGGAAGCTGGCACTCCCACCCACCCTAGCACCTCAGGCTGCCCTTGCCCAGCTCCTGGGGACTGGAGGAAGGGAGAGAGAAGAGAAGCCACACCAAGGCCTCCCAGCTGAGCGGCTCTTTTTCCTTGGCCTGCCGGGAGGCCTGCCCCATCTGCAATGTGCAGAGGAAGCCCGAGCTTTGAGGACTAAATCAGAGCCAGAGTCTTCTCTCCCTTGGGGTGTGCCCCCAGCTCTGCCTGCAGGGTCCTGCTGCCCAGGGCCTAGGCCGGACCACCTCTGTCCCAGCGCAGCTAAGAGGAAATGAAGACCAGAGATGTGGTGGAGCACAGGTGACCACAGGCCACCGAGCAGCCTCCACTGCTTAGATTGGCAGTGGGGACTTTGTGAGTCCTCATCACCCCGCCTGGCATTAAGGGGCACCATGGCTTCTGCAGCTGTGGCCCCATACCCTGCTCCTGGGGCCCCATGTGGTATGACTGGCCTTGCCCTGAGCCCCAGGCTGGGCACAGTCTGCCATCCGACCCCTGTCCTCCCATCCCCTCCGCAGAAGCTGGGGGAGGTTGCAGGGGGCAGGAGGAGCCAAATGTGAAAGCCAGACTTCTCCAGCCCACGGGGCTCTCGGGGCTCCTGCTCCACCGGCCCTTCTGGAAATTAATCAGAAACCCAGCCGGATCTGTTAGTGTGTGGTGCAGGCATTTCTGACTCTTGGATTTTATAAAATTATGGTTTTTAAGATGATAAAACATCTAAATTACAGGTTTGGTGTCTATGATGTGCACTGAGGTCTGTGGCTGAGTCCACGGAAGGCGCAGCAGGGCCGTGCCCTGTGGCCCCTGGCCCTGCACACACAGCCCCGCCTTGGCGACTCTGACACCATGGTGCCCATGCACAGAGAGCTGCTGGACACTTCTTGCCCCACCCCATCTGGCTCTGCTTCTCATAGGACAGTGTGTGTGTGTGTGTGTGTGTGTGTGTGTGTGTGTGTGATTCTCCAGAGAGGCAGGCTCTGGGAAGAGAGATAGGAGGTTTTTTTTATATCCTCAGGGCCTGGTACACCCAGGAATTGTGCCACAAAAGACCCACGTGTCCAGGCTCTACGGTGTGGTCATGCCACTCCTCAAGACCAACTGTGGACTCTATAGGTCGGGTACCCCCATTTGGCTCCCTACATGGTACTGCAGGACAGAAAGATGAAACCTTGACCTGCACCATGGAAAACCATCCACCCACCCATCCACTCATCCATTCATTCAACCAGCCACTGTTTTCCACCCACCCACCCATCCACCCATCCACTCACCTATCTAGCCATCCATCATTCACCCTTTCATCCATCCATCCTTCTATTCATCTACCATCCATCCATCCACTCATCTGCCCTTCTACTTTTATCCATGATCTATCATCCTACTATCTATCCAAATATCCACTCATTAACCCTTCAGTCCATCCATCCATCCATCCATCCATCCATCCACCCACCCACCCATCCATCCATCCACCCATCCATCCATCCATTCATCAATCCATCTACTCTTCTATCATCCACTTATCCATCCTCCTATTTATCTACCTATTCACTCATTGTCCATCCATCCATCCATCCATCCATCCACCCACTCATCCACCCTTCTATCCATCTACTCATCCACCCACTTATTCCTCTATCCATTTATCTATCCATCCATCCATCCACTCATCTACCCTTCTATCTATTCATCCAACTGTCCACCCGTCCTTCCATCCATCCACCCACTCATCCATCTCTCTACCCACATACTTATTTGCCCCCTCTCTATCTTTTTCTGGGCCCCTGATCTACGCTGGGTACTGTTTAGGAGGCCAGGAGTTCACAGACACGGAGGTAGAAAGGGTCTCACTCTCTGAGACCTTTATTACATTGGAGAAAAACATCATAAATAAGTCAGAAGATTAATAAAACACTTCCCTCTTGGGTCACTGTCATGGATCTGGGAGTCACTGACAAGAGGCCTGGAGGCAGGTGGAGGTGGGGTCCAGTGTGGAGGGATGGGAGGCCACCCAGCAGAGGCCAGCCACACCCTAGGCTGAGCCTCCTCTCACACTTCCAGTCTGTTGAGGAGGGGAGGGTCTCCATGGGTTGGGGCCTGTATCCACTTTGTTCATGAGAGTAGCTAGCACATCCCTCCTTCTGTGGCTGGAGTGGAGAGGGTGCCTGGACAGTGCCATGGGGATGTGCTTGAGTGACAGGCAGTGCCCAGCCACGAGCAGAGCTGGCAGGGGAGGTTTTGTAGATGGGCACTAGGCTGTCTCCAGAGGACAAGGTGAGGACTAGCTGTAGTCTGGGAGAGGGGCCCTTCTAGAGCCAGTTCCTCTCCCTGTGCACAGAAAAAAACTTTTTCACCAATCACTGCAGGCTTCATGAGCCTTGTGTCCAGACCCTCAGCTCAGATTGAAGCCAGAGCTGGTGGTCAGGAGAGAATGGGGTCTGGGCTGCACCATGGAGGGCCCCTGGGTCCAGCGGAAGGGGAGCAGATGCACCTGTACAGCCTCCTCCCTCAGTGTCCTGGACACTGGTTCCAGGACCCCTGTGCATGTCAAAATCCAAGGATGCTCAAGTCCTTAGTATAAAATAGTATGGTATCTATATGTAACCTGTGAACATCCTCCTGCCTACCTAAGCCATCTCTAAGTGGCTCGTAACTCCTAATACACAGTCTATACCATGTAAGTAGCAGTTATACTGCATTGTTCACGAAGAACTGTGAAGGAACAAAGTCAGTACTAGCCTGGTAGACCCAGTACTAGACCCATCTACTCTAGGCCCGTATAGTGCACATCAGCAACTATGTAAAATAGTTTTGAGTATTTTCCTTTTGGGGGTTGGCTGAAAGTGCAATTGGAAGCTGTGGATATGGAGGCTGACTGTCCTCAAAGACAACCCTAACCCTAACCCTAACCCCTGCTACACCATGTTCCTTCTATGGCACATGTGGCTTGAGACACAGCTCCCTCCCAGGGCTGCCCTGTAGAAATGGTATGTCCCAGCTCAGACCCTCAGAAGGAATTAGCCTGGCCTAGCAGGACAGGACATCCCTTCCTGGGCCTGCTTGCAGCACAGATGGTCAGTGGCATCATGTAGACCCTGTAGGAAGCTCCTCCTCCATCTTGTCCTTGTTGCGTGACGGGATGCCGGCTCTAGGTCCCTGCAGGCCTGGCTTTGGCGTGAGCAGGCATCTTCCCTGCAGGAACTCGGGTTGGAGAGGTGGCCTTGGGAGCCGAAGGGCCGCGTGTCCCCTGCATCTGGCAAGGGGAGGCTTTGCAGAGAAGCAGAGCTGTGACATTGACAAAGGCCCGAGTGATTAGGAGACCATCTATCTCAATATCACAGCCATTACATCAGCGGCTGCCATAACAGTTACAAGTGGGCAATTTATGGAGACTGTAACAATTATTTTTGTAATAGTAAGTTAGAAGATTTTTTGGCAATAGATCAATTTGAGAAAATTGAAGTATAACTTGTATGTGTGGAACTCCACTGAAGTAAACAACTAAATATGTGCACAGGCGTGTGTGTGTGTGTGTGTGCATGTGTGCGCACATGCAGCTGTGTGTGAATGGGAGTGTTGCTGGTCCTGAGCCCTGGCTAGGAACCAACTAAGTGAGGGAGCACGCATCTTACGTGTGTAAAGTGGCCCTCAGACCTTGGAGAAAGGACAGTATATAACACGGAGGCTCAGCTGTTGGTCCCCAGCAGAGACCCCAGGAGTGCAGGCTGGAGGACATGGGATGGATGAGGGCGCAGGGCCCAGCTGCCTCCAGGCCACAAGCTTTGCACAGATTACGGCCATTTCCAGGTCTTATGGTCCTCGACATCTTTCAGAAGCTTGGAGTCACTCTCAGCCAGAACACTGCTCTGTCCCCTCCTGTAGAGGTTTGCTGGCACCTATCCTACACAAAAACACTTAGAATTTCTCTCTTTGTCTATACCTCCAGTTTTTCAAAGCATCTTTCCATGAAGATTTTCTGGCTTCCAGACCAAATCAAATGCTCTGGGATGGAGCTTCACAGAATTGTATATCTATCCTGGAGAGCACACGTCACAGTTGCAATTGTTCATGTGTTTCTGTTTATTTGAGTAATGTAGATTTATCCTGCTATACTGTAAGCTCCATGTAGATGAAGATTGTGTTAGTTTAACACATCATTCTTTTCTCACGGCATGGAGACTGGCTGTAGTGGTCATCCATCTACCCACCCATCTACCCATCTCCCCATATGTCCACATATTCACCATCATCTATCTGTCCATCCATGCACCCACTCAATATCCATCTATCCACTATCTACCAATTCATTCATCCCTCTATTGGCCCACTTCTTCATACATCCCTCCATCCATTTATACATGTACCAATCATCTATCTGTCCATTCATCCATCATCCATCCCTCCTTCCACTTATCTGCCCATCATCCAGCCATCCACCCACCCGGCATCTATCCATCCATCCTCCACCCATCCAGCCATCCCTCTACTCACCCACTCATATATCAATCCCTCTATCTATCCATTCATCTACCAATTATCTAGCCATCTATCCATCCATCTTTCTTCTGTCCATTCATCTCTCCACCATTTATCCATCCATCCATCCATCCATTCATTCATCCATCCATCATTCATCTCTCCACCCATCTATATATCATCTGTCACCTATACATCCATCCTCCACCCATCTATCATCTCATACATTATCTATTTATCAGTCATCCATACATGCATCTCTCTAGCCATCCGTCATCCATCTGTCATCTATCCATCCATCATCATCCATCGATTAGCCAGCCCATCGTGTATCCATTCATCCATTTGCCCATCCATTCAGCCACACATCCACCTATTCTCCCATCCTCCCTCTCTTCCTACCTTTTTCCATTCATTGTCCTTATTCTATATGCCCATCCCTCCCTCAAAGCAGTTTTGACTACTGTATGCCTAGCCTGGATGTCCTATGTTGATTAAACTTCTGCAGATGTGATAACTCTCGTTATTAAGACCATGTTACAGAAAGAAACACCAAGACTTAGTAAAGTTAAGAACTTGACAACCAGTACACATCAGAGACCACATCTAAGTGAGTCATCCCCAAGCCCCACACCTCTCCCAGGAGGCCCTTTCCACATGTGTGTTCCCTGGGCAGACACATCTCACATCCGTCTCTGAAAGCCCACGTTCCCAAAGTCTGACCTAAAAGACCAGAGCAGTCTTGCAGAACTCTGCCCTTGCCTTCTATTTCAGACCCAGTGGAGCCGCCTGGCTGTAAGGAAGCACAGTTGTCTCACTGGAAGTGTGGCTGTCTTAACCTAGCCACTCATATCTGCACTGCCTGTGCTTGTTCAGGGCTCTGAGCCTTAACTTCTTCATGTGGTTGGAATGGGTTAGAATATGATGGATGGGTAATGGATGGATGGACTGATGGTTAGATAGATGGATGGGTGAAGAGATAGATGGATAAGTAGATAGATGGGTGAGTGGATAAATGAGTGGATGGATAGATGGATGGGTGGGTGGATGGAGGAATGATGGATGGGTGGGTGGATAGAGAAGGGCTTGGTAATGAAGGATGGATTGGTGGGCAGACGGATGGATGGATAGATGGATAGATGAGTGAAGGGGTGAATGAATGATACATGGATAGATGGATGGATGGAATGAGCTTAGAATATGGGGCTGAGGGATCACACTTGAGATTGTGACCCTGACTCCATTCTGGTCCCCACAGCCGTCCCTCCTTGCTTTTCCTTTCTCGATGGAAGATGGATTCTTCCTGAATGAGACTTGAAATGTTGCCACTGTTCAATGAGCTAATGGTGAAGTTGAAAATTCAAGTGCTGGAGTAGAGGGAACAACAGAAAAGCTAATCTTTGATTCTTAGGCAGGAGGTGAATGGGGAGGACTCGTTCTGTGGTCACCAGAGGGACACCAGAGTGGCACGTCCTTGGAGCATGGCCCCTCCTGGACAAGGGAAGATCAAGCAAGCACTCAGCTGGCCAGCCGTTGGCACTGGAAAATGAGGGTGCTCCTGGCTGCGGTGTGTCCTGTGTGCAGAGGGCCTGCGAGAGGGAAGCTAATGGCGATTCCTTCACTTCCTTTGTATCCTGACGCCCACAGCACTCTGGGCAGTGTGTTTGGGTGAGACGTAGGACCCTTCTTTAGGAATTTAGTCATTGGGCGAGGCAATGGGGTCTAGGGTGGCTACACAGAGCTGTACATGGTGGGGGAGTAGCACAGAGACAATACAGACTCCATGCATTTCAGGACCCTGGATGCTCTTGCAGGAAGAGGGCCTTTCACAGCGCAGGCGAGGGCTGGTGCTGGGGTGGAGTGAGGATTCTGTGCTCTCCCGTCACCTGTTCCAGGCCAGATGTTAAAGCCTCCTGCCTCATTTGATCCTCCCAGAGTTCTCTTGGAAGGTGCTTGTTGTCTTTTGTTTTCTGTTAATTTTTTAAATTGGTACCTCTTCGTGGAGTACAGTATGGCCATTTGCCACATATATGCCCTTATAGTTAGATATAGAATGTCCCCTGGAAGAGCTCAGGTAACAGTGTGCAGAGGTGACATAATGAGCCCTGAGCTGGAGAAAACTAACATCAGCAGCAGCAGCAGTCTCAGAGGGGAAAACAAATGGGCCTTAGGTGAGCTGGGGCCAGGGAAGGGGCTCCCCACACACATCAGCGCAGATGGCAGCCAGCCCTGAGCCCCCAGCCCTGCTATGAACACCAAGTGGAAAGAGAAAGGACCCAACACATGAGCAAACTTTGGCATGAAAGAGGAGCCAGAGAAAACATGTCATAAAAGAGAAAGGAGAGGGAGAACCATTTTTAATAACTGGAAGAAAATGTTACTCAGGAAAGTTTTCTCTGGCTTAGGCCAAAGCTTCATCGGAACACAGCGTCAACACAATAGAAGCCCAATTGAGAAGAAAAGGAGATGACAAAAGGTCAGAGCCCAGAGAAAACTGACGTAAAGTGCCACAACTTACGAACTAGAAGGTTGCAAACAGCTATGACATCCGTGATGCCTGACCTCCAGGGAGTCATGGGGTTGAGTCAGAGCAGTCAGGGTAGGTGGCCTCAGTGCCGAGTCCTCCAAATACACAAAGAAGAGCTGATACCAATTATTCTTAAGTTAGTCCTCAAATTAAAGACGGGGGGCTTTTCCACACTCAGTCTATGAGGCCCTGATGCAAAAACAGACAAAAACAACAACAGAAAATAAAACCACAGGCCAATATTTTTTATGAAAATAGATGCAAAATTCCTCAGTAAAGGACTAACAAACAGAACTCAAGAGCACACTGGAAAGATTATTCACCACGATCACGTGGGATTCAACCTAGGGATGCAAGGATGGTTCAACATACACAGAGCAAGGGTAAACTCCATCAACGGAGTAAAGGACAAAGCCATGAGCATCTCAAGAGATGCAGATGAGCATTTGACAAAATTCAACATCTTATGTGATGAAAATGCTGAACATATTAGGCACGGAAGAATGTACCACAAGGAAGAATTTACCAGCACAGTAAAGACTAAATGCAATAAGCCAAGAGCTATTGTTATACCAGATGCAGAAAAGCTGAAACTTTTTTACTGGAACAAAAAAGGATGCCCACCGTCACCACTTTATTCAATGCAGTAGTCCAAGTCCTAGCCAAAGTGAACAGCAAGAGAAAGAAATAAAGGGCACGGAAGTCAGACTCTCACTGTTTGCAAAAAACCTCAAAGACCACCAAAAGTCCACCGGAACTAGTAAATTTAGCAAAGCTGCAGAATGTAAAGTCAGCATCCCCCAAACCAATAGCATTGTTATATGCCAATAGCAAATTATCTGGAATAGAAATCAAGAACCAGTCCCATTTACAATAGCTACAAAAAAACCTATGAATAAATTTAATCAAAGAGGTAAAAGAGCTCTACAGTGAAAACTACAAAATACTGATGAAAGAAATTGAGGAGGACACACACACACACACACACACACACACACGGAAATACATTTTGTGTCTGTGGATTAGAAAAATCAATATAGTTAACATGTCCATCCTACCCAAAGAGATCTTCAGGTTCAATGATATTCCTATCAAAATACCCATGACACTCACTCCAGAACTAGAAAAAAATTCTAAAGTTTGTATAAAACCACACACACACAAAAGCTCCAAATAGCCAAAGCCATCTTGAGCAAAATGAGAAAAGCAGGGGCTTCAGAGCGCACGATGGATCTGTGTGATCAAGACCGCGTGGTGTTGGCTGGAAGCACTCGGAGTCCACGGGCCAGAGCCGCGGCCGGAAGCAAGGGCACACGTCTACGGCCGACCGACTCAACAAAGGCAGTAAGAGCGCACGCTGGAGAAAGGGTGGTCTTCTCAATAAATGGTGCTGGGGAAATGGGGCAGCCACGTGCAGAAAAGTACACCAAGCCCACGATCTCCTGCTAGCTGCAAAATAAACTTAAACGAGTCAAATATTTAAGCATGGCCACGAGGAGCACGACAAATGAGACCACTAGAAGAAAACACAGGAGAACGCTCCAGGGCATTGGAGGGCTCGGGGTGTGTTTGTTTTTTTGTAAGTCCCCCCAAACACAGAAAATAAACAACAGGATGGGATTGCATCAGACTAAAAAGCCTTTGCATGGCACAAAGGATGCAGAGGGACAGCCTACCGAAGGGGAGGGAAAAAGAAAAGCTCAACATCACTAGTTATCAGGGAAACGTAAATCAAGATGGGAGGGTGGCAGGTTGCAGGATAGCAAGACCCAGTTTCAAAGTAAAAAAATATATAAATAATAAAAAGGGCTGGAGATGTAGCTCGGGTTAAATCCCCAGGACTGTACACAAAAAAAGGACCCTTAAAACTCAACTATAGCCAGGTATAGTGGCACACATCTGTAATTCCAGTACATGGGAAGCTGAGATGGATGTTGAGATAGGAGGGTCAGAGGTTCAAAGACAGCTTCTGCAATGTAAGAGGCGCTCAGCCACCTTGGGAACCTTGTTTCAAAAAAAAAAAAAATTAAGAAAAGGGCTGGGAGGGTGTAGCTTCGAGGTAGAATGCTTACACACACACACACACACACACACACACACACACACACACACACACACCTCAAAAGAAGATAAAAGCCATACTTGTTTAAAAGGTGAAATATTTAAACAGACATTAAACCAAGGAGGCAGAAGACAGCCAACAAGCAAATGAACACGTCCCACCTGGCTCCTCATTAGGAGTAGTAAACTGGAACCCTGAGGGCACCACTCAGCACCTACCAGAAGGGCCCAGAAGCCTGACCACACCAAGTGCTGGCCAGGACGTGGAACGGCACACATGCGGGCCTGGTTGGCAGCAGTGCAAAAGTGCACAGCTCCCTAGAAAATTCTTGGGCAGTTTTGTATAAAATAAAAAAGGACTCGCCGTGTGGGCCACTACTCAGTATCCACCCAGGAGAAAGTAAGGCCCAGCCTCAGGTATAGGCTCTTGTGCGAATACTGTCTCAGCGCGGTCCCTGTGGCCACTGCTTGGAAGAGTTCCAGTGGTCAGGCAGTGAATCCAGTGGTCAAGCAGTGAACGGATCAAGTTTATATTCACACAGTGGGCTCCCAGGAATGCCAGGGAGAACCTTATGCTCAGTGGGATTAGTCAGTTACAAAAAGCAAGAAATCAGATGCCCTCCCTAATATGTGGAAGCTAGGGAGAAAAGGGGTCATAGGAGGACTCTAGAGAAGAGGCAGAAACCATAGATGAGCCAATAAGGCGACCTGACTGGGGTGATGGGAGGGGGATGAGGGAAACTCCCTAATGTACGTGGTGTACACTCACAAACATATCTACGTCAATCACTAAGCCAAACATGAGGAGGAGGGAGGGGGGGAATGGGCTGGAATTGGGGAAGGGCTAATTGGGTGATGTGTGCATGTGTGCCTCCACCATCGTGTACTCCATTAAGATGTATGACTGCAATGCACCAATAAAAATAATTAAACATAATAAAAAAAGAATCACAGGTCGGGATGATCCCCAGCACCTCTGTCCCTCCCTCTGGCCTCCCGCCCACAGCCAGTGACCATTGTGGGGAGATGTCCTCAGATGCAGTCAGGTTCTTTCTGAGAGATGAGGTTCAGGGTGAGATTTTGTTTTCTCTATTTATTGAACTTTGTCCCACAACTGCATGTCATCCAAAACTAAGACAGTAAGAATTGTACTAAAGAGAACAGGCAGGCCGGCACGCCCCTTCTGACCGGTCCTAAGGCAGGCCAGGCTGTTGGGTGGAGCAGGGCTCTGGGATGGGGGCAGCTGGCCTCGGGAAGAGGGGTGGTGAGCAGGTGGCACTGTCCCTTCTCCACCCCAGGACCCCTGCTGGGTCCTGACCAATGGGGGCGTATCCTGCTCAGGGTGAGACCTCCTGGCAGGTGCCTGTGCTGTCCTGCAGGGAAGGGGACATCAGGGCCCCTGGTTTCTGTGCTGAGGAAAGCAGAGGGCCTAAGGCCCATGGTGCTCATGGACTCCAGCCTGGCCTTAGAAGCCATCCATGGAAATTAGAGCAGACTCCCAGAGTCCATCTGCCCGTGTGGTGGTGACTGTCAAGGCCCTCTCTGAGCAGGCTGACTGCTGCTCACCCTGGGTCCTCAGGCCAGCTGGGGCCACATGGGGGCCGGAGGTGCGGCTGAGGCCTGTCCTGTCCCTCTGGTCTCCAAAGGAAGCCTTCTGAGTGGCTCCTCAGCCTTGGATTACTGACCCTGGATAAGTCTCCTGAAATAGTTCTGCATCCCTGCATGCACGCACGCGTGTTTACACTCGAACTTGCCTGTGTTCGACACTGGCCGTGCATCTGTGGTGTGCGCGAGTTTCATTGAATGAGCAGATGAGGATCCATCAGGGCACCAGTCCCAGGACACAGGAGTCAGTCCTCCAGTGGCGGGAGCTGGCGCCCTGTGGGCCCGCGCTCCTCTGGAGGTGCAGCGAGCCAGGTAGCATTGACTGGATCTTGTCTGATTCCCTCTTGAACCTGACTCCTCCCTCTCGGGCAGGGCTGGGTCTGCACCATCTTCTCTCCCAGTGTGGGGACACCAGGCTTCTGTGTTCACCTCAGCATGGCCCCGTGTCGTGGGCAGAAAGGTGGCTGGGAAGAGGAAGAGAGTTTTGTTCCTCCGTGGAAAGATACTGCACCCCCCTTTATGAATAGGTCTGACAATATTAAGATTGGAATCTCAAGAAAAACAAAGCTATAAATCACAGAGTAAGATGATAAAATAAAATCAATATTGAAACAATGGCAGCGAATGGGTTTGGTGCATCTATGTTTTAAGATATGGGGGAAAACGCCTTCATAAAAATCTAATAAATCACTTTGGTTTAATCGCCACAACATAAATGGGATTTATAGCCTCATCTGAGAGGCACCCTTTAGATCAGCACATTAGCTCCTCAGCTCGACAGTTCCAGAGAAAGATGGCGGTGTTTTGAGCTTGCTTGTTTTTAAGTTAATAGCTACTAGTGCCCTATTCTTACGTACTTCCTGACAGCATGGACGTGCCGTGTCCACTTCTCCCACTGCCCCAGGGGGTTTTGTGTCTCTGTCTCTTTGTCATAGATGCAGGCAGCATCCAGGGATCTTCCCGAATGGGTCTCCTCTCACCCTGCCACCCTTTGTGACCTGTGGATGGGAATCTGGGCACACACATCTTCAAGAGGTCACAAGGGGAAGAGCCAGGTGCCCTGGCCCCTGCTGGGAGCCTCTTCCTGCGCCTGGTAGCTCTGTGGAGTTCCCTGTACTGTTTCTAAGCAGAGCCCCTGACAGGTCCCAGGGTCCCAGAGGCCATGTAGACAGAGCCTGGCACTGTCCGCCTCGTGCCGCCTTGCCCACACCTGGACAGCAGCATGGCCACGTGTCCTTCCCTTGCAGCCCGCAGGTGCCTGCGGCTGCCCCAGGGCGGAGTCTTGCCCCCCTGGGAGGTGACGTTCTCTGCTCCGTCCTATGATGGGGTGGCACCAAGGCAAAGGAGTGCCTGAGACTGCCTAGCTGCTGGGCCTTTCCCTGGCTGGTCCTCACTACTGTCGTTTTCTATGAAACCACGTGATGTTGCCATCCTGCTTTCCTGAGCTCTTGAGTTGTCCCAGGAGGTCATCCAGACTCAGGGATTGGTTGGTTTGAGCCTGCGGGGTTCCAGCAGGTGAGAGGCGGCCAGGCCCGGGTGGTGGCTGAGGCATGAGCATCCTGTCGGGACTCTGTGCCTTTAACTGTGACGGGCCCCGCCCATCAGCCAGTAAGTCCGAGAGCTAAGATGGCGCTGAGCGGAAATCTTCCCCAGAGCACTTAGGTGGTAAACAGCTTTCAGGAAGTGACGACAAGAGCATGAGATACACGGGAACACCGCATGCCATAGGGCAACAGCCAATGGACTGGCTGTTGCCATGAGTTGTGCACGTGAACAGTCTGCTGATTGGCTGTTGGGCTCTATATAAGGGAAAGATCTCTGGGGGGAAAAGAGAGAGAGAGAGAAGAGAAGATTTACGGGAAGAAGATTTGCGGGAACTGTACAAGAACCTGGGGTAATAAAACTGCTTGAGGAAGATCGTGTAAGAGTCGTCACTGCGCGCGACAAGTGGTTGGCCCGTACGGGGACCTTCGCTTTGATCAGAACCTCGGCAGTCCAGGGCAGCCGGCTGGTAAGTACTCCTTGACTCCGAAAAGGGAGGAGGAGGCTCCGTTTACGGAGGGTTATTTTCCCCGATCAAAGGGGGCTCCATTAAGGAGGATATTTAGTAAATAAGGCTCGCGGATAAGCGAGGCTCGCGGAAAAGCGAGGAACAGCGCTGTATTTTCCCCGATCAAAGGGGGCTCCATTAAGGAGGATATTTTTTAGTGTAAGTAAGTTAGAGAATCGGGCTGGTCCTGATTCGACAAGATGGGAAATAGTCCATCTCACCCATTGCATAAAGCATTGAAAGCTTTGTTGAAAAGTAGAGGCCTAAAGCTTAGGGACAAGACAATACAAGATTTTCTCGAACAAATAGATAGGGTAGCGCCATGGTTTACAGTATCAGGGAATCTTTCTTTAGCAAGCTGGGATAAATTGGGAAGAGACGTAGAACGCGCCGAAGAACAAGGTATTGTCACAGGAGGGACTCGGCCGCTTTGTCGGCTGATTCGTGCCTGTTTGGAAGAAAGGCGCTTTAGAAAATTTGTGCAGGAGGGCCAGGCAGCTTTAGACGGTGTAAAAGAGGAACGTTCAACTTCCTCTAAAGTGGCCAGTGAGGAGGATTCAGAGTCAGAGGGGGAGGATGAATCTGAGGAGGAATTAGAGGCCATTTGTAAACAAGTGAAAGCTTTTGAACTGATTAAAGAGGAAATTTCGCCTCCTCCGTATAACCCTTCTGCGCCCAGAGCAGGAGAAGGTGTCTCTTTTAGTAGTCAGATGTGGAGAGATGCGGGAATTTTTTTAGCAAATCAAGCTTTCCCAGTTTTCCAGCTGCAGGAGGGGGGAAATCGTTATCATGAGCCTTTGGACTTTAAAATAGTTAAGCATCTCGCAGAGTCAGTTCGCACATATGGGTCGTCAGCTGCTTTCACTATAGCAATAATAGAGAGTTTACATCGCTATGCCATGACCCCAGGAGACTGGCAAAATTTGGTTAGGGCCACCTTAAATCCTGGCCAATATTTGGATTGGAAAGCTTATTATATAGAATATGCCACTGAACAAGCTGCACGTAATCGAGCAGCAGGAAATTCAGCCTGGGATATAGACATGCTGATGGGCCAAGGACGATTTGCTAATCAACAGCTTGGGTATCCACAACAGGTGTATGAACAAATCAACAGACTCGCTACCCAGGCCTGGAAGGCCCTCCCTAACAAAGGAGAGGTATCTGGTAACCTTACAAAGATTACTCAAGGATTGACTGAACCCTTTTCAGACTTCGTTGCCCGTCTAGTAGAGGCTGCGGGAAGAATTTTTGGGGATTCTGACGCGGCCATGCCGCTCATTAAACAATTGGTCTATGAGCAATGCACTAAAGAATGCAGACAGGCCATCACTCCTTACAAACATAAAGGCCTAGAGGTGTGGATGAAGGTGTGCAGGGAACTCGGAGGACCCTTAACCAATTCAGGACTTGCTGCAGCCATTATACAGGCCTCCGGACAACAAAGTAAGAATAGTACCAAAAATGGCAATTGTTTTTCCTGTGGAGCGACAGGACACTTAAAACGAGATTGTCCTAAGTGTAGGGCGTCCCAATCTTATCCTTCTCCTCCTGAGTATTGTCGTCGATGTAGAAAAGGAAGGCATCCTACTTTTGAGTGCCGTTCGGTTAAAGATATCGATGGCAACCCCTTGCCCTATACTGGAAAGCAATCATCAAATACTCAGACAAAAAACGGGAGGGCGGGCCCTCGTTCCCAGGGCCCACAAAAATATGGGAACCCTCAGGTGTATGGGGCCATGGAGACACAGCCACCTCAGTGGCCCAATTTACAGCCTCCGGAACAGTCCGGCGAGCCACTCCAGGTTCGGCAGGATTGGACCTCTGTGCCACCTCCAGGCTGGTATTAACGCCACAAATGGGGGTTCAAATTATTGAAACAGATTTTCAAGGTCCTCTGCCACCTAATTCTGTTGGCTTACTTTTTGGAAGGTCTTCCTCTACCATGAAAGGACTTGTAGTCCATCCGGGGGTTATAGATGAGGATTATACCGGTATCATCAAAGTGATGGTTTCAGCGCCCCGGGGTATCGTTGCCATTCCCCCTGGGGATAGAGTGGCACAGTTACTTTTGCTTCCCAGTCTACATGGTATGTTTCCTTCAGCAGAGGGACGACGCGGTATTGGTGGGTTCGGTTCTTCAGGAAATGAGTTAATATCTCTTGCCTTTGATATGGGAACTCGTCCCTTGATAACCTTGGACGTGGAAGGCAAGCAAATCCTAGGACTTTTAGATACTGGGGCAGATAAAAGTGTCATCGCCTGTAAAGATTGGTCATCTTCATGGCCCACTCAAAAGGCTACCGGAGAACTTAGAGGTTTGGGTTATGCTAAAACCCCTGACCTCAGTGCTAGGGCTTTACATTGGAAAGATCAGGAGGGACATAAGGGGCAGTTTGAACCCTATGTGCTGGAGCTGCCAGTTTCCCTCTGGGGAAGAGATTTATTAGTGGACATGGGATATTCCTTACAAAATACATCTTATTTCCCCCAAGCCCATAATATTCTCCTTCGCCAGGGCTACCACCCTTCCTACGGGCTGGGAAAACACCTCCAGGGACGTAAAAGCCCAATTCCTACTAAAGAAAAGAGTGGTCGCGAGGAACTGGGTTTTGTGCAGTAGCCACTGAGGAGGCAATTCCCATTACCTGGAAGACGGGAGATCCAGTATGGGTTCCTCAGTGGCCTCTCTCCCGTGAAAAGCTTGAAGTAACAAGGAAATTAGTACAAG